>NW_011494640.1:9984070-10064861 GCF_000754665.1 Bison bison bison | reverse complement strand
AAAAAAAAAAAAAAAAGGGAAAGAAAAATAAAGTGCTAACACACTGGAGTACATTATCACCCATGACTATAGATGTTGGACTAGACTTCTAATCATAATTAATAAAGGCATTTAGATGAAATTCATTTTGTGGCCAACATTAGGAAATTAAACATTCTTTATAGTGTATAATCATTTTGTTCTCCATATTATTCTGGGTAACCGTAATTAAACCATTGTTAAGTATCAGAAGCACCCAAGGAAAGACGAACTGATAATGTGGTTGGGAAATGACATAAGACAGATGGATAATGAAGCTTAGCAGATAAGAAGTAATAATTCCACCTTTATTTTTTATTACTATTTTATATGGGCAAAACTTTCACCTCATCTCTTGTATCATATCCTCTCTGAGTCCTAATGGTGATCAAAATTCTGATTGATAAAAGAGCCAGCCAAGTGAACTTTGTTGCTTTGATTTCTATGAAAATAACGAAACATTATGCATTTCATTTTTAAACTGGTTTGATTGCCAGAATTCCATATATAAATTTAGGAATGGAAAAGTTAATATGAATAATACTTGGAAAATGTTGTTGTACAAAATAAAATAATTCAGATTTGATTTTTTTCTCTTTCCTTTTAGAAATGTATTTTCTATAATTTCTTGATGATAGAATTTTAATTAAAGATACCACTTCACTCATTGTTTCTATGATTATGTTAACAGCAAAGCCAAGTTTAAGAAATTGCAATATTTTCTTAAGAATCAGACAACACTTTACATTGTTTCCTTTTATTTCTTCATATATTTTACTCAAATTTGTCAGTTCTAATATTTTTGAGCTTGCCTCTTATCTTTCTCCCTATGTGGTAACCTTCATTGCATATTAATGCTTGAAATTTATAAATCATAATTACAAGGCATTTTCTGGAGGGCAGCAATATATATGCTCCTCACTTAAATCTGTCCCATATCATGGTCCTCTCAAAAATAGAATATTTCCGAATGACTTGGGTGAGCATTCTGAGTTTCACACTGGTAGAATTGTCAAACTGAATTACTTGGGTAACATTAAAAAAAAAAAAAAAAGTGCCTGTATCTCAACAATAAGCCTAAAAAATAAAAAGTAACAAGGGCAAAACTAAAAAACAAACAAACAAAAAAAAAACCCTTGAGAAATAAGATATTTTTTACTTTCAAAATTTAATCTAGTGGTTGAATTATGGAAGTTCACAATACTTTTATTTTTCTAATTTTCTTAGCATTTATAGCATTTCCTATTATGAAGACAGATACCACATTCATCCTGGTTATCAGTCCTCCACCCTTTCTCAATATGTATATGTAAAGCACCTAGAGTAGTGCAGGGCACACAAATAACACCTAAGAATATGTGAATATGTAAACGGAACTGCCTTTATATCTTGCTGTGACATATTTAATGTATGGAAAGGCCAAAAGATGTCCTACCAGATGGTAAACTTCTAAGAATTAGGGAGACTTAATTCACTGGGCGTGTTCAGTGCTTAAATCTTTGTGAACGCTTAATAAATAAGTAAATATTGACAACAGCAGGTTGTAAGCCTCAGGGAAATGGTGAACAGTTGTCAGTAAAATAGATAATGGTCGTATATTTAATCAGTTTACAAGTGGTTTAACTTAAGTGCTCCATTTATTCATTGAGCAGAAGTACTCTAGAATTTAATATATGGATGGTATCCTGCTCAGCACTATTAATATTAGTTTAAAGCCTTATTAAGCAACCTTTGGACTTTCTATTTAGGAGTTGTGTTGTTGTTGTTTGGTCACTAAGTCGTGTTCACCTCTTTGTGAGCACATGGACTGCAGCATGCCAGGCTTCCCTGTCCTTCACTATCTCTTCGAGTTTGCTCAGATTCATGTTCATTGAGTCTGTGATGCTATCTAACCATCTCATCCTCTGTCACCCTCTTTCCCTCCTGCCCTCCTTCTTTCCCAGCATCAGAGTCTTTTCCATGAATCAGCTCTTCGCATCAAATGGCCAAAGTATTAGAGCTTCAGCATGAGTCCTTCCAGTGAATCTTCAGGGTTGATTTTCTTTGGGATTGACTGGTTTGATCTCCTTGCAGTCCAAGGGACTCTAAAAAGTCTTCAGCACCACAGTTCAAAAGCATCACTTCTTTGGTGCTCAGCCTTCTTTGTGATCCAATTATCACATCTGTGGGCTTCTTGGTGGCTCAGATGAACAGGTATCCACCTGCAAAGCAACAGATGCAGATTTGACCTGTGGTTTTGGAAGATCCCCTGGAAAAGGCAACCCACTCCAGTATTCTGGCCTGCAAAATCCCATGGATGTAGGAGCCAGGTGGGCTACAGTCCATGAAGTCACAAAGAGTTGGACATGACTGAGTGACTGACACTCTCACTTTCACACATCTGTACCTAACTACTGGAAAAGCCTTAGCTTTGACTATATGAACCTTTGTCAGCTAAGTGATGTCTCTGCTTTTTAATAAGCTGTCTAGGTTTGTCATAGCTTTCCTTCCATGGAGCAAGCGTGTTTTAATTTCATGGCTGCAGTCACTGTCTGCAGTGATTTTGGAGCCCAGGAAAATAAAATAAAATCTGTCACTGCTTCTACTTTTCCCCCTTCTATTTAGGAATAAAGTAACCAAACTTGTTGTTCATGCAAATAAGCTTTTTGAAAAAGTTTGAAAGCTTTTTGTAATCTCTTGAGGAGAACATATCTCTTTTTTTTATACCAACGGCATTCAGAGTCTGCCAATATATAAAAAAGGAATTGTTACTCAGGTTTTGACCCTGATTAACTGCAAAATTGTGTGTCGTTAGCACTAATATCATGTTAACTATATTTACTAAAGTAGAAAAGTGTATTAAAATCATTTAGGAATTTTTTTCTAATCTCAGGGTTCAAGTTCTAACATGGACTCTTGTTATTTATTGCTAAAAATAACTAGAAAATTAAGCAAATATATTAGATAAATATAATATATAATTAAGCAAGACTTTAAAAAACATATTTGAAAAGAGGGGCTTAAAAAAGCCTGATTAATTAATTATAACATGACCAGAAAATTAGAAAATAGATAATGTTATTTTGAACATTAAAGTTAATTCTATTTTTTGCATATAGTTCATTTTATGTGATATTATTTTGGGGGAACTGTGAACTTTATTTTAATGATAACAAATTTCTTCTCAGAGATGATGGAGAATTCAACAGCAAACTTATATATCCATTCATATTTTGTGGAATTTCTGCTTGCATACCTGTTTACTACAACATAAAAATATAGCTTCTATTGAAATGATTTGAAAGACATAAATATTGAAACTGGATTGAATTTTATTTAACACGTGAGTCCAGTTCTCAGTATTGACCTAAATTGATCATGTTAACGTCCAATTTAAAATTCTGTGTTGTCCCAACTGTACTCAATTGCCTACAGGGTAAACGTCAAACCCTTTCCAAGGCATTCCAGATACATTGTTCTGTCTTCAAATTTTATATTTTACCATTTCCACCTGTCGTTACTACCAGTATATTTTATTCAATTTGCAATTTCCCAGCATCAGAAATTGGAGAAGGAAATGGCAACCCACTCCAGTGTTCTTACCTGGAGAATCCCAGGGACGGGGGAGCCTGGTGGGCTGCCATCTATGGGGTCACACAGAGTCGGACACGACTGAAGCGACTTAGCAGCAGCAGCATCAGAAAATGGCTCACGCTGAAACACCTTTGCGTACAAAATTTTCTCCCTTTGATAAACTTCTCATTCTCCAAGAATCAAATTCTTATTCAAAAACTGAATTTAAATGTCATTTCTTTGAGCTCTTTCATACCACCCAGTTCACTCTCTTCTGTGCTCTATGGCCCATTTACACTTCTCATTTTGGTTTAAAATTAATGATACTTTGTCCCTAACAAAGTGTGAGATCTCTAAAATCAAGAATTGTGTCAGCGTTTAAAAAAAAAAAAATTCTGATGCCAAGTACAATGGCCGAGTTCTTCATTCAATACTAGATATTATAATTATTAACTTTCAAGCATCTAGTGACCTTTTTCTGGCAAGGAACTCAGACTTTTCTTGCCATTCTTAACACTGGCCTCAAGGGGCCAATAAAATAAAAATAAAATGTTTGGTTATCCCAAACCAAACAGTTTTGATATTCTGACTAAATTTCTTGGTCTTCCTCAAATTTAATAGTGGTGGTGGTGATGGTTTAGCTGCCAAGTCTATATTTTGGGGAGCCCCAAAATATAATAGTAAGTGTGTCTTGTCCTATTTCCCCCAATTTCTTTTATTCTACCCTCAGTTGTGCCTTTTATGGTGGAAAACCCTCACAACTGCTCTCTTATATCACCAGTTGTCACAAAAAGGGGGCTAACTTTGGCGTCATTATAGTAACACACTGGGTTTTTGTTTACCATCACAACCAGCTGATGTCTGACAGAAACATATTAATTAAATTAGTAATGATATTAAAGTTGAACGGTTTGAATTCATAAGTGAGGCTAAAAAAGTAAAATAAAAATGATCTGAAGAGAGAATTCCCTGGTTTCCCAGTGATTAGAACACCAAGATCCCACTGTTGGGAGCTCAAATTCAGTCCCTGTCAGGGAACTAACATTTTGCAAGCCATGTGGCTTACCTCCCACTGCTCCCAAATGATTTGAAGAGATTAGAAATATGGCCAGGAAAGGAAAGAAAGACTCATATTGGAAACACACAGCTAATACTTGTGGAGAAATTGAGCAGAAACTCAGCTGCTCCTTATGGGTTAAGTGGAGTGTAAGTTTCCAGCTCTTTGAGGTGCTATGTAAATACCAAGACACATTATCGTTGTTCAGTCCCTAAGTCGTGTCTGACTCTTTGTGAGCCCATGGACTATAGCATGCCAGGCTCCTCTATCCTCCAATATCTCCAGGAGTTTGCTCAAATTCATGTCCCTTGAGTCAGTGATGTTATCTAACTATCTCACACTAAGAGGTGAGTTGTCAGCAACGCAGTGTTTTCTCATATGGTAGCTGTTTTTTTTTTTTTTTTTAAATATGTAAGTCTCAATATGTAATACATACTCATCAAGACCTCTCTTTGTTTGAAGTCAATGGTACTAAAATGGTACTAACTGTGGTTTACAGACTGGGAAAACTTTGAACTTAAAGAAGAGCTATGCAATTTGTTCAAGGTCACTGGAAAAGCTATTGACTCCTATTCTTAACAGATAATTACTAAGACTGAATTTAAATATATCCACTAATTGCAATTGCACATTTGCCTAGATTTCTTCTTCCATTTACCTAACATTCTGTTTAAATACTAGAGATATCTTTTTTTTTTCTAAGATTTAATTAAATTTTAACATCACTTTAGCTTAATCTACTCCCTCCAACTTGTTGCTGGGCTTTCCCAAACTGGTACTTTATCTCACATAGACTTAAAAACAAAGGAATTGAAAAGAATGCTGGGTTTGAAGTATTGGCTCAGAGGATGGATCCTGTTCTCATTCAGAAAAAAGTGCTAGTTATTCCTTGTTGGAAAACAGCACCCTGTCACCTCATACCAGTTAAGACCCTTAGACTATTTGTTTCTACTCTTGTTGTTGTTAAATCATATCCGACTCTTTGTGACTCCATGGATTGTAGCTGGCCAGGTTCCTCTGTCCATGGGATTTCCCACACAAGAGTACTGGACTTGCCTTCCTCTGGCTGACCATTCTTAATTCTGAATTTGCGCTCAGATAGTCAGCCAGTCAGCTCCCCCCCTTAAAAAAAAAATTAGAAATGTTTTCATTTCGGTGAGAGCACATCTTCAGCAAAGGCTCCTCTATTCCAGTTGTCCTGAACCAGGAGGGTGACTATTTCAGAGGTTTTCTCTTTTTCCCAAACTCCACCTAATAAAGTTCTGAGAGCAAAAAAAAAAAAAAAAGGTTGCCATTTCCGTCTCCAGGGGATCTTCCTGATCCAGGGATTGAAATTCCCTGTCTCCTGTTTGGCAGGTGGGTTCTTTATCACTGAGCCACCTGAGAAGCCCTTTGGACTGTTTGGAAATGCTTGCATCCAATGGGTAATGTGTAGAAAGACACTGTGGGCTGAGTGAACTCTCTCTCTCTCACACACACACACCCACAGTAACTGGCATTCTTGGATAAGGATTGCCTCTGGGAAGAAGAACATACAGAAATACATCCCAGGGGCTGGGCCAAACTGAAATGACACCGGGGAATGGTCCAGGAACAAACCAAGTCAGAGAAACAAGAATTTAGCTGTGAGCTTACCCCAAGGTTGGAAAGTAGGAAGCACAGGATTCTTAAGAGAAAGGGGCAAGCAATGAGTAGACTTCAGAGTCTTTGAAGCAGAGAGAACTATTGGGAACTGAACAGAGCAGATGAAGCTGAGCCAAGCAGGAAGCTTCACAATAAGCCAAAGCAGGGGTAGAGGGGAGGGGGGCACCTAGTGGAAAGAAGAGGACAAGTTCTCTGAAATTTCCCAGTGAGTATAATTTCCCAAAGGAAAATATCCTATGTGTTAGATATTATGAAGAAAGGGATTTGATTTCATCATGAGTAGTAATTTTTTTCTTTTCAGAACTTCCCACATCCCTCAGGGGTGCCACATTGATCTTTCCTGATCTCTCAAGTTATAGCACATGCCACCATTCTCTCATGATTCTGTATCATATCTTTCATAGAACTTTATTTTCCTTATAGTACTTGCAGGTACTTGTGTTGTTCATTTATTTATTTTTGCCTTTCCCAAGTACAATAGAACATAATTCCTTCAGAAGTAGAAGACTCAGCCATTTTGTTCACTGCTGTATCACCGGTGACTAGCACAAGAGCTAGTATGTGTATATGCATTATAATTATCATTTATATGCATCATTATATTTTATATATGAAGATACATAAAATATATCGCCGTTATTCCCTCTTCTGAGTACGTAGCATTCTAAGGGAAGAAAACATTATCTTACCTATAATCAACTCATAAAATAGTTCAGTTCTATTCTTTTCTTTATCTCTGAGTAGCAATATCCTTTTTTACATGCAAGAATTTTTAAGACACCAGAGGAAGTATTTATATTTCCATAATTTTTTTTTCTTTTGGTTCAAGAAAACATTAGGGCAGCTTGATGATGAGGCAAAAGCTGGAATCTGAGGCAGAATGAAATGATATGCCAGGTATCCATTTTGGCTGTCAAGTGTGTTTAAAAATATTATAAAACTCCCACTGCCCTTATACAGTAGGACAGAGGCAGAGTCTGGGAAAGTCTTGCTAAGATGCTTGGGTTACTCAAGGTATATCGTCCCAAGCCAGCTTGCCTCGTCTTTCTTCCCTCACAACACCAAGGAGGGAACTGTCAAAGCATAGGTGATGGCCAACCTACTCTGGCACATTTAGAGCAGAGGAAATCTCTCCACTGTTGATTATATTATTTCTTACCAT
Organism: Bison bison bison; assembly: GCF_000754665.1. Lineage (NCBI taxonomy): Eukaryota > Metazoa > Chordata > Mammalia > Artiodactyla > Bovidae > Bison > Bison bison. Next base: position 10,057,428 of record NW_011494640.1, on the reverse strand, counting down.
TTTCCCCCAGGTGTGTTTTTTGTTTGTTTTGAAAGAATAAAACATATAATTCCAAGGTAACTATTTGAAAACACTGGCTGTAGACATCTTTTGTCTTGTATTGGTTTTTGAATCCATCTAAGCTGTGGGGTTAATATAAGACAATTTGACACAAGACATTCACTCAGTCATTCAACATCTGTTACTTTATGAGCACCAGGCACCGTTCTAGACACCGAGGATAGAGTAAAGTCATGTTGCAAAAATAAAACAGAAATTCAAGAAAAAGAGAGAAACGTTAAAAGTATGGAAGACCTCGATAGGTAGAATGGGGGGTGGAGAGGGAGGAAGGTCCAAGGTGGAGGGGATATATGTATACATACGCTGATTCATTTTGTTGTACAACAGAAACTAACAGAATACTGTAAGGCAACTATACTTAAAAAAAAAAAAAGTGTGGGAATCTTCCCTGAAGAGTTGACATGTTGAAGTGATTGCCAGGTCAAAATCTGTAGGCAGGAATTTAAGTGGGTATGAGTGAAAACCAAAAGTAGAATGAGGTACAAAATATAGGAAAAGCCACTGTACTTTATGTTATTGCCCAAATCTTTTCAGCTTTTTTTTCAATTAAACCTTTCCCTTTACTTCTTGCTAACAGTTTGATTATGTATTTATAAAATATATTTGCAGGAGTACTATTAACAAGTATTACAGTGTAGATTCAAAGGAAATAAAAACTTTATCAATAAAATAAGAGATTTTGAAAAATCATCAAGTCAAACTCCTTTTTACATCTTTCCAACAATTAAATCAATACCCTTGAGTAAGTTAATTTTAAAAATCTCTCTAGTGATTACATGGAGAAGGAAATGGCAACCTACTCCAGTGTTCTTGCCTGGGGAATCCCAGGGACAGGGGAGCCTGGTGGGCTGCCGCCTATGGGGTCACACAGAGTGGGACACGACTGAAGTGACTTTGCAGCAGCAGCAGGGATTCACAAGCATATACCATTGTCTCTGGGCTGGATGAGAGATTTGTGAAAAAGGAAGTAGCTCAGTTGTGTCTGACTCTTTGCCACCCCATGGACTATACAGTTCATGCAATTCTCCAGGCCAGAATACTGGAGTGCGTAGCCTTTCCCTTCTCCCGGGGAGATCTTCCCAACCCTGGTCTCCTGCATTACAGGCAGATTCTTTACCAGCTGAGCCACAAAGGAAGCCCGAGCGTATTTACAAGGGACATTATTCCATTAGAAGAGAAGGTTTTCATAATAGAAGGATATTAACTCATCTCTGCCTAAATTGCTTCCTTCCAAAAACAGCATAAGAAAAAGTTTGTTCATCTGAATGTGGTACAAATGGACACCCCACAAAAAGCTAGACTAAGGATTTGGGCTTCTGAGCTCCCCACTTTGTCCACTTCAAATGAGGAAGTTTCACTATTTCTTTGAGTGTGTTTCACGTTTGGTTGACACTGTCAGGTGTGTGGCAGTGGATATGGTGGGTGGAAAGCTAATGTTAAGTCCTAACGATGCACTCAGTAACTTCATCCCGGCATTACAAATGAGGAATCAAGGCTCAGAGTGCTGATACCTCTGGTGTCACTCAGCTAGTAAGTGCTAGAGTCCAGACTGCAATGGACCAGAATATATTATTCCACAGTCTTTACTCCCAGACTATACTCCCTCTGTTAAGCTGCCATTTTTATTCTCGAGTGAGAAAGAACTTGCAAAATATTTTATGTGAAAAATGGAGCATTTAAAAAATACTTTAAAAATTCCTCTGAGCAGAGTTCAGATTGACATCCTGAGGGCTAGAGTGGGAAACCTGAAGCTTTACCTCTCCTCACAAGCCGCCTTCTCTTCCCTATTTCATATCTTGCTCAAGTTATTCTTTCCTCTATCCAACTCTGAAAAAATCTGATGTTGGCAGTTGGGATATATCCATGTCACTTGATGTTCCTCATAACTATATTTGATTTCAGTCTTGTCTTAAAAAAGAATAAAAGTTCTACATCTTTCAAAGAAATTCCAGGTGACATTAGAAATGGTAGAGTAACTGCTGAGTTGGAGGACTTCTTTTACTCTTAGTATAATGTCATATTGGTAATAATAATAATAATAATCTATTTGGATACAACATTATGCAACAAAATAATTTTATAAATATTATTTCATTATCAAATGATTCTAGGATATTACAATCACGTAACTTTACTTATAATACTAAAGCATAGGGGAAATAATTTATTTAAATAAAAAGAAGCAAAACCAAAATCCTAAATCAATGTGACTTAAATCCAGGGTATATTCTTAAATCTTCAGTCATCCAACATTAAATGAGCTGACATGCTCTGAACATCCACCATGTCCAAAGTCCTGGGAAATTATACTGAAATGTGCTACTTCCACCCAGAGTTCACAATCTAGAGGGAGATGCTGTCATATAATCCCCAAGGTTGGAAAGATCTCCTGGAGAAAGGAATGGTCACTCCAGTATTCTTGCCTCGAGAATTCCATGGACAGTGGAGTCTGTGGGGTACAGTCCGCGGGATACAGTCCAAGGGGGTTGCAAAGAGTCGAACACGTCTGAGCAACTAAACACACGTACACACTGTCATACAAATATAATTATTCTATATGTGTATAATCATACAATATTATCAATATTACAGTGCTAGCATATGGACACCATTGTCTTTCACATGTAGACTTCCCAGATACTGTATTTTGTCTGGGAAATTGTCTGAGAATTTAGACCTTGGATATTTTAGAAAACTGGAATCAATGATTTCTCCAATTTCCAAGTGTATTTTGTTAAATATTTTATCAATATTGGGACAGAACTAAAAAGATTGATAAAAAAGAAAGACTATTTCTCCTTAATAACATGTGTGTGAGAGGTGATGCTAGTGGTAAAGAACCCACCTGCCAGTGCAGGAGATGGAAGAAACAGGTGTTCAGTCCCTGGGTTAGGAAGATCCCCTGGAGAAGGTAATGGCAACCTACTCCAATATTCCTATCTGGAGAATCTCATGGACAGAGGAGCATGGAGGGCTACCGTCCATAGGGTCTCAAAGAATCAGACACGACTGAAGCGACTTAGCACGCACTCATGCACACAAGAGAGTCAGGGAGAAAGACACTGAAATTAGTATCCAGACAGTATCACGGACTAAATCTGGCCTAGTTGGGGAATGAGTTCTTTTGGAAGGATCTGTATTGGTAGATATTTCATTCTGTCTTCAATGGGCAACCAGTGAATTAAAGTTAATTTTTTTTAAAAAATATATCACGTTTCTGGTTGTTGGCAGTTTGCTAAGATAATTCAGGAAAATCTGAGGCTTGATTTTTTCTGAGATTCAAAGTTTTGCTTTGGTAACTGCTGCACTACTAAAATTCCTTATATTGAGAATTTGAGGGTTACACAATATTTTCTTTATATCTCTCCTCACTGAAAAACAGTTGAAATGTAGTGATTTTAATATTCTTCACTGGTCACAGAATTCATATGTCCTAGCAATACCAAGGCTATTTAACCCATGACATTTCACAGACTTCTTTTTAAATTTGCAAAGAAACTTAGAAAACATCACACTCAGCCTCTTTATTTTTTAGATCAGAGAACTGGACTCCAATGAATCAAAATGAATTGTCACAGATATCGGTGACAAATCCAGAAATATAGCTTTATCCTCTTCCAGTTTGATATTCTTTTCACTACAAATACTGCCTCATTTGTAGCTTTTCAAGGATAATTTTGAATTATTTGCTTATGTTTTGAATTTTTGGATTCATTGTCAGTGTCTAAAATAATGTGTGAGATAAAAGCCTAACCAAACCTTCCATAATAAAGCAACTGAATTTATTCTGAAACGCCATTCAGGAAAGCCAAGTTCCAAAGAGGTTTCAAGACTATCGCATTCCAAGATATTTTTAGATGAGAAGAAAATAGAATCTTGGAAACATGGACCTTCTTTTTAAACAGCTTGGTACCAGTCTTCTAAGAAACCAATGTAGGTTGTTAAGCTGATTCTCCAAGGACATATTAAGAGGACAGGTTTTTCCTTTCTTCATGATCTTTAGAGTAATCTTTTCCCTCTATTTGTGTCCCAGAAATGCTAGATTGGAGCTGTCTTCTACCTGACATTTTTTAAAGTGAAAATAAATACGAAAACATGAGATTTCCAGACACTATGAACATTTGTATCAAAGGAAAAAACTGCTGGTTTTATTTCCTTATAAAATTATAAAAAAATTATTATAAAATTTTATAAGAACTCGATTTAATGATCACTGAAATACATATACTAGCTGCATCTATATTTTGTTGTTGTTGTTCAGTTGCTAAGTTATGTCTGACTCTTTCTGACCGCATGGACTGCAGCACACAGGTCTTCCCTGTCCTCCACTGTCTCCCGGAGTTTTCTCAAATTCATGTCCATGGAATCAGTGATCCATCTAACCATCTCATCCTCTGCCACCCCCTTCTCTTTTTGCCTTCAATTTTTCCCAGCATTTAACTCCCTAAGAATGCCTTTATTTTGTTTATTCTCTTACTAAACATGTAACATATGCTCGTACTCAGTCTGTTGGACGTGTCTGACTCTTTGCAACCCCATAGACTGTAGCCCGTCAGACTCCTCTGTCCATGGTATTTTCCAGGCAAGAATGCTGGAGTGGGTTGCCATTTAGAAAATCACCTGTAAGCCTTTCACCTGGAGAGGGCTTCTTTTATTCATTTGGTGTGATTTCAGATGCTTTCAGAGCATCTGTCCAAGTTTCTCTGTTTCTCTCTCCCTCTTTCTTAACAAAGTCTCCATCTTATAAATTTCACATTGTTATCTTGACCATTTACTTATTTTTGCTTCCTCTTAAATATCATTCAAATCCAATTATTCTAATTTTGGTATATTCCTCCTATTTTAATCCCAATTTTGTATGTATGTATTTCTCATCTTTGCAGTTTTATTGGAATTTCCACAGGTTTCTTTGTTTGATTGTTTACACTGTGTTTATTTATAACGTTCTCTCCTCCCTTGAAAAGAACCAGAACTTATTTTTCCTAACATATTACTTTTTAATATGTATTCTATTTTTCCATTTTTCCTCATTTTAAATTTCTTTTCATAAGGCTTGCTTCTTGAAATTGTCAATATTTGGAGACATTTTTAAAAAGGATCTGATTTATTTGACTCTTACGGGGATGCAACTGTAACTCACAGAGATTTACAAGATGTGCTTTTAAGTAGTTTACACTGAGAATCATATTTTTATTTTATATCAAAGCTGAAGAAAATCCAGTGGAAATTTAACACTGGTCTTTTTCTTTGAATGTTGCTATTATTTATAGAATTACTACTATAATCTTATATATTTGACAGAAACTATATACTTTGTCTTTTCAAGATATAATTTCAGTGTGTAGCCTGTGTTTTCCACCATCTTAAAATAGTTTTATACCAAATAATTCATGCTTAAACACTTTGCATGCTACAATGTATTAATTCCACAAGACTTGCCTGGCATTTTAAACTTCAAAATATTGCACCTAAAGCAGAAATCGATGCAGTTAAAACTCAGAGTGAAGCAAAAAGAAACAGCTGGCCTGTTTCAGCTTATGTTAAAAAGAGTATATTTGCTAATAAACAATGCTTCAGACTGAAAGAAATATTCTTTCTTCTTATTTGCTATCATTTTTTTTTAACTTAGGTGAAGTTAAAAAAAAATTATAGTGAGGAAAGCTGAGCACAGAAGAATCGATGCTTTTGAACTGTAGTGTTGGACAAGACTCTTGAGAGTCCCTTGGACTGCAAGGAGATCCAACCAGTCCATCCTAAAGGAGATCAGTCCTGGGTGTTCATTGGAAGGACTGATATTGAAGCTGAAACTCCATTACTTTGGCCACCTGATGTGAAGAGCTGACTCATTTGAAAAGACCCTGATGCTGAGAAAGATTGAGGGCAGGAGGAGAAGGGGACGACAGAAGATGAGATGGTTGAATGGCATCACCGACTCGATGGACATGGGTTTGGGTGGACTCCGGGAGTTGGTAATGGACAGCGAGGCCTGGCATGCTGCAGTTCACGGGATTGCAAAGTCAGGCTCAACTGAGCGACTGAACTGAACTGAGCAATTATTTTTGTTATTAGTCTTTAAATTTTACTTCTTTAGGCTACCAGGGAAATTAAGGGCAATAAGAAAACAATGTCTTTCTTAATGAGAGTGAGTAAATTTACAGGAAACTTTCATTATGAAGTCTATTTCCTGCCTCCCATTTGAAGCTAATAGCCATATTCTAGCACTCAAGGAAAAGTAGGCTTAGTTCTTAGGTTCAATTGCACTTATCCTCTATTCTTTTTTTTTAATATTTTTTCTTTTTATTCAGACCATTTTAAAGCCCTTATTGAATTTATTGCAATAGAGCTTCTGTTTTATGTTCTGAGTTTTTGGCCACCAGGCATGTGGGACCTTAGCTCCCCCACCAAGGATTGAACCAGCACCCCCGGCATTGGAAGGCAAAGTCCTAACCACTGGACCACCAGGGAAGTACTGACTTACCCCCACTCTTAGTGGAACAAAATGTTACTGAAATTCCATGAGGGGCGTAATATGTAACTTTTGAATCCTCATTATTTGCTAAATTCGTTTGGTGTGGTTTAAGAGAACCTGTGCTTCATATGTTATTATCTTTTCTGATGTTTCCAAGTGAGGCTGTTTCTACTCTCAAGTCATGTGAGTTTGAAGGAACTTTTTCTTATCAGTGTATCTGCTGTGTGAAAGAAGGATGTCCCTAACTCCCACAGTGCCTAATTGTGATTGAACTTCACTGAGAGCAAACCCACAATTACCTGGGAAGGTTTATTTCAGCACCTTGCAGGCTGTCTCAAGTTACTGTTTTGGAACTACTCGAATGCCAATAGTCTCCATATCCCCCTCACATGAAGGAGCCTTGATATGCTGCCTCTCCTTGCATGGTAGAAATTGATATAAAACCAATGAATCTTAAAAGATCCCTCCTGTCTGCTACTTAAATAAAACACAATCTTGCATTAAAATTTACATCCCCAAAGTATCACTTCATACAATATTTCAGATTCATGGCATATTTAAACATACTCTCCAAACATTTGAAACTTTCAATACCAGACCACATTTTGTTTATATAAGTTTATAAGCAAAAATGACCTTGGTGAAGTCACTCAATAGAGTTGTTTTTCAGCTTGTTGGCACTTTCAAGCCCATAATCATCTAAATTATAGTACTGACCTCTACATTACAACATAGCACCTGTATATAGCACATGCATTTAATATCTTAGTAAAAATTGGCTGGTTTCTTTTACTTATATACAAGTATATAAAATCATATTTTCTGCACTTCTTTAAATTGAAACTACCATTATTGGACATATAGTTGTTAATGGTACAGCTAAAGACATTTGTGTGTTAGCTCAGTCACTTCAGTAGCGTCCAACTCTTTGAGAATCTATGGAGTGCAGCCTGCAGGGCTCCTCTGTCCAGGGGATTCTCCAAGCAAGAATACTGGAGTGGGTTGTCATGTTCTCCTCCAGGACATCTTCCTGACCCAGGGATTGAACCCACATCTCTCGCATTTCCTGCACTGCAGATGGATTCTTTACCCACTGAGCTACCAAAGGCAAGGAAACCACAAAAATATTATGAGAATTTCACTCATATTTACTGCCCACTAAAGACTCTTAGTGAAATTATCTCTCCTTGGTAAAAGCAAATGTTAAAAGCATATACGGGGTCCAGATTAATTCCTGGCCATTTTATTAGAAGCTATAGAGAATATGAGAAAGAATAACTACATCACCACATGAATTAATGCTGTTTAATGACACTTAAAAGTACCTAGCACTACCAGTACTGGGGAAACATCAATTTACATGGAGTTTTTAGAGTAATGTGAGAAGAAAGAGAGGAAATGAGGTTTTATTGGCACATTCCTCTGCCAGAGAGAAAAAAAATGAGTGAACCACCCTGGACATGAATCACATGGTTAATAAGTAAGCAACAGCAGCTCAATGTTAAGAAGAGATTTATTACCTTATATAACAATGCCGATAAAGGTCCATCTAGTCAAAGCTATGGTTTTTAAAGTAGTCATGTATGAATATGAGAGTCAGACCATAAAGAAAACTGAGCATTGAAGAATTGATGCTTTTGAACTGTGGTGTTGGAGAAGACTCTTGAGAGTCCCTTGGACTGCAAGGAGATCCAACCAGTCCATCCTAAAGGAAACCAACCCTGAATATTCATTGGAAGGACTGAATGCTGAACCTGAAGCTGCAATACTTAGACCACCTGACACAAAGAACTAACTCATTGGAAAAACCCTGATGCTGGGCAAGATTGAAGGCAGGAGAAGGGGACAACAGAGGATGGGATGATTGGATGGCATCACTGACTCAATGGACATGAGTTTGAGCAACCTCTGGGAGCTGGTGTTGGACAGGGAAAACTGGTGTGCTGCCGTCCATAGAGTCGCAAAGATTCGGACACAACTGAGTGACTGAACTGAACTGGTAATAAAGACCCTTAGGAGGATTAAGAGGACATGTCAACAAGTAGCACTTGCTTTCACTCTCTTATTTGGAGGAGCCACTTATAGATGTGGGGGAGACAGCAGTGAAATAAGCCTTGGTATCATAGTTTCTATCATAGAGAACATAAAGATGTGTAATGAACCACAGTTTCTTTGTGTTACCGGAAGAGAATGGCATTGAAAAGAAATCTTCAGGGGCATATTTGTTTTGGTCTTCCCTTTGTTTCCCCTCTTATAAATATCTTTTGGGATGCTGCACCTCAATTCCTAATCCATATAGAACAGAAGGGCTAAGCCCAGTTCCAGCTTCAGGAATGCCCATGTGCCTCAGTCTTGGACAATCACAGTATCCCATACTCAGAGTCCACACCATGTTCTCTGTGCTAGAGTAGTCTATGCTGGTCCAGAGATACTCTCCCCTGGAATTTTGCTGTCATAACAAGAAAAAGCAGGATCTTGGAACTTCCCTGGTGGTGCAGTGGATAAAAATCTGCCTGCCAACGCAGGGAACACAGGTTTGATCGCTAGTAGGGGAAGATCCCGCATGCCGCAGAGCTGCGAAGCCCATGCACCACAGCTATGCCTGCACTCTAGAGCCTCTGCTCCACAGCAAGAGAGGTCACCACAGTGAGAAGACTGGGAACTGTAAGGAAGAGTAGACCTTGCTCACCACAACGAGAGAAAGCCTGTGAACATCAGTGAAGTTTAGCCAAAAATAAAAATAAATACATTTTTTTTTTAAAAAAAGGAAAAAGGAGGATCTCTTTCCTTGAAGGCTGGTGGAACAGGAAGCAGTCATGGTCTCTTGTCACTGTGGCTCTGCTAGATCACTACACCGAGAGGACTGTCCGAAAACAAATTGAACATAGAAAACAGCGTGACTGCGAGCTGAAACAATTGATTCCCGATAAGTCCTTCTATCTCTGAGGCTTGTACCACTGGCCTCATCAGCTACAGAAACCAAAAATTCCTTCTTTTGCTTACACTGCTTTAAGTTGGATTTTTGTCACTTGCAAACTAAGTAATCCTAAGTAATTCAGAAACATTGATAAAAGTTGCAAAAGCTTCTTGTCTCCTTAGCAGCCCTTCCACTGTCTCCACACAGACCTCAATAATTCACTGGCTTGAGCTATTCTATCACCGTCTTCCTCACACATTCTTTATTCTTTTTTGTTTGTTTTTCGTTTATTAATCCATCAGCTTATTTTTTTAAAGCCAGGTAAACACATACTATGTTTTGGGCCCTGAGAATTTATGTTAGTAAGACACATGTATGGCACCCCAAAGTTCAAAGTTTAATGGGAAAAAAGAAATATACATATGATGTGGCTGAGAAAGTGCAGAGGATAAACAGTGTACACAGAGAATGTGCAAGAGTGAGAATCAGACAAGGCTTTGTAGAGGTGGACATTAGGCGATGAGAGGGCAATAAGTCTCCTGGTGATGAAGGAGCTTCAGGGTGGTTTAGAGGAAGCAGGCCACAGATACAGTGGGAAGAAGAGAAAGAGGATGTGCAAATGATGTTCTGAGAAGCAAGGAGTATTTCAGGTGGACTGTACTATGGTTGGTATGGTGGGTGATGCCTAGATAAGAAATTGGGCAGACCTGGTCTTTGCTTTCTCAGAACAAACTGTGCCAATGTCCACCTTTGTGCCTTAGATTTCTTCATTTTTCCAAGTTTCTTGGAAATTTCTTAACCTTTTCTTCACATGGCTGTATTATATTTTCTGTTCAAGATTTACCTTTGATCCTGCCTAAACCAATCATGATTTCTCTCATCATACCCTTCTCTCTCCCAGATGAATTCCTTTCCTGGCTGCTCATCCAGGTTGAGGAAGGTGCCCACTTACCACTGGTGGGGAGGCACCTGTTATCATAATGATAATCGATAAGTCAGTTTTTGCTACAGGTGCCTTCAGACCAGAAGTGAAATTGACACACTCAGAAATGGACTTCCTGCAGTCAGGCTTTGAAATAAACTGGCAACATGTAAGAGAGACTTTGTAAACCTGGAAACCAGAAAGGAGCAGAAGAGTTTCGCTTTTAAGCTGACACAAATACAGAAATGGTCTTCTGTCAGAGAGGTAGTATTAGAGAATAATTGAAATACTTAAGTGGTATATTGTATAATTACACGTACATGCATTTTTTTTCATATGCATGTATTTAAATAATGCTTTGTACATCTTTACATATCTGTGTAGTGGTATATACACAAACTATTCATGACTTAGTAGATCTCCAAGGGTCATTTTTGGCCATATACCATCTGCTACTTGTTTTTATTGTGTAGGAAACTGTCTGGTGTAATCAAGGGGTACAAGATCATTCTATTGTTAAGTGTCAATGGGATAGGAATTCGTTATTGTATAACCCAGTTAATAGAATATTCTTCAATTAAGGAATTACTTTATGTTTGTGATGTCCCATGTGATATCCATGTGACTACTCACATGTCTATCCTTGTGACTATATCTATCCATGTGACTACTCAATACTTAAGATATGACTAGTGTGATTGAGGGTCTGGATTTTCACTTTTCATTAATTTCAGTGATTTCTTTATGAATTATAAAATGGCTTCCTGGGTGGCTCAGACAGTAAAGAATCTGTCTGCAATGCAGGACACCTGAAGATTTCTTTTTTTTTCTGATCCCTCGGTTAGGAAGATCCCCTGGAGAAGGGAATGGACAGCAAGGAGGGGTAGGAGATATAGGAGACTGCGACTGACATATATACACTATTAATACTATGTATAAAATAGATAACTGATGAGAATCTCCTGTATAGCACAGGGCACCCTACTCATTGCTCGGTGGTGACCTAAGTGGGAAGGAAATCCAAAAAAGAAGAGATATATGTGTATAGCTGATTCACTGTGCTGTACATTGGAAACTAACACACCATTGTAAAGCAACTATTCCTCCAAAAATAAATAATAACAATAATTATAAAAAGACTCAGGTTCCCTAAGCTCAGGGTTCCTCTCCTGGACACAACCCACTGTGAGAGTAGGTATCACTGGACCCTCTTCACATCCTCTTGAGGGGATTGGGGGCCCAGGGATCCAGAGCACATGCTGATACTCTGATTGTCACTATGGTTTTAAGAACTAAATCATCCTTTGTTACTTAGGAATCTCATGCTATCTGCCAGCATCCATAAAACTGTGGCAGGCTAACTGATTGACTTGCAATCATGTGATGTCTCACAGATCTTGACTGTCTTACCACAAGAAGATTAAAGATAGGGTTGAGTCGAGGTGTACATCTAGGCTCCAGAATTGCTTCTCTGGGATTCTTCTTGTTTGCCCTCTTCTCTGCACTGGCTTCAAACTCAGTCTGGTAGTAAGATGGCAGCAGAATTGTTGTAAACTGGTCCTATATGTGAAGGCAAAAAAAGAGGCAGACCACTCCATCTTGGTAGGTAGCAGGATTACCAAGCAAGGAAAATTACATACGAGACATCTCTTGGGTGATCACAAGAGGTGTAGATCTCTGTACCCATCTGCCAGAATCTTAGAAGCTTATATAGAAGACATGAAAGGATCCAGTCACATTTTCAGTCCAGATAGTCTCAACAACACCTTTATCTCTCAAAGCCGCGTTCTTGAAGCAGCTTCTTGTGTGGAAATGGTGGACAGAACGTACATTCTGAGGCCAGGGAACAGCATGAGAAATCTCTAATTGCCTGGGTTCAGCTTGCAGGTCAGCCCACAGTCACATCTTTTTAATGACCTCCTCCAACAAGAAGTTCCAGAAGAAGCATCCAAACTTGACATTGTTTAGCAAAAAGAAGGGGTGATGCATTGCAGTGTGATTTTCAAGAACAAAGAAACTTTCCCATAAGGCACTGCTCACAATCCGTTGACCAGTCCTGGGTTACATGCCCATTCATAAACAAATGAACAGAAAGCAGTGGGAAGACATTTCATCAGCCATCACTGAGGGCCATATGGTCTCTCCTATAAACCATGGTAATGGCAGGGGGAAGACAAGGCAGTATGAACCGAGCTTGTCCCAAAAGGGGTCTGCATGGCTGAAGTTCGGGAACAGAGAAGACAGAATGCTGTATAAGAATCAGTTGCTTCCACATGGATGTTGATAGTGGGGTGTGTGTGTGTGTGTGTGTGCATGTGTTCAGTCACTCAGTCATGTCCAACTCTTTGCAACCCATGGACTGTAGCCCACCAGGCTCCTCTGTCAGTGGGATTCTCCAGGCAAGAATACCGGAGGGGGTTGCCATTTCCTACTCCAGGAGTTGATAGTGGTAGAGATGAACAAAGAGGATTACTAAGATGGCTTACCATGAATTATATGTATGGATAGGAGCGTTGGACTGTGAAGAAAGCTGAGTGCCGAAGAACTGATGCTTTTGAATTGTGGAGTCAGAGAAGACTCTTGAGAGTCCCTTGGACTTCAAGGAGATCCAACCAGTCCATCCTAAAGGAAACCAGTCCTGGGTGTTCATTGGAAGGACTGATACTGAAGCTGAAACTCCAATACTTTGACCACTTCATGTGAAGAGTTGACTCATTGGAAAAGACCCTGATGCTGGGAGGGATTGGGGGCAGGAGGAGAAGGGGATGACAGAGGATGAGATGGCTGGATGGTATCACGGACTCGATAGACATGAGTTTGGGTGTGCTCTGGGAGTTGGTGCTGGACAGGGAGGCCTGGCGTGCTGTGATTCATGGGGTTGCAAAGAGTCAGACACGACTGAGTGACTGAACTGAACTGAACTGAACCATGAATTAAGTCTGACTCTCCCCCTCTTCACATTGGTGATGAGACAGTAAGTATAAATTGCTGTTGTCCTCAATTACTAGTACATAGTTTTTGAACTACCATTCCTCCACACAGAGTATAGGCTATGTAAAATATTAGAGGTGACACTGATGCTTTGTTGAAATGGTGAAGTACATAAAAATAAATCTCCTCCCAAATTACATAATTGTGAATAATAAAATCCCTGAGAAAACTTTTTTTTTATCAAGTGAGACAAATGTGTAAGCACTTAGCTAATTTTTACAGGTCAACAAAATAGGGAGTGAATGAATGGGGGAGCTAAGAAACTAAGACGTTAAAAAAAAAAAAAAGTTTCTGAGTGATTAGAAAGCATAGTCTGACTTGCTCATAAGTTCCCTCTCCTTTCTGTTTACAAAACCAGGATGCTGCAGATAGATTTTACCTTACTGTCCTGCTTGTTGCCTCAAGTTTCCCAAAGAAATTTGTCTCCACAAGGTTAAAGTAGAGATACTCTGTGATGGATGTGTCAACGTGACCGGGCTGCAGGGGCCCAGACAGTTGGTCAAATATCATTCTGTGGACGTCTGTGAGGGTGCTTCCGGAGATTAACATTTGGATCCATAGACTGAGTAAAAAGCAAAGGGTCCTCCTTAGAGTGGGTGAGACTCGTCCAATCAGGTGATGACCTGAGTAGAAGAAAAATGCCAAATAATTCCCACTGCATGTTTTCCAGCCTTCAGAGTCCCATGGACTCATCAGCTCTTAATTGGCTCTCGAGCCAGCTGGCTTTGGGGCTGGAATTTACACCAGCTTTCCTGGTTCTCCAGCGTTGGACTGGGGCTGGAGCCATATGTCAGGTCTGCTGAGGCTCTAGCTTGCTGAGTGCAGATCTCGGGACTTCTCAGGCCCTGTAATCGTGTGATCCAATTTCTTGTAATAAATCTTTTTATGTGTGTGTATAAGTGGATGGCTTCCCAGATGGTGCTAGTGGTAAAGAACCCACTTAGCAATACAGGAGACAGGAGACACGGATTCGACCCTGGGTGGATGGGTGCACATTCTGTTGGTTCTGTTTCTCTGAAGAATCCTTATACTCCTCGGGCAGTTTTATTTGGTCACATTTGCCTGGCCACACACGTTCAGTGTCATTTGGACAGCAGGATAATTTAGGCATCTATTATCATTCAGTCCCAATAACCAGATGTGGTTCTTTTGATTTATAAAGTGTTCATTTCTTAGTCATGTCTAACTCTTTGTGACCGCATGGACTGTAGCCTGCCAGGCTCCTCTGTCCATGGAACTCTCCAGGCAGGAATATTCGAGTGAGTAGCCGTTCCCTTCTCCACGGGATCTTCCTAACTCAGGGATCAAAAAAAAAAAAAAAAAGAAATCTTAAGGTCTTTATGTCTGTCTCTGCTTCTGTTTTGCAAATAAGATCATCTATACCATTTTTCTAGACTCCACATATATGTGTTAATAATTTGTTTCTTCTCTTTCTGACTTACTTCACTCTGTATGACAGCCTCTAGGTCCATCCCTGTCTCTACAAATGACCCAGTTTCATTCCTTTCTTTGGAACCCGAGTCTTGATAATGGGCAGTAGCACTCTTAATCTTTGATCATGAAGGAGACAATATTGTTTATTATACTGCACACTAAAGAAACTTGCTATTGACTTGGGAGGGACACGCTGTCTCTACCTTCCAAGGTTATGTAAACACCTTTGAAAAGATACTTATGCAAACAGCTTTGAAAAGCTAGACTGGAAGAAAGAAACACAATGCTTCTGCTCACAAGATGTACAGAAACACAAGCGATCCATCAGGAATTGTCTCCCAAAGAAGACACAATAGGTCTCAGTATTGCTAAGGCCAATTTTGGCTGGTGCTTTCTATTCCAGGCTAGCTACCAAAATCATCCTTACTGTTACATAGGAGATGGATACACACACGGGGAAAAATATATTCCTGAGTGTCTCGTCCAAAAGGACTGGGTGTGCTGTGTGAATGAGAACTCTGTACCTTACTCTTCAATAGTGAAGGGATACATTTCCTTCCATGATGATTCTCAGTAATATGTCTTGCCCACCAAACTTACACTGACGGTTGGCTGAAATTCAGCATTTTTTCCCCCTCAAATCAGATCTTAGGCTACTACATGAAAAGGGCATGAAGTAAGCTGAAAAAGTTGATTTTTTTTTTTTCCCAATCCTCAGGGGTGTATCTATAATGTTCAGAATTTAAGGGTGGTGATGAACATGAAGACACCAGAGGAAAACAAGAGAGATTCTACATTTTCAATGTAATTGCTAGTTTGGGAGTGTTCATCTCCCAAAGTGTCTATAATCAATAATGTGTGTTTACATCCATGAAGTTGCCTTTTAAAACTGTTTTCCCTTGGAGTTGGACTTGTATTTTCCAGAGGAAATTAATGAAAGCTTTGAACAACTTAATTCCTGTGTAAAAGTTAAGTTCTCAGCCTCTGTGATTACTTGAGCCAGTTTCTTAAAATAAATCTCTCTTTATAAGTACACACACAGGAAAACGATAGTCAAGAGATTGTAGCTATGAATGAAGACAAAATTATTAACTTTGGAAAATATTTTATGAAAACTCCAGCTACGTTATTCAAAATAGTTCTGTATTTTTTTCTTGGTTAAGATAAAAGGACCTTGTGAGTTTTGTTACTGAAAAAGGGTTACTTACTTTTAGGAATAAAAACTGTTAAATATGATCAACTTATTAATATTTAATGATGCTTACACCTAAGTTTAATGAAAAGAATGTGAATAACATAGAGCTAGACATATATGTGTGATGTTTTAGATTTTTCTATTAAGAAGAAGAGCTTGTATTTGAAGTGAAAATCGCTCAGTTGTGTCCAACTCTTTGCCTCCCCATGGACTATACAGTCCATGGAATTCTCTAGGCCAGAATACTGGACTGGATAGCCTTTCCCTTCTCCAGGGAATCTTCCCAACCCAGAGATCGAACCCAGGTCTCCTGCATGCAGATTCTTTACTAGCTGAACCACAAGGGAAGTTCAAGAATACTGGAGTGGATAGCCTATTCCTTCTCCAGCAGATCTTCCTGACCCAGGAATCAAACCAGGGTCTCCTGCATTGCAGGCTGATTCTTTACCAACTGAGCTATCAGGAAGCCCAAGATTGTACTTGGCTAGACAAAAAATTGAAATAGGAAAAATTAAAATAATATTCAGGCTATTTTCCTTAAGTTGATCCCAACTTTTTCAGATGCTTCTAAGTCAAAGGCAAATGGGATGGGGTCGGAAAAGCTTTTTAGGCTAATTTTATCAATTCATTCAACTAGCACTTTTGAAAAATAGTTGACTTTCTTTAATTCTTTGCAGTGAATGAAACAAAGAAGTCTGTGTTCTCATGGAACTTACATTCTGTAGATGAATATCCAAGCATTCAAATCCAAACTTTTTTGTTATGCACTCACTTAAAAGAAAAATGACCTCAGTGACTTGGTATGAGAAACATGGTGCCAATAACTTGAAACATAAGATATTAGACTTCTGCTTTCTTTCCTCTACTTCTTTTAACTACCTGACATAAAAAAAAAAAACCAGCTCAAGACATAAACAATTCTCTAATGAGCAACATTAAATCTTCTCTTCTCCACCCCTAAATTTGTAGTTGTTAACTTTCACCCCAGGTTCATGTCAAGTTGTGAAAAAAGCCACTTGATTTTTTGATCTATGCCTTATCACTGAGTAAACTAGTCATTCTGGCACTAACCAGTTGGAATCCTTCTTCTTTAAATGTCCCACCTGTGATAGCAAAGAACAACACATAACTTTGGCAAACTTGGGAAATTTAGCAGAGTTGAGGTTGAGAATCTCATAAGGGCTCTCTATGGTTGTGAGCATGTGTGCTAAGTTGCTTCAGCTGTGTTCAACTCTTTGTGACTCTGTAGACTATAGCCTGCCAGACTCCTATGTCTGTGGAATTTTCCTAGCAAGAATACTGGAGTGAGCCTCTATGCATTCCTCCAGGGAATCTTCTCTACCCAGGGATGGGACCTGTGTCTCCTGCATTTTGGGCAGATTCTTTACCACTGAGCCACTGGGGAAGCCCTGACTCTGGTATTAGGAAGGACAAACAGAGGTGTAAGTGGCATGCTTGGGCATGAAGAGAGTAAAGAGCACTCTCCAGTTTCTGGAGAGATTCTCATGTTCCCCATGGGCTTGGAGGTTAGAACATCTGTGTCATTAGAAAGAGTTTTATATTTTGTCATTGCCCCAAAGAGGCTGATGTAGGGATTTCCAATAGTGAGAGGGAGTTAGAAGGAACCAGGTCTCCATAGTCTGATCCATCCATGAATGCTGTGAAAGAACCTATTTGGACACCAAAAGCTATCTCACTTCTCAAAATAGAGCATTAGACAATATCAGATATGACCAGAGAGCCACTACCAAGACCTGAGTAGCTAGGCCAGATAACATCCGAGACCAAAGCTTAGCAATGGACCTAATGAGAACTCTACTAATGGACCCAGACAGTGAAGAGCAATATGGAGCCAAAGAAGAACCCTCTCCACCCTGAGATACAGACAATCTCATGGGCAGCCTAGTTCCTTCTTTACCTCTTGGGTAAGGGTCATATTTGGGTTACATGCAACTAGAAGCTGGATCAGAAGAATGGGAAGAGAAAATCTTTGCCAATGAATAGGAACACTGAAATGGGAATTGTATTCTGGCCAGAGACAGAGAGATAACTTAATCTGACCCTCAAACTGCTTGATTTGATAGAGTTTATCTAAAATAAATTGTCATTAGACATTCTTGGAGGTGAATCGAGGTAGAGTGTTATGCTACAGTAATTTTGTCTAATAAGCCATACCCAATACAACAACATGCATCTATTTTTCTCACTCATGGTCCTGTTGGTCAGCTAGAAGGGTTCTGATGCATGTCTGCTGGGATTTTTTGGATGGTTCTGCCCCGTGTGAGAATAGGCAATGGGTCCCTCAGGCATGGTTTTCTCACAGCCATCCTAAGATTGCAGAAGACAAGCCAAAACACATGTGCATATTTCAAGTTTCTGCCTGCATCATACCTGGTCACTGTCCAAAGTTCAGAGTAGATGACATGGCCAAACCCAAAGCTTTTGAGATAAGGAAGTACCCTACTTCAAGGAAGAGTGAAGAGTGAGTACTTGCTGAACAATAACCCAATCTATGACAAGTGGAGATCATTCAAAACCAATAAAGGCCTGTTTAATTATCAAATACAACTGTATTTGTTTGTAACTGGCTTATAAACCTGCTTTATTTTTAAAGTTTTGGTATTTACAATCATTTGCTGTGCTGTGCTTTACTTGGTAGGTTGGTGCTTCTCCATTTTCAACTTTTTGGGAAAGAATTTTTTGTGTACTACAGATTCACTGGAGTGTTGTTTTATCTTAATTAGGAGGAATGTAGCTGTCAATGGTGCTGGGAAAAAGGCTAATGAAAACACTGACAGACCATTCACCATTGCCCTGCTGATGAGCGGCATAATACAGGCTTTTCTTCTAATTTTCTTTTTAATTTTAACAGTACATCTGTACTTCAAATCTTTTTCATTGTTGTGATGGTTTGAGAATTGGATTGTTACACAAATAATATCTGAAGTGTTAAAAACCTATTTTTTTCCTAATGCTTTTCCCCAAATAGTAGCCAAAACTCTAAGATACATTCTTCCTTTGGTTGTTTTGTTTCTTTTCCTTTTTATTTACTCATAACAAGAGGAATTTGACTGATGAGGACATACAAGTTAGAACTATTTGCTAACTGGATTTCTACCATCCAGAGCAGTGCAGGGACCATTCACACATAATGTGAGGAAAGCATTTCAGTAAAGCCTGGTGTTTAAAACCTCTGATGAGGGGACCATTGACATGCAGAGCTCTCAATCACATCCACCATTGCTGGGTCAGATCCCAGAGGTCGTCAGAAAGCACTGTGAGGAGGATCCATCCATCTCTTCTCTCTCCACGTGTGCTGGCAGCAGAGGCAGGAATCCAGGATGCTTGAAATGGAGATTCAAAAAGTTTCCCAGGGATCTGAAAGCAGGAATCTCTTGGTATCATGTTACAAACCAAAGCACACATGTTTTTGGAAATGGTTTTATTGCTAAATGTTTGTTTTAAAAAAGAAAAAGTGGGTAAGAGTATGAATCTAGGCTTATTTATATTTGTATTCTCCTTCTTCTTCTCTGTTTACATAATGGTAATGGTAATGGTATGATGCTTTACAATTGAGTTCCTTGTCTGTCGGGACTGCCGACAATTCTTCAGGGTTGTCTGCAATTTCAACAGCTACACATGACATATTTTACACAGGTCTTGGCACATTGAAAATATTCAGTATATTATAACTATTATTGGTAGGTGAACATTTCCCCCATTAATTTAGTGATAAATTTCTCTCCAAACTCTGATCCATTAGCATTGCGATTGCAAGATCAGACACTTGGGGATTTTGATGGGCAAGACTTGTGAAAACGCATCATTAAGCATTTTTATGGTATGTTTGAATTGTAACAGAGCCAATTCTATCTTTGAGTAGAGACAACCTTGCTCTCACCTTGAAAGTGATTTTGGCATACATATTTATTTGAGCTCCATCCTGTCTACAGGGCTCTGTTTCTTTAATGGAATGTGTGACTGAAGGCAAGTAGGCTTCTGTCCAGTACATTAGACCAGAGATGCTCTGGCTGTGAACTCACAGTCATACCTCACCTTTCTGGCAGCTACTAGCATCCCTCATCTGTAAGGTATGGATGTGAGTCACCAGGATTAAAAACATAGTCCCTACATGTACCTATCATCTCTCCAAGTTCCCAAAAGGGAGAAACAGGAATCAATGTTAGCATGTGAATTTTCTCTGAGAGAAAACTAGATTGATCTGAAATTGTCGAAGGAAAGGTTATCAGTAAAGGTGCATAAATGAGAATTTAAAGCTCCTGTTGCCTACAGAAGTGGCTCTTACAGAGCAGAATATTCAAGGAAAATAAACACTCCATTAACCCAAAGCTTTCCTGTTTGTTTCTTCGTTTAATCATCAGATATTCTCACAGCTTTCAAAATGCTTGTGTTCACTTTGAAACTCCAAGATGGGATCTCTAACAGTCACATGATCCCTTTATTAAGAGGTATCTTTCCAACATCAGTGTCACTCTTAGGGAAACACTGAATTAATTATGGGTTATATTCCCAGAAAATGCTGATACTCTGACCCCTCCCTCCCTCTTCAGCTATATACCTAGACATCACTGTTCTCAGCTCCCTAACTCCCTGTGCTGCCCTATTCCCAGGCAGGCTGAAAGTGAAATGTTAGTAGCTCAGTTGTGTCTGAATCTTTGTGAGCCCATGGACTGTAGCCTGCCAGGTCCTCTGTCCATGGAATTCTCTAGGCAAGAATGCTGTCACAGTTTTGTGCTTTCGTGTACACGACTGCTTCTGATGGAGATGGCATTTTAGGAGCAGTTAACATGATGGCACCTTTTATCATCGAAGTTTCTCCTCCTGCTTTAGATTCTCTGTGAAGTTTTATGGTTATCCCATGCGGTCTTGTACCCCACACTGCACCCTAAGATAACCCTATGATGGTCTCTTTACAAGCTTTACTGTCTGTCTTGGTCTCTGTCATTTATTCTGAGGTTGATCTCACTCTGAATTCCCAGCCCTAAGCTCGGCAGTGAGCATAGTGTTAGTGTTCATTAAATATTCTGTGTATGATTGAATACATTAATGGATGAAATTAACAAAATAATGTAAGCCAAAATATTTTTATTCTAATGTAATCATTGGAGAGTACAGATTGATGGCAGAAATTGAGCATCCATCATTCAAATCCCTGTCTTCCTCTGTTCTAGCTGAAACTTTAAACCTAAAAATCTAGATTCTTCATCTTTAAAAGCTGATATAAGTCCCTGTGCTCATCAGACTACTGTATGGATAATATGAGGCAAGATTTAGAAGTGGTTTAGCATCTTGGTTCCCCAAACTGTACACCAAGGTACCCTGAGTATTGTCACAACCCAATGGAGAGATTCTGAGTTTTCAAGGGAAAATAGACACTCTATAAACTCCTGGCTTTATAATTTCAACATGAAATTTCACTACATTCCATTTGATGGTGTCTTTTCATTGCAAAGCTGAGTTTGGGGGGTGGTTATGACAGAAAGCAAGCCTCATGCAAAAATCAATGTGTAACAGATAATGAGGGTGATGGTGCCCACACAGGTTTCAAATTTTGAGAAAACATGTATTGCCCAGTATTTTTTTACATACCTGTGGATATGTTCGAATTAAGCAAAAATATTATTTTTTGTTCAATAGATGTGTATCAATTTTTTCAAGTTGTTACTAAGTTTTTACCATATAGATTGTAATTCAGATGTAATAAATGGAAGTTTTAGCTATTTCTTTTGGCTCATAGGTGTCATGAAAAAGCTATTAAGGGGTCAATGAACTGAGAAAGTGTGGGCACCTCCGGTTAGCTCAGTGGCAATGGTGACAAGTCAATGAATGTCAGCTTTTTTGTAGAGGCAGTATATTGAAAGATTAATTTGTGTTTTGTACTTTCTGTACTTTTTTTCCTTTTATCTCATTTGCTTTTCCAACAATGTGTCTCAGTACCCGGTTTTTTATTGCTATGGGGAAGCTGCATGGCAGAGCAAATGCTCTTATGCAGAGCAGTTACCTGCATGGCTTTGAAGGTCCAAGCTTATTATGCCAGTTTTCAAGAGAGAATAGAGAGATGTGCGCTTTGTGGGAACAACACAGGAGGAGGGTTACTGCAATTAGAGAATAGAGATGACAATCTGCGGGTCCCTTGAGTTGTAATGGCCTACACTGCTCACTTGGAGAAGGAAATGGCAACCCACTCCAGTGTTCTTGCCTGGAGAATCCCAGGGACGGGGAAGCCTGGTGGGCTGCCGTCTCTGGGGTCGCACAGAGTCGGACACGACTGAAGCGACTTAGCAGCCGCAGCAGTAGCAGCACACTGCTCGCTTGCAGGATTCCCGTTAAGCTGGTATGAGAAGTATCTTTCTAAACCTATTAAAGGCCAACTGGTATTTATCGGGTTAAACGAAACTCAACTACTGCCTCAAGAGAGTGAACTAGGAGTGACTGAACTACCCCAGAAAGTTATGTTCTCTGCATACCTGAATATTTCACTCATTTCCAACAGAGACCTTTGCAAATCTTTAACAAATAATAAATGCCATTTTTGTTTGTTGTTTTTAGTCACTAAGTCGTATCTGACTCTTTTGAGACCCTATGGATTGTAGGGTCTGTCTATGAGATTTCTCAGGCAAGAATACTGGATGGGTTACCATTTCCTTCTCCAAGCGATCTTCCCAACCCAGGGATTGAACCCATGTTGGCTGCATTGGCAGGTGGATTCTTTACCACTGAGCCACCTGGGAAGTCCTAAATACCATTTACTAAGCTCATTTTTTTTTTTTTCTTTTTAATTCTAGACAGTTGGATAAGTTCTTCACATGCACTGTCTCATTTAACACTAACAAAACTATGAATTAAGGTAACATTATTAGGCTCATTTTAAGAATAAAGAAACTAGAACTCATAAAAGGTATGTAACTTGGCTCAAGTCAGCCAATTCATTAGTGGCAGAGCACAGATGTAAATTCCAAAGCCCATTCTCATGCTGAACATGGGCAGGGAATCTTCTTGTTGCGAGCGGTGGAAACCTAATTTGAACTGGTTCAAGTTTAACACATGCACACAAGTTTGCATTTCAACAAAGTTTGGGGATAGAATATATATTAAGACTGGACCCAAGTAGTCTGATGGGGCAGTTGGCAACCTGCATGCCAGCTGTGGCTTTGTGCTCTGTATTTGTTTGTGTTGGCTTCACTCTGAGAAAGTTATGCTCACAGGAGGCAAGGTGGCCTCAACCACCCTGAGAGGACCTCCACCAGACTAAGACAGGCCAGGAGTTCCAAAAGAAGCCTCAGAATGAGTTTTATTGTCCTTTGGGCTTTGTCATAAGCCCAACCCTGAGCCAACCTCTGGGAAATGAAATATGCCAATTGGTTGTTTCTGGATCACCTGCCCATTTCTGGAGGGGGGATGGATTCTGGTTCATCTGAACCACATGGGCCAGAGTGAGAAAAGAGTAGTTTCTTAGAAGAAGATCTAATTTTATTAATTGTAAAATTAAAGTGATGCTGGAAGGCCAAATATTACATTTAAAAGCATCTACATTTTTTTTTAAATGAGATAAGACTTTGATTTTCTAGGCAAGAGTAGTAGAGTGGCTTTCCATTGCCTTCTCTGATTTTAGAGGTTAGTAAAGTCTATTCAGATCTCTATAATTCCCTGGATTTGGCAAAGCTGCAGCTGTGGGTTTCTCATTGTGGCTGACACTTCATGATGTGCGTGCTTTTTCATTCTTTCACAAAGGAAAAACTAGAAATGTCTCAAACAAAAAGCACCCTTTACTGGTGCTCAGGCTTTTCCCAGGGAAGCCAAAACCACAACTTCATCTTGGGTCCGTCAGTTCCCAGGATGGAGGTGAAGCATCCTTAGGCAACAGGTGGGTGTCTCCCTGCCGGTGGTCTGGGTGCTCTCTTGGCTGGGCTGCTTTGAAGCACTCATTATAACTCCTCTGCGTGGTAACTAACTCCACTAGGATTCAGTTGCCATGCAACTGCATGGTATTTCTCCATAATACTGCCTTTCCTATGATTACAGAGTGAGGAGCTTTTATAGTCATAATAATACCTTACACTTGTGCCAGGCCTTTTACATAAGAGGATCCCAATAGGGTGAATAAAGGCACTCTTTATGTAAGTCCTTTCACCAAGCACTAAAAATACCCATGCTTCCAATTTAGCTATGTGGCGGCCATCCTCTCCCAGTTAAAGTATACAATAGCTTATTTTGGCAGGAGGTGATACACATGATTATGCATCAGATTTAAAATGCTAAAGATGTTTAAATGGACATCATAGAAACATCTCCATTAGAGATTTGCAGCAAGACATCAGGCATGCTCATGGACTGACAGGCACTTTGTAGGTGTCTCTATTTTGAGTTCCTGGAAGAGATTTGATTGTTTCTGATTTTTGTGGAGAACAAGGGAGTATTGAAAAGCACATGGGGTCAGGTTCTACCGAGTGACTCAGCTCCCAGGACTGAAATAGGTACTTAGAAGGAACTGTCAGTGCGGCCTCACTGGAGTGGTATTTACCATTTGCCTGAGAAAAATCACTTTGTGTTGCTGATGTCCTACTTTTCACCCAGTGAGTAGTTACTCACCTGGCAGGATTCAGCACATTATTTTTAATCCTTTAATAAGAAGCTTTCAGAAGTTTAGGTGTTATTATCAAAGAAACAATATTCTCTCTGAAAAGAAACAAGTTGCAGCATTCCCTGAAAAACACACCTATTAATCTTTTTTTTCCATGACATTGTGCACTTTTACCTTTTTATTATTATTTTTAATTGGAGGATCATTGCTTTATAATATCGTGTTGGTTTCTGCCAAACATCAGGAATCAGCCATACATACACATATGTCCCTTCCTTTTAGAACGTCCCTCCCACCTCCCACATCATCTCACCTCTCTAGGTTGTCACAGAGCACCAGAGCACCATACAGCAAATTCCCACTGGCTATCTATTTTACATACAGTAATGAGTATGTTTCAATGCTACTCTGTCAGCTTGCCCCACCCTCTCCTTCCCCCACTGCTTCCACAGGTCTGTCCTCTACATCTGTGTCTCCGTTGCTGCTTTGCAAACGGTTCACCAGTACCATATTTATAGATTCCATATATATGCATTAGTAAACGCCATTTGTTTTTGTCTTTCTTACTTACTTCACTCTGTATAACAGGCCCTACGTTCACCCACCTCCCTACTGCTGCTGCTGCTGCTAAGTCGCTTCAGTCGTGTCCGACTCTGTGCGACCCCATAGACGGCAGCCCACCAGGCTCCCCCGTCCCTGGGATTCTCCAGGCAAGAACACTGGAGTGGGTTTCCATTTCCTTCTCCAATGCATGAAAGTGAAAAGTGAAAGTGAAGTCGCTCAGTCGTGTCCGACTCTTCTCGACCCCATGGACCGCAGCCCACCAGGCTCCTCCGCCCATGGGATTTTCCAGGCAAGAGTACTGGAGTGGGGTTCCATTGCCTTCTCCGCATCCACCTCCCCAGAACTGCTCAAATGTGTTCCTAACATTCATGTAACCCTTCTCCTTTTAATAGATTCCTTAAAATATATGGGGACACATGGCTGCCCTGGTTAAAACATGTTTTCCAGTCTTCCTTGTAGCTAAGTATGGCTATGAATCTAAATTCTGACTTGTGGGATATGAGTGGAAGTGATTTGTACAGCCTTCAGGTCATGCCCTTAAAGGGCCTAGATGTAACCTCTGCTTCCCCCTTCTCCTTCCCTGGTACTTCAAAAATGGATAATCCTCTTAGGTCTTGAAGTCTTGTGAGCTATGAGTCTTAGGAGCTGTTGGCAGCCGTGTCTCCAGCTATGTAGACAAATCCAGTCCATAGTGGAAGAAACTCATGCTAAGATGAAAGCCATAGTATTTTCCCGATAACTCTCCTCTTTTTCCCAGGTTAAGTCTGTTTTTTTTTTTTTTTTGTCACAAGCAAAAATTATGGTTCATAAATCAAGATAGACTCAAACAAAAATAGTTGACCTGGTAATTATATTATCATGGAATTGCCCCATCATCCAAAACCAGGACTTTTTAACAATGTGAAAAAATTATAAGTCCTCCAATATGACTTGAAATGAAAATGTGTGAGGAGACTCAATTAAACATTGAGAACCAAATGACTGCATTGATTGCATCTAAGTTCACTCATAGAAAAAGGCGTAAATGAGTTCAGGAGATATACAGTGTTTATACATACAAAAACATTTTGTATATATGTATAATATTTTGAATTTATATTAAAAAAATCTCTCAATCAATAAAGTGCTTTTTTTAGGTACTGTAAATAATTGACTGCATACTATTTTTTGTTACCAATTTCAATTTTAGGATCTGAGTTTAAAGTGAATACCACAGTTTATAATGGGTTTAGGACCCAACATTCCTTGCAGTGTAATATCTCCATCAAAACATACAACTAATTTAAAAGGCTGAAAACCAGACAAACTCAAGATATTCTGAGTAGCTTTAAATAACTTTTTTAGATGATTTTAAATGATTCCACATCTATTTCTTTAAAAAAGTGCTAAGTGTGTGTTAGTCACTCAGTCACGTCTGACTCTGAGACCCTGTGGACTGTAGCCTGCCAGGCTTCTCTGTCCATGGGATTCTCCAGACAAGAATACTGGAATAGGTCTTCCTGACCCAAGGATCAAACTCAGGTCTCCTGCACTGCAGGCAGATTCTTTCCATCTGAACCACCAGGGAAGCCCTAAAAAGTGCTAAAGATCATTTAACTTTTCAATAAGGATCCAGATTAAATGCTGTTTGCATTCAGTGTCTTATATTGGGTTTTGCTCTCTATAGCATCCCTTCGCTTCTGTGTTTTCTCTTAATGAGGATAAAAATTTAATGATTATAGACAATTAAAAAGTTAATGATTAAAGTTTCAGACACTTTAAACAAGAATCTCTAAAATAAAATATGTTACTATTAATAAAAATAGCTTGTAATTATACTCGACATTCATTACCTTTCTGCTACTGACCCAATCATACTATTTTCCCTACTCTAATTCTACTAAAAAATTAAATTTAGAGCATCTGCTAAAAACCAATTTATGTCAAATTTTGTCAGTAGTATAATTTTACATTAACATTCAAAGAATTTAAAAGTGATGCATTGACTTTAAGAATTATATTATACATACATATATATACACATACATGCTGCTGCTGCTAAGTCACTTCAGTCGTGTCCGACTCTGTGCGACCCCACAGATGGCAGCCCACCAGGCTCCCCCATCCCTAGGGTTTTCCAGGCAAAAACACTGGAGTGGGTTCCATTTCTCTCTCCAATGCAGGAAAGTGAAAAGTGAAAGTGAAGTCACTCTGTTGTGTCTGACCCTCAGCGACCCTATGGAATGCAGCCCTCCAGGCTCCTCCATCCATGGGATCTCCAGGCAAGAGTACTGGAGTGGGGTGCCATTGCCTTAGGAGATATTATATCTATATGTGTGAGTATATAGGTCATATTTACATAGTGTTTTTAAGATTTATTAAAATTGCATATTTTAAAGGTGTATTTTGACATTTTTATGACTTTTGTTTTCCTTCTGACTATTGTCTTTAATAGGGCAGAAAGAATTTAAAAATCCATGATGCTATATCACTAAGTAGGAATTCAAGGAGTAAGAATTTCACAAAATATATTTTTCCTTCATACAGGTTATATACACTCTCCAGTAAGCTGTTCAATTCATGATATTCCAGATAAATGAACCTAGAAACACACCTGAGCACAAAATATTATTTCTTATATAAAGAGCTAGAAGTTTAGTCACATTTACTTCAGATTCTGTCCATGTAGGTCTTCTCTCTGGGGAAAAGAATACCAGCTAGGACTTAGAATATTAGATTCTTTTTATTAATTATTTTAAATTATTTCCCAACTTTATTGATATATGATTGAGAAATAAAAATTGTATGTTTAGGCAGTACAACATGGTTTTTAAGATATATAATGCAATGATTTAATATATATATATGTATACACACTGTGAAATGATTACCACAGTTAAGGTAATTAACACATCCATCACGTCACATAGTTATTTTGTATTTTCATGGTGAGAACACTTAAGATCCATTCTTAGAAAATTTCAAGTGTTTAACTATAGCCACCATGCTATTCATTAGATCCCTAGAATTTATTCATCTTATATTAATAACTGAAAGTTTGTGCGCTTTGACCAATATCTCCTCATCTCTCCCCCGTCCCCAGGCCCGGCTCCTGGCAATCACCATTCTACCTTCTGCTTCTATGAGTTTGAGGTTTTTAGATTCCCTGTGTAAGTGAAATAATATACAGTATCTATTTCTTTGTGTCTGGTTTATTTTACTTAGTGCAATGTCCTCTAGGTTCATCCATGTTGTTGCAAATAGCATGATTTTCTTTTATGCAAATTATATTTTGTTATCCATTCATCCCTCAAACACTGGTTATTGTGAATAATGCTTCAGTGAACATGAAAGTGCAGATATTTCTTCTGGATATGGATTTTATTTACTTTAGATAAATACTCAGAAGTGGAATTTCTGGATCATTTGATAGTTCTAATTTCAATTTTTGAGGAAACTCCATGCTGTTTCCATAATGACTGTGCCAGAATATTGGATTCTGATGATGAACTTATCATTGATGAAATTTGAACAAATCTCAAAATTCTCTGGTTTCATATCCTTCATTTATAAAATAAACCCATTGGAAAAATTAATTTTATGGATCTATTTTATATTATGTGATTTTATTTAATGTTTTTATAACAGCATTCCTATAATTTTGATATGGTTGTATTTTGTTCATGTAGACAAGGTAATTTCTATCTCATTTAATTACTGGAGAATAAAACACAGTTTATTGAAATGACTCATCCAAACAAGTCATGTTCAACTCTTTGCAACCCCTTGAACTGAAGCATGCCAGGTCTCCCTGTCTCTCACCATCTCCCAGAAGTTTGCCCAAGTTCATGTCCATTGCATTGGTAATGCCATCCAGCCATATCATCCTCTGATACCCTCTTCTTCTGCCCACAGTCTTTCCCAGTATCAGGAACTTTTCTAACTTTTCTAATGAGTCAGCTGTTCGCATCAGATGACCAAAATACTGGAGCTTCAGCTTCAGCATCAGTCTTTCCAACGAGTATTCAGGGTTGATTTCCCTTAAGATTGACTGGTTTGTTTACTGGTTTGTTGCTGATAAGATTCAGTGTTTATTTTTTCGCCCCTACTGTTTGCAATTATGCTTGATAGACATAGGAAATAAAACAACAATAATAATTGATAGTAATAACAAGATGACAACAAAGTAGAAGTTAGAAACTGTCCATTGCCTCTACTCTATAAAGCCATTTTTCAATACGTACTATTTATTGGATACCTGTTGAAGATAGCCCCTGGGCTCAGAGGCTGCTAGGTATCTATGTCATCAAAAGTTTTCACTTCCAAAATTAACTCTATCCATTTCCTGAGCTCTGGTATTTACCCTGATTTTCTACATTTCCTTCAGATATTATTGCTAATCTTGTAAACTTTAGATTAATTGTGACTTAAACTGGGAAAGTATCTGATTTACTTTAATTCTTGACTTTTTCCCCTAAAGCATGGTTTTCTATATATATTTTCATTATTTGAAATTCTACTTTACATGCATTTTCTCAGACACAAAAAATGAGAAAAAATTGAAATTTGAAAAAATTCATGAAACATGAAGTTTTGGTAGCTACAAATCGGTGAACTGAGTCACCTCCATTTTTCATTTCTCTCTTTTTGTCAGGATTATTTTCTGGGTACTTCCATGAGCACTAGTCAGAAAATTTAGAAGAATATAAATACAATTTTACTTTTCTTGCCAGAGGCCTATTTACAATGAGAAAATATTAAGTTAGTCAATATTCCAGGTTAGATTTCACCTGGATGTAAACACGAATTCCTCAGATAGATCTTTAGTAAAAGATAAAGTTGAAGTGAAGAAAAGAACAGGATTTCAGAAACTGTTGTGATTTAGTTGGGAACATTGTTTGGAGAAGGGACACTTCTCAGGGTTCACAGGTGACTCATACAGACACAGATTTGGGCTCACCTATCCCCATAGGCTTACAATCGCCTTCCCTACTCTCATTACTGAAGCTTGAAACAGCTCCAGTTAGAACAGAACTTGATTCAGTGGTCAGAAATAAGACTGAAACTGAAGGGGCCCAAGAAGATACTTAAGTGCCCTGAAATGGGAATCACTAGCAGTCCATGGGGTCGCTGAGGTTCAGACACGACTGAGCGACTTCCCTTTCACTTTTCACTTTCATGCATTGGAGGAGGAAATGGCAACCCACTCCAGTGTTCTTGCCTGGAGAATCCCATGGACAGAGGAGCCTGGTGGGCTGCCGTCTATGGGGTCGCACAGAGTCGGACTCGACTGAAGCGACTTAGCAGCAGCAGCAGCAGACTACTTAACAAGTATTTATTAGGGCCCTTTTCTTTGCCAAGAAGCTTTCTGAACACTTGGAGTAGAAAATAAAAAAGAAACTCAGACTTCCTGCTCTGCTAGAATTTTATCACCACAGTAACTGAATCAATGGACATGAGTTTGAGTAAGCTCCGAGAGTTGATGATGGACAGGGCAGCCTGGCATGCTGCAGTCTACAGAGTCACAAAGAGTCAGCCAGGACTGAGCCACTAAAGGGAACTGAACTGAAGGACAAACAATAAACAAGTGAAGAAATAACTGTACTATCAAGTTAGTAACAGATAACAAAAATACACGAAAGAAAAGAAAATCGAGTGATAAGAGTTAACATTTTGTGTTTTACAAATAGCAACTTGCTTAATTATCACAATTCTGTCAGGTAGGTCCTATTACAATTATTCCGATGGGTAAGTTGAACAACAGAGAAGTTAAATTATTGTTTAAAGTCACCTAGTTAACTAAGACTAAAACTGAGCTGTAAACCCAGGTGGATGTAGCTACAAAGTCAACGAGATAGTGCGATGATAACTGAGGACACTCAGGACACAGGCTGGTGGGAGTATTAAAGGGCGGGAGGCATCCAGACAGGGGAAGAGCTTGTCCCATGGAGGGAGGCGTGAATGCCGTTGTGCTGTACGTGTGCCCATTTGCTCAGCCGTGTCTGACTCTTTGTGGCCCCAAAGGGATCTTTGTCTGCCAGGCTCCTCTGTCCATGAGATTCTCTAGGCAAGAATACTGGAGTGGGTTGCCGTTTCCTCCTCCAGGGGGTCTTCCTGATGCAAGGATGGAATCTGTGTCCCTTACGTCTCCTGATTTGGCAGGAGGATTCTTTTCCAATGTACCACCTGAGAGATCAGCGCGTGAATGCAAACCTAAACTAGTAGCAGATTGTCTCTCGAGCACAGTTTCTAAGAGTCATGTAGAGGGTATTAGGCAGTTGTCTGAGAGTGTAGAATGATATTAGCTTGAGGCAAGTTGAAAGGGATTCCTGGGATCTCCAGAAAAAGCCCTCACGGTTTTACCCAAGGCCTGCCTAATACATCTCAGATCCGAGTTAATAGTTCAGCATCTACTTCACCTATCCACAAAGGCTTTTTTATTACCTAGATTGTATTTAAAATATGCTATCTTATTCTTGTTAATTTTGAGAGAAAAGAGCTAAAGAAAAAAAGTCTATCAATGAAAATAAAATATTGCAGGCTAGAAAGAGAACTACCTAGTCCTGGAAACCCAAAGAAGCAACTTTGTGTTTTGAGGCAAGCTGTTTACCATTCTCTCTTCAATTTCCTAGGGCTTCTCAGGTGGCTCAGTCGTAAAGAATATGCCTGCCATTGTAAGAGATGCAAGAAAAGATGTAGGTTCAATCCCTGAGTCCAGAAAATCCCCTGAAGTAGGAAATGGCAACTGACTCCAGTACTCTTGCCTATAAAGTTCCATGGAGAGAGGAATCTGGTGGGCTACAGTCCATGGGTCAGAGGCGACTGAGCACACATGCCTGCTTTAGTTTCCTGATCAGTTTCATGAAGGGGATAGATTGAGTCATTTCCAAGGTCCTCTTTTGTATTTAAATTTGACCTTAGATTAATGGCCAGCCACCAGAGAGAGAACTATATAGCTCGATTATGTTGAAACCTGATCCACCAGCCCCTTAAATTTAATTCATAGTTAATCTAGAGTTACAAAAAGATCAGATGTTTAGAAATAATAATCTTGAATTTATTTTTTGTTACTATGTTTGAAGGGAGTATTGGTACCTCATGCCTTACCTTGGTAATACATTTCCTGGAGCCTCAAAGTTCATCTGCCGTAGTGAAAGTTGCTCAGTTGTGTCTGACTCTTTGTGACCCCATGAACTATACAGTCCATGGAATTCTCCAGGCCAGAAGACTGAGTGGGTAACCTTTACCTTCTCCAGGGGATCTTCCCATCCCTGGGATCGAATCCAGGTTTCCCGCATGGCAAGCGGATTCTTTACCAGCTGAACCACAAATACTCTCAAATAATTTTATTTGGATTAACTAAATGAAGCTGAGCACCAAAGAATTGATGCTTTTGAACTGTGGTGTTGGAGAAGACTCTTGAGAGTCCCTTGGACTGCAAGGAGATCCAACCAGTCCATTCTGAAGGAGATCAGCCCTGGGATTTCTTTGGAAGGACTGATGCTAAAGCTGAAACTCCAGTACTTTGGCCACCTCATGCGGAGTTGACTCATTGGAAAAGACTCTGATGCTGGGAGGGATTGGGGGCAGGAAGAGAAGGGGACGACAGTGGATGAGATGGCTGGATGGCATCACCAACTTGATGGACATGAGTTTGAGTGCACTCCGGGAGTTGGTGATGGACAGAGAGGCCTGGCGTGCTGCGATTCATGGGGTCGCAGAGTCAGACACGACTGAGCGACTGAACTGAAATGAAGTAAGGAAGTAGGCTTGAGGGGAAATACGTTGTACACTGTAGCTTGCACTTGTTTCTTCCTCTGTTCCAATTACTCATGGGTATTTTCAAGTACTTATTAACTCTGTGTGAGTTTAAATAAGACTAATATACCCTCATTCAGGAAGACAGGCCACAGCATTTTTGGGGGCAGAAGCTGAGAAAATGGGCAGGACTTGGTTTAGCTTTGATTAAGGTAGTCACAGAAACCAACCTGGCCACGGTCCCCAAAGGCACAATCTTATAAACCCCATTTTAAAAATTTTCATTATACAGGTTGTTTCCACCTGCAGTTCCCTGTTTCTTTATAACTTTTCCCCAAATCTTATCTGGCCAATACATTACTCATACATACTTTTGAATTTTTATCTCTGTTTTGCAGATATTGCCAAACTCTATGATGCATTGGTGACATTTTCATTTCACAAATCCTCCTGATTCAGTCTTCTCATTTTAAAAATAAATGGAAACCCATGGATTCCAAAGGCTCTTCTTTCTGGGGGAATTTTGTGAAGACAGAATTTTATGTTTTTTCCCCAAATTACTATGTAAAATTATTATTAAAAATTATATGTGCTTATTTGAGAAAACAAAGCAACACATATACTTGTTTTTTTTTTCTTAAGAAAAACATACACACACACAAACACACACACTGCCAATTGGACATAAACACAATTGTGTAATTTTTTTTTCTGTACTAGGATTTCCATCTTCATATAATAACTGTGCAACCTTAGACAAATCATTTAAATTCTGCCTTACTATTCTAGTTTGTAAAATGAGGAGTATTAGACTACCTACCTTAGAAGATTGGTGTGATGATTGAATGAAAGAATTGAGTAGAACACATAACAAACATTATGCATGTGGAGGGCATGGCAACCCACTCCAGTATTCTTGCCTGGAGAATCCCCCTGGACAGATGAGCCTGGCAGGCTACAGTCCATGGGGTCATAAAGAGTTGGATACGACTGAGGGACTAAGCACAGCATAGCACTTGTGTTTGCGGTTACTGTTATTATTGTGAGTATTATGTTTTTGTATGAGTCTTATTTTATGTATGCATATATCATCATACTATAGTATGTTATTTCTTGTGTAATGTATTCCATGCATTTTGGTTCAACGCCTCCTATATGTAAGCCTTTGCTCAGATGCATAGACAAGCAAGCCCCTGAAGTTACCTGTTCTTATGAAACTTGTTTTCTAGTAAGGAGAAACTGATAATACTAAAACAGGGATAAAAATACTTGTGTGTGTGTGTGTGTGTGTGTGTGTGTGTATAAACAAGATAATATAAAATGGTGATAAATATTTGCAGAGAAAGCAGTCTGATTGGTGTAATAATGAGTGATGGTTGTTTTTCTGTTTTTGATTGAAGAACAAGAGCAAAATATGAACAAGATGAGATAGAGGTCTGGTTCTGAGGTCTGGGGCATCCCAACATTTAGAACTTCAGCAGAAAGCCAACAAAGAAGACGAAGAAGTCATTGAAACAAGAGAGAAAACGGAATGATGTGGACAATAAGATACAACCGTACTTCAACAAGGATGATAAAGAAATGGCCACTGGATTTGAAACCATGAGCTAGTGGGTGCTAGACGTGATACTGGTTGTCTTTCCAAGTACTGCTTGCTCTTGCTGTGACTATGTCCATTACTAAGAGCAGTGGGCATCTATTGGTGCTAGACTCAGTGTTTTACTGGGACTTTTACATATTAGTTAATTTAATCATCATCGTAAATTTATGACTTTGCATTAATATTATTGTCACTTCTTTAGGTCAGGAAACTGAGGCAGGGTGAAGTTATGTAGCTTGATCTTGTCAGGGTGTTAGGATAAAGACATGAGTGGTAGTCCAGCCCAGAAATTATTTTCCAGAGCTAATGCTCTTGCCCTTCTTACTATACCAATATTTACATAAGTGACTATAGATCTATATAATAAATTTAATACATCATGATTTATTTTTCGATCTCCTATTGTTGTTTCAATCCCCTATTTGAAGTTTTCAAATTTCTGCTCTTGCAAACCTTAAATGACAGAAACACAGTTTTGTACACTTCTCACATCATTAAATAAAATTATTGTTTCAAAGACTGTGCTCATTAAAAAAAAAAATTGTAACCTATCAATTTTTCCTCACTTGGTTGCATGCATTTGTATAACTGTCCTTTCTCCATGTGTTTACCATCAAGATAAATTATGTAAAAAAAAGACCCATTTCTTATTTTAATTTGAGTTTTATTATAACTGAGGCTAAATATCTTTTTCCATATTTATTTCCTATTTCAAATTTTTATTTTGTGAATGACCCATTCCTATCTTTCATTCTTGTTTATTGCTGTGGTGTTTATTTCTTTTTTATGTATTTTTTTCTTTTTTTTTTTTGCTTTTACTAATATAAAAGAAATATGTACCTGCCAAGCTCTCATGTGAATTGCCAAAAATTTCCTAATTTTGCACTTAAATGACAACTTTATATTCTTTCCATTTATGTATCTTACATTTTTATGTGTTCAATTTTCTTGACTGTCACTTGATTTCTTCTAGCTTTGGTACTATCTTTAGATTGATCATCTCCACCCCAAAATTATATTAACATTTCAGTAAATAAATGCTTTCATATGTAAATATTTCAAAGGAAGTTCTAGAGCTGCACTGTCTACCATGGTAGCCACTACCCACAAGTGGATTTTAAATTTAAATAAATTAAATTTAACATATATTTTCTCAGTGTCGCTAACCACCAGTTCAAGTGCTCAGTAGCCATGTGTAGCTAATGGCTATCATTTCTGGCAGTGCATCCTATGAATTTGTGTTGGATAATGCTTTGCAACATTAATATGCCTGCCAATCACCTAGCCTCTGTTAAAATGCAGCTCCTGACTCAGATGGGCTAGGAAGAGACCTGAGTTTTCCATACTTAATGAACCCCACATGATGCTGACACTGCAGGTCCTTGGACCACATTGACATTAGCAAAAATCTAGATTTATTTCACAAGGAATTATAAAAATGTTTTGTGTACATATGTATGCATTCCTCTGCTTACTTAATTGTGTTGCTTATTGATATGCAATGCCATATTTATCACATGCTAAATACAGATATATGCTTTTCCTGGACTTTCTAATCTCTTTTATTGATTCACAGTCAACTTCTGTCCAATATTACAATAAAATGAATGTAGCTTTGCAGACTGTTTTAATATTTGGTCAAGAAAATATCTATCAAAATATCTATTGGCTTTCCAAATTCCACCAAACATCACATTTCATTCAAAGTGATACTACATTCGTTTTGAAGTCCATTTAATAAGAAGTAATTATTGACAAAAATGATTCTTTCTGTTCCAGAAGGAATATCTTTATTTTCACATGTCTTCAGTGTCTGTGTTATGGACTGAATGTCTGTGGTACCCCAGAATTCATGTTGAGACTCTAACCTTTAAAATGATGGAATTTGAAAGTGGGAGGTTATTAGGTTTAGATGAGGTCAAGAGGGTGGGGACCCCATGATGACATTAATGTCCTTTAAAGGAAGAGGAAGATAGATCAGAGCTCTCACTCTCTCTGTTGTATGAGGACACAGCAAGAAGCTGGCTCTCTTCAAGTCAGAGAAAGGATCCTCACTATAAACTGAATCTACTAGCACCTTGACCTTGGACTTCTCAGCCTCTGGAATAGTGAGGTATAAGTGTCTATTGTGTAAACCTATCAATCTATGGAATCCATGGTGTTTTGTTATAGCAGCCTAAGTTGACTGAGAGACCCTCAGAAAAATTTTGTTTTCTCGAAATACCATCCTTGTATTTGTATATTTAGTTGACCTTTCTATGATCCTCTCATTATTTCCAGCCAGTTTCAAACTGGCTATATTTGATTTTTCAGGTAGAAAATATGGAGCCTCTTTGGAAAGATTTTTTTTCCCTTCTTAAAAATTTGCATTTTAGACTAATTCTATTTTGAAATTTTGACTTAGAATTTTTTAAAAAGAGAATTTCATGTTCAGTACATGGGTGCTTTTGAATTTTCTATTTGTACAAGCCGTGTCATCAGTTAAGATCTGGAGCCATGCACACATTCAATAAATCCTTGCTACTGTCTGGACACAATCCATGTCCTGGGGTCCTGAGAATAGAAGGAAGGGTCCCACTCATTCAGTAATCTCAGACTAGCACACATGGAGAATGAAATAGACATGTTTGGCAGAATATGGAAAATCATATGGCTTCGCTTTTTATTGGTGGAATATTTATTGGTGGAGAATTTCCTAACAGAGAATAAGCATCAAAGTTGGATTATGGTAAACCAGGACAGGCTACCAGGGTATGATAAACCTGATTTTTGAAATGAATAAAAATTATCCATACAAGTAAGGGAGATGGTTGGAGTGGGAGTGTCTTTTTTGGTACAATATGCAGATTAATTCTTAACAATTAAAAAAAAAAATAGTTGAGTGGCTCAGTGGTAAAAGAGTCCACCTGCAATGCAGGGGACTTGCAGGAGATGAAGGTTCAATCTCTAGGCTGGGAAGATCCCCTGGAAAAAGAAATGGCAACCCATTCCAGTACTCTTGCCTGGAAAATCCCATGGACAGAGGAGCCTGGTGGGCTCTAGTCCGTGGGGTCTCAAAGAGTCAGACACGATTAAGTGACTAAACAGGAACAACAAAGACAGTTACATTTTTTATAGATGTAAAATCTTCTGAAATATTTCCTGGAAAATATATGCTGGACAAAAGTGAGGGATGTCTGGATGAATTCATAAGTTCCCTGCCATGGAAACTCCCATTTATTGACAATGCCTTAACAGTACAAATGTAGCATGTTATTAGACAGTAAAAATTTTCCCCCAGTTGCTCAATATTCTGGATCCCTGAGCACCATATTGTTATCCAACTACCCCATTTTTCTCAGATCCTATGCATGACTTCTGTTGACATCTACATTGTTGTATAGGCAAAAATCATGAGGAACATATGGTTCTCATTCTACCAAGACTTTAATTTCATGCTGTTACCAGAATGGTTAGAAATCCTGATTGGATGGGAAGGAGATTAGCTTTTTCCCTAGTGGAATAATTTCATTATAACAGAGGTGTCATCTCCTTAAGCTAAATGTGGAGAGAATAATAGAAAAATTACAGATCATGGAAAAAATAGAAAGGCTTTATTATAAATTATGACATGACTTCAGAGAGTACCTCTTGATATATTTAAATAAGCCCCTTAAAATTTAGGTAGCTAGATCGCTCAATTTCAATTCTCACTTTTCTCATTTGCATCACTTTTATACAAAAAGCACTCCCCACCATCTGGCTGATTTATAGACTAAGAAGCACTCTCAGGGCTCTGACTCTCCTGGTCTATCTGAGTGCATAAAAGGGACCTATTTAACCCCAACAGCATCAACTCTGTTAGTCAGCATAGCATAACAGAAAGAGCCAAGCCACCCTGACTTAAGAATTTTAAAAGAAATAAATCATGAGGCATTTCAGGGACTGGTTTCCTATTGACATCTGTACAATATATGTAGTTTATGAAGATGCTCAAGAAATAAACCAACACATAATTGCAGTTCAAGTTTTTTTGCCTCTATACTTATATTTTAAGTATTTTTAACTTTAATTTTGTCCAATGCATTTTTCTCCAGATATTATCAAAGTGAGTAGAAATGAGTTTTACATTTGGTTCTATGATTGATTATTTGAAAGTAGAGACATTTTTCTGTTTCCTTTAATGAGACCTAAAGAAGTAGTTCTTGGGACCTTCTAGGTACCAATTCTCAAAAGTACCAAAAATACCAATACATCAATATGTCTCCAGAGAAAAAAAAATGCCCAGTCAACAGACTCTGCAGCCTGAAGTGAGGAGAGAATGGGATTGGGAAGACGGGGTTGATACAATATGTTGTTTCTCAAGCCCTATTCTATGAAAATTGGGGAAAAAGGAAGGAAGGAAGGAAAGATAGGAGGAAAGAAGGGAAACTGCAATAATCACAAATTTTCCTAAAGCTGAAAACATTAAATTTTAAGAACCACACATTATCATAAATATGTTCTCCTTATTCTGGGGGGATAAAAAATCCCTTTAGCTCTTGAAATTTTTGTAGTAAAAATGTCGCTTCTTTTTATAGTTCACTACCATATGTCAGTGTCTCCTTTATTTGAAATTATCTTGGTGCATGAAAGCAAGGTGACTGAGAACCCCTCTGTGGCCAAAGATGCACAACCAGCCCAGTGATCTTCGCTCCTTGTCCCAGCAAGCCAATGCAGCTGAGGCCTAAAGCAGGTCAGTGTAGTTATCCAGGGGGTAACTTTCTCATATGTAGAAATGGACTTTACACAAGTGCCTATTCACGCTCTTTATAGTTGAAAAATATAACCTCCCAAATCGGATTAAAATTATCAGTCACGACAAAATATTTCCACTTTCTAAGATGTCTGTCATATAATTTCTTTATAAAGAATCTATTCTACTTTCAGTCATGTGCTGAAAGACAACTTCTTTAGGGACAGTTGACTATTATTAATGATTCACAACTAAGCCTCTTGATCATAGTGCGGTGGTTGTTATTTAGCTCATAAGCAGTACTTGAGACAATGTGCTAAGTTTTTAGAATTTTAATGAGATGGGGGTAGGAGGGGGAGAGAGAGAGATAAGGAGAGAGATGACCTCTTCTCTTTCCCAATTATATTTCCCTTCCTGCTTTTCATCTGTCTAATCTTCCAAAGTTCATTAAACATATGTGCTGTTCTGAACAAAAAGCAGATGCATGAAGATCGGAAAATAAATGACTGCTGTGATTCGCTTTCGGAATGCACTTTAGGACATGTGAAAACTGAAAGTCTTATAGTAATGTAGTGTGCTGATTTCATTTTCCTGCAGATACTCACAAGTTTAAAATTGTAAAATAATACCACAGTCCCAGATAGCATTTAAAAATCGAGAAGGTGAACTTAAGTTTATTACTTTTTCGTGGCCTGTTGATATATGAAAAATTACATTCAGAACACATTTTTCTAAGAAATTAGTTATGAATTTAGATGTTTAGGTTAACCGTTGAGAAAAATCCGCTTTTGAGTGAAGGTAATTTACAATAAGAATTATTAGAAAAGAATGTGAAGAGAAAAATTCTAGAAGTCACTATTGAATAATAAACTCATTTTCTCCTTTAAAATTTATATTTTAGCTGGAATGAAGCAGAAACTTTTTGCCTACTGTTACTTTTACCATAGAAGGAACTTATATGTTAAATCATTTACATTTTACTTTGTTACAGTTTTTACTCTGAGGAAAAGCACATTAGATAAAAATTTAGGACTTGATACATATACATATATATGTAGATATATGGGTGTTTGTGTGTGTATCTGTGTCTGTTTATATAGATTGTATTATATAATGTGATATATATGAATATATTCAGTAAGATATTAAGACTTGTGTTAGGGGAGTTGTCAGCATATGTAGGAAACAGGATTACTTTACATAATTTCCACAGTGATTCTATAGGAGTTAATGACACACATGCTGTGGTTAATTCACATCTTATTTTTGTTAAAAAGTAAATAAATAACGTGCACTCCAAGTGAGATCTTTATTCCACATAGGCATGTGCCATGCATGTTCTTTCTAACTGGGCTAGTTTTTTTTCTCATGCCATGGGAGCAGGTGGCATGAAGCTGTTTTGATGAGGTTAAAAGGCTCCTCCCCTCTTTCCCCAAGCAGCAGCCTGAAGAACGTCAGCAGTAATTGTGTGCCTGGCTCTGCTGTGCAGAGAAAGGGTGGAGGCAAAATTGATATCAAATAAGGGTATCAAACTGAGATCTGAATGTTCCGTTTAAGTTGTTGCTCATTTTCATTAGCTATGCCAGGGGTGCGAAGCTTATGACTTAAACATCCTTGGGAGTAAGAACAGTTATTTTTGATGGATTCATATTTCTCTTCTCCATAAAGACTGAATTAGTGTTGTAGTGGCTATAAATGAAGGGGTTTCTTTATCCTCTTCTCATTTTATTATTTACTAATCAGACTTCAGCTCAGATAGATGAAAGAGAGAGGCTCTGTTGCCTAGATGTGAGGCCTTTAATGAGGATGAGAGACCCCAGGGAGCCGAAATCTGAAGTAGAACGATGCTGCTTTTGGGTTTCTTGTCATTTCTTCAGTTGCTTCGCCTCCCTTTTCCAATGGGCCTAGTGAGCAGGAACTATCCAAGGTGCTAGAACGCTGGCAGCTTTGCCGTTCAATGCAGACGGATTGCAGAAACAGAGAAGAAAGATTACTGCTTATTTCAGAAGGTAGGTTCTTTGTTTCAGAATCCCTGATTAATCAGCAGCAGCATCAACAGACTAAGGCAGCTGGAGAGGAGAGAGAGAGAAGCAGGAAGGGAGGGAGTCAGGGGCAGGGAGGGAGGGGAGAGAGAGAATGAGAGAGAGAGGGCTGGTTGTCACGGGGGAGGGACGATGCCACAAGCTAGGCTGCTCCAAACCTTCTGTATGTAAGTGGCAATGAGAAAGAGCATCTTTTTGGCTGAAAGGAGACATGTAGAAAGGATGTTTCTGATTTTTTGTTTTCATTTATTTTTGCCTTCACAGAATATAATCAAATGAGGCACCTTAGCCAGCCTGGGTGATTGCTTCGAGTCTTATAATCATCTGTGTAGCAAAGTGGGTAAAATTATTCAATTTCTTCCCTGCTGGACCTGGAAGGCGAGAGGCTGTGTGTTCATCCCCACCCATTAGCTATGCCCTCTTTTCTCTGAATGTCGATTTAAGGAAGCAAGCACCTGTCTTCTGCCACTGAATCTTCCTAGCAAACTTTAAAGGCCATTTTATCTGATAGAAAGAACATCAAGAATGCTCTGATCTCTAGTGATGAAGAATCTGGGAGTGGACACTTTTCCCATCCAGATCCAATGCACTTTAATTGAAGAAAAACTGAGCTGAACTACAAGTCTATTTCCTATGGTGCTGGATGACTCCTACAGAACTGCCCTGAGATCAGCCGCGAGAGAGGGCTCTGACAGACACAAGTCACCTTCTGAATATTGCACTTAGCTGTCCCTGGGGACTTAAAATTTTGGTATGTATCTCATTTTTCAGATTCTCTAAGCATGCTAATTGAATCCAGCACTAAATAATCAAGCAATCTGGTTATAAGATGGAATGATTTTAGCTGGGGATACTTAATGCTGAAGTTTGCATGTCTTATTAGCTGGAGCAGAAAGAAAGCCACAGCAAAGGCATCCAAGGCTTTAATGAGCCTCAGGCTATTCTGTACCCTCTTAGCCACTTAGTTATATTACCACAGAAATGGTTAAACCAGATCTTCATTGGTAAAATAAGCCATGTTGAATTATTAAAAGCATTGAAAATATTTTCCAGGGTATTAATTGGCATTCATGTGGTGCATGCTAGCTATTTATCTGCTATTTCATACCATAAATATTTTACAACAATGTCTTAGCACATTTGTTTCAGCCCAGTTTTGTGTTCTCAAGAAAGAAAAAAGAAAGAAAAGGCACAGAACCAAAACATAAAAATCCAAACTATCAGAATAGAGCAAAGCTGAAACTGCTTTTTCCTAACTGATAAGACATAAATTTCTTTGAGAAATATATATTTTAGGACCAATCAATACCAGGAAGATTTCACTAGTCTCATCACAATAAATATTTGAGAACTTTAGGTGGACCCGTTTTACTTGGGA
Source organism: Bison bison bison (assembly GCF_000754665.1). Lineage (NCBI taxonomy): Eukaryota > Metazoa > Chordata > Mammalia > Artiodactyla > Bovidae > Bison > Bison bison. Next base: position 10,014,803 of record NW_011494640.1, on the reverse strand, counting down.
CACATACTTATTTTGTTGGGGTGTCTCCATTCTAATTCTTCCAACTACTGGCAAATTTTAAATACAAGAAATGCAGATATTCCCATCTGGAAGAACTAGTACATGAAATAATATTGTTCATTGTCGTTAGGAAATCTTAAAGTTGTTTCAGTACCAAGAACTGGAATGTTATTCTAAATATAGTCCAAAAATAAGAGAACTCAAGAGAAGAGCTTCCACGATGTAGTTCTGGTCATTTTAACACGCAACAATTTATTACTGAGTAGTGTGGATTAATGACTGTAGAACACAAGTGGAAATTAACTTCTCTCTTAATAATTCACACTTCAGACAATGCTTCAACTTATTTTGTAGATAGTCAAGTGGTAAACAAATTAACATGAGAACATGTGAGCCACAAATGACAAAATTATTTCATTTTTCTGTGGAAAGTGCAACATGTTTGCCAACTCAGCAAAGGAGGGGACTCTGTGAAAGACATTACCGATTTAGAAAATCAGTGAATGCAGACCTGAGGGGGAAAAAATACTACAACTTCACAAGGAACTGCAGAGAAGCCCAAGGACTTGGAGCATTAGTAAAGTTTAGAAAGAGAAGTGTAAAAATCCTGGAGACAGGAAGGTTGGCTATTGTTTTTTTTTTTTTTAAAGTAAGTCATAGCCTTCCAACCCAATTAGATGATTTCTATTGTTGCTCCAGTCAGCAATTTATTATACTGACTATATCTAGTTTGCAAATACTGCCTTGTAAGCGTCTGGAAACATCTGGCCAAAGGCTCCAAAAAGTACCTCAGCCATTGACATTTTGAGTGAGTCCCTAATATTAGTGAAATGTGCAGTCTTTTTAGAACATAGGCAAATAGTTCCATGGCAGCCTGAAAGTTGGGGTGGGAGTGGATATCTGATTTACAGTGCTTCTACGCTAACGTGATCAATGCCCATGTTAACCATTTTGGGAAGAGAGATAGTAGAGAAAAACTCACTACAAAGTAATCTGCTTTCTGAGGAAAAAAAAAAAAAGCAATCACTGTCTTTGTAGTCACTTCAACAAGCTCTCTTGGTTTTAACTCTAACATTTCCCATTTTGGGCAGAACAGCTGCATTTTGATGACAGTGGAATGAAAAATTAAGCGTGACCATTCGTGGGGTGGAGAGCAGGATTTCAAGCATAATCAAAGTGAAATTATAGGACTTATTTTTACACATTATAAGATTTGATCAGAAAAATAATTTTGACATGGTTTGCATGGGTTGTGGAGTGGAACCAGGCAATCTAGTCTGTTGATTTGGTCCTCCGTGAAGTCAGCAAATTTGATATTAATTTGCATATGTATTTTACATATGTATGTGAAGCCTGATTATTTAAATACCTATTTTTTCAAATTGATGTGAGTACATGCAAAAAATGTAAAAGATCTTTTTCTCCTGATGAACAAAAAATATAGTCAAAATTGCCATGAGAAACTTTTTTATTTGGATGAATAGATACTACTGGACAAAATAAGATTCTCTGTCTCAGAGAAGATGCAATGATTGGTGTGGGAGGGAAAATCAAATTGTAACAAGCCAAAATCAAATAGCTTCATCACAGTGTTGAGACAGGTGTGGTTTGAAAACCTAAGAAACAAATAAGGGGTGGGGACTAGAAAATTTTCCCATATGCATATAAAGTGAAAACCATTAACATGAAATCAAAGCAAAGTGTCTCAGGTTTCCACCATGAAACTTATCCCCTTCTACGTATTTTGTTTTTCTCAAATAACATAATAGCACAAAATAAACTTTATCTTATTCTGGCTGTAACATCATATGGAGTTAAATGTGACCTAAAATTTAAGACATTTCTTACAGAACTTTAAGACTGGGGAGCAGTTCCCTCCCACACACATGTTTTTAACTCTACTACCCCTCAGTGTATGTGGAAAATATCTGGATAGGTAGAGTTTTCACAACTTTATGTCTTGGAAAATCAAGGTTTTAAATGGAGCACAGCTCCGTTTCAGAAATTCTGAGTAAACACCACAAGAAAGGAAAAAAGAAGCAGTCCTCCTAAGGGCCAGAGGACTAATTCACTGAGAGGATGCTGGTACGCTAGAACTCTGCTTTGGGTAAATGGTAATAAACGGCTCATAGGACCATTCTGCCAGAGAAGTCAGTGTACACGTCCACTGGAGCCATTTCTTACGGAGTCAGAGTGGTTGATGTCAAAATGCATGAAATTACACTACAGGAGGAATCTGTTCTGACTTTTAAGAAAAGAAAAATTATTTTACGTGTATGAGAAGATGGCATACCTGATCTTTATCTGACTCTTTTGGTGTATCTTAAAAAAAAAAAAGCCTATAGTTAATCAAAAGCCCTCTAGACTATGGGGGAACCCAACCTTGACACCATTTTTTAGAGCCACATTAAATATCCTCTTATATGGCTTCAAAATTTCAGCCATATAAGATTTGTTTCTTAATTTACAAAGGGAATAACCCATGTGAATGTATTAATATGATCTTAGCTAAAGTTTTTGCATGTACTTGCTTCTCAAAAATAGGCTTCCATTTTTTTTTGGCTTGAACACTTAAATTCATAAAGTGTCTCATCTTGTTGGATTCCTTGGATGCAAGCAGTGGCTACAGAAAGAGAAAGGAACATTTTAAAATGTTTCCATGTACTGTGTTTGAATAGCCGTATGTATATTTTCTGCTCTGTTTATGTATGTAATGGATAGTTTCATTTCAGTGGAGATATTTGTAAAGAAATGTAATGTTACTTTCAGTTCTAGGCTCAACATTAGTAAGGTCAACTGATGATGTTAAAAGAAAATAAAGAAATTATTAATTTGATGAAAAGATAAAATGTTTAATGGCATAAATATGACCTGAATCCCACCTGGTGCCTCTTAGCTGAGTAAAGTGAAATTTCAAATTCTGATAAGTATCACAATACTATACAAAGTAATCTTTACAAAGGGTGTGGTCAATAGGAAATGACAAAAGTTAAAGAATAAAATAAAAGAAAGCTGAGCAATTAACCATTCAGTTTTATTTAATCCAACTTCTGTAGCTCGTTATTAGAATGGGCTGATTCTAAATACAGTGATACAAAAATTGAATAAAAAGAGTGCCTTATAAATGAAGAATACAGCAGTACAAGAAAGGCATAAAGTGAATGCTTGAAGTTGTCTGTGGTTTGTATGGGAATTCTGATCTCCATTATTTTAGATGCTTTCCCAGAAGAGTCCCTGACACAAATTTTAAATATTGACCATAACTTCCAAGAAAAAGAACATATACAAAAAAAATCTTGAGCTATTCGAATCAATGTTCTGCATTCCAAAGAAAACATATCTGCTTTGTGGGTGGACACCATGGATGCCAGCTTTCAACCACTGTGGAGGGGGGTAGGGTGCTAAAATTTCTAATTGGTTTTGAGCAAAAATGGCTGAAGACACATATTTCAAATAAAAGAGATGCCTGGGGAAATGCAAACTTTCCATTCAATTTCACAGGCTCTGTTAAAATATGCTAGGCAATGGTTTTGATCTACTGACTGATGTAGACTCATTAATTAATTAGTTGCAATACGGCTAAAGATGCTCCTGAAGGAAGTTGCCTGTTTGCTTCTTAACTATTTTCTTTTATGATGCCAACTTTAGGAATTAGGTGCTCAAAACAAGCCTTCATAAAATGTTTGCATATAGGATTGCCCTTCAAGGGCTAGAACTGAACTTGATTTAAATCCAACAATCAAAACACAGTCAAATTTTTAGTGATAACAAATATATCTGATTAAATATCTGTCTTAGCCATGAATACACATTTCTGAAAGGCTGATTTAAGATCACACTTGTCTGTGGGTTCTCCCTGCATGGGAATGGTAGCAGTTGTAAAGAGGTAGACACTTAATATGATTCACTTTTCTTAGGTGAGGCCATGAATCTGTTCATTCATAGTCCAGTTTTCTGAGAAATACCGCTGGGCTTGTATGGGTGGCGTCTAAGTGTTTGCAAGATGGGATACATGTCTTGGTTCATATTCCCCAAAGCCTTTATTTTCTAGATGTGAAAAATGGGTGTGCATGGGTGCTCAGCTGTGTTGGACTCTCTGTGAACCTGTGGACTCTAGTCTGCCAGGCTCCTCAGTCCATGGGATTTTCCTGGCAAGATAGTGGACTGGGTTGTCATTTCCTTCTCCAGGGGATCTTCCCAACCCAGGGATTTTACCTGTGTTTCCTGTACGTCCTGCATTGCAGGTGGATTCTTTACCTGCTGAGCCATCAGGGAAGGAGCAGAATGGATAAGTACTTTTAAATGCTTTTGGTTAGTGAGCAAATCTATTAACCCTTTTCATGGCCTCTATTTGCATACTTTTGATTAAGGAAGTTGAACATTAAGCATTCTATTCTATTATGTTTCAAGTAAAACTATATTTATAGAAGAATTATTACAAAACCTTATCTTCACCACAGTTGAAAATTGTGAGAATCATCTAATGTTAATGACTAATAAATTTGGTCCCATATTGGGCATGCATTTTTAACTGAATCCTCACAATAGTGTAAGGAGGTAAATAATGATTTTTCGAATGTGGAGACTGAAACTTAAAGAGGTTAATTAACTTGCACAAAGTCATAGATCTAGGAGTGCTTTAGTTTAGGAGTTTTAGGCTGTTGTGGTCAACAACTCCACTATATGTCCTTCAAGACTGACACCATTTCTCTCTACATTACAAACTACATTTTACACGTGGACAAAAAGGCAAAAGGGTTTCCCAGGTGGCCCTACTGGCAAATAATTCACCTGCCAATGCAGGAGACACAAGAGACATGGGCTCGATCCCTGGGTTGGGAAGATCCCCTGGAGAAGGAAATGGCAACTCATTCCAGTATTTTTGCCTGGAAAATTCCATTGGCAGAGGAGCCTGGTTGGCTATAGTCCATGGGGCCTCAAAGAGTCAGACATGATAGAACACTTAGCACTAAAAAGGCAAAAAAAGTATGATACTTAAATAGTGATACGGCCCGTCTATTTTTTTACTTTTACTTTTGAAGACTACATATAACCATTGAAAAGTGTTCGTCATCAAAAATGCTGACCATCACCACGACAAACTAGTGAATGCCAACACTGCCAAGTGAATTAGTGCCCTTGTCACACTGCATTGCAATTACTTACTTATTGTGTTCTTTCACTACTGAATGAATGTCTAGAGGGATACAATTTTGCCTTTATCACTGCCTAATGCATTATATTGGAGAAGGCAATGGCACCCCATTCTAGTACTCTTGCCTGGAAAATCCCATGGACAGGGGATCCTGGTAGGCTGCAGTCTGTGGGGTCGCGAAGAGCCAGACACGACTGAGCGACTTCACTTTCTCTTTTCACCCTCATGCATTGAAGAAGTAAATGGCAACCCACTCCAGTGTTCTTGCCTGGAGAATCCCAGGGACAGGGGAGCCTGGTGGGCTGCTGTCTATGGGGTCACACAGAGTTGGACACGACTGAAGTGATTTAGCAGCAGCAGCAATGCATGATATGGAGCTTCCTAGGTGGCGCTGCCGATGCAGGAGATGCAAGAGATGTGGGTTTGGGTCAGGAAGATCCCCTGGAGGAGGGCATGGCAACCCACTCTAGTATTCTTATCTGGAGAATCCCATGGACAGAGGAGCCTGGTGAGCTACCGTCCATAGCGTTGCACAGAGTTGGACGCGACTGAAGCAACTTAGCACGCGGCACAGTGTATAACATGTGCTCAAGAAATACTTGAATAAATGAATGATTGTAGAAACAAATATCCTCTAGAACTGGATGACTCAAGCATGTTCACCAACATCCAGTTTTCATTGCTCTGAAGTGTTACTAGATTTCACAGTTGATTTTCATCCCCCAAATTTTCATCTCAATTAAAAAACACCTTATAATAGGACTCTCCACAGTACACATATTTTACTATGTTATTATTTAATATTTTCTCAAAATAAACAAATTTGAACTCTAACCAAGTTGAAAGGCCACTTAGGGAGATAATTAATTTTCAGAGGTGCACAATTAATCTGGTTAATGTTTGGAATATATAACTCCATAAAGAATCGCAAGTGTCATCTGGATGGAGAGGAAAACTTAAGGGAAGAAATAAAAATCTTTGGATAATGCCTTACACGATGGGAAATAGACAGTTTTGCTCCAGGGCAGAGTAGGAGTGATCATCTTCCACCCTGAGGCATTCTCTCTAGAATCCTCGTAATACTGACTTGGCTTGCTTAGCTATGGTAGAAATAATTGCCATGAAGCTGTGCAGATCTTTTTTTATCGAAGCATACCTCTTGCTGAAATCCTTGGTAGAAGTGATTTCCCAATAATACTAATGCTTTAGCTCTTTGAGTATCATGTTGCATCCCCTCCCGCACAAATTACAATCATTCATAGCAGAATGTTTTTATTCCTATGTATGTTCACCACTTCTGATAGGATGATAATGAAATACAATTTGTCATATTAGGTGGTTGCAATTAGAAGTCCATTTCATTTACCAACCCATTACGGCTTAAAAGCAAATTAAACATAAGAAAACAAGATAACAGAAAACCATGAGTGGAAGAACAATTCATTGATCCTCTGGTTTCAACAATTTCTTACATGTTGAAGAATAAATCCTTAAATTTAGAGTGGGCTTCAAGTAACGTATGGATTGACTGGCAGCTGAAATGCTAATAAATTCTGATAAGAAGTGAAGTTTCCATAGCTACGATCCAGGTTATGAAACATGATTATTCTTGTAAAAAAATCACAATGGAAATAATTTGAAATGGTAAAAATGAAGGTCTAGGACTTCTACCTTAAAAAGCTCAGCGGATATTTAAAAAAAAATCTTTCTGAGACTGTTGAAGAAAGTAAAAGATGTAAAGGTGATTTATAATTTTTAAATTTGCCAACATTTTCTTTGCTATTAGCAAAGATTTGCTTTACCACGATGAATATGCAACTGAGAACAGTAAGCATTATTAAGCTCTAAGTGTAAAACATTTATTCTACATGTAATTAATTAAAATTCAGTTCTATTTTGATTGATACAAACACAATTTCTCTATCCTCTGGCTTCATTTATTTCTATGATTCTTTGGATACTTCTACTTCAAGCCATGCTGATTTCTATAGCCTGCTGGCTATCTATCTACCCATTCATCTATATATATTTTTTTACATGATTGTTCCTGTCAATAATATCAACAAGCTTTATTATGTATACACTTATTATTGTTGAACTCTGTGTGAAATTCTCTATAGTCATCACCTCCCATAATCTTCATATCAGTAGGAGCTAAGCATTATTATTTCCATCATTTTATAGGTGAGTTTGTAAAGTCCTATGTTTTTGTTTTGATTTGATTTTGGCTTTCAGAGTTCCTTTCTGTGGCTCAGGTTTTTAATCCTTCAAGTAGTAAGGATAATTAAAATTGCCATTGCTTGAATGACCAGAGTGGTAAGTATTAACATGGTTCTGGTGATCTATGGTTTTTGAGTTACAGTATGAAGCCATTTTGGAGAATAATGGAGGACCACAAAGAGATTATTTCTAAGCCAATTTATATTAGAAAAGTGCATTTCCTTGATAACTGCTCTATTTTGCATGAATTGTTCAGATTCATAAGTCTTAACTTTAAATTGCGAGGAAAACATACAATGAGAAAGTTCATTTCAAATTGTTACATTATTTTATTTGAAACTGAACAGAAAAGTTGTTATGGTGTTCAAAAAAGAAATAGAGCTTGGCTCTAATGTAGCTTATTGGCATATGAACACATTTTTGAGAAACAAAATCATGGCTGTTTACACAGTGTGGTGTATGCATGCTCAGTCGTGTCTGACCCTCTGCTACCCCATGGACTGTAGTTCACCAGGCTATTCTGTCCATGGGATTTCCCAGGCAAGAATACCAGAGTGGGTTGCCATTTCCTTCTCTAGGGGATCTTCCTAACCCATGGATCGAACCTGCATCTCCTGCATTGGCAGGAGGATTCTTTACCACTTGTGCTACCAGATAAGCCCATAACCTATGTTATTTTTCTCCCCAAATGTTTACACCTTCACATCACCCTTCAGTGCAAGAGCTTTGGCCATTGATTTGTTCATTTTGCCACTTTGAGGAAGTGTTTGCTACCCAGGCAAGATTCATTTAATATTTACTTTCAACATGCAACTGTGATTTCTAATGAGACATTTTCTCCAAGTCGATTCTACCATAGACACTGGAGTTTGGGGCTGATGAGACGTTAGGAGAATAAGCAACACCTTGCTTTTACCCGCATCTCTGATGAAAGTGAAATGTGCTCTCATCCCACAGGAAGTGTTCCTTTTCACATGAAATCCTCCAAGATGATGAGCTCCAATCCCGAGGAAGACCCTTTGGACACGTTTCTCCAGTACATTGAGGATATGGGGATGAAGGCCTATGATGGCTTGGTTATTCAGAATGCATCAGACATTGCTCGAGAGAACGATCGCTTGAGAAACGAGACAAACCTGGCCTACTTGAAAGAGAAGAATGAAAAACGCCGAAGACAGGAAGAAGCAATAAAACGGTAAGTATAAACAAAAGTGTCCTGAGTATTGTTCACTCCAGGGAGTCTGTGAGTCCTGCGAAGACTGTGATGTTGTCACCTGCTCAAGAAGGGGTTTGCCAAAGTTAGACTTGAAAAGACAAAGTGAAAATGTCTCCTCAACTGTAACAGAAAACAACCCACCTTAAGGACAGGACCCTTGCCTTAGTTAACAAAAGTTGTTTACTTCTGTGTTATGATTATGGAGGCACAGATGGGATGAGGAAAAAATTCAGTTTCAAGTAAAAGTTCATACTGAACGATCTCTTGATAAAAGCTTAAGGGAACACACACTTACTTAATGTTTAATGAAAAATCCTCATCTTTAAAGGTCTTTGTATCATCCTTATCTTATAACAGAGTTCATCTTTCTATGAAAAGACTTGTCAATGATTAGACTTTTGTGAGTTTCTGAAGTGGAAGCTTCAGTGTGCGGTCTCTATGCAGAGTTCTGTGGCTATGACATCTCTTACCTGGTACTAAGTGCCCCAGGTTTGTTCAAATGAAATGACTTTTGTGCTTCAAAATCTACCTGCTACATGCAAATGAGCCTCAATTGCAGCCTCCAAACTGAGGCTACATTTTCCAGTGTATTGAGATCAAAAGAAGGATACACAACTTTTGATTTTTCCAAAAAAATGTTCAGCATTTTCTGAGTGTATATATTGTAAGAGTACAAGTAGAAATGTGTGTTTGATGGAGTCCTATTTATTCAATGAAGTACATTTATTAAGGGCAAAGAGACAGAATTCAGGAAATTAATCCATCAATTGCCTGGATAACTGAATGGTAATAGTAAGCTGTCTTGATAGTTGGTGGATTTTTCATCTAATCTGAAATTAATCCTTTTGCTTACTCTCTGTGAACACTGTAATATGAAGGAAAAGAAAATATTCTTTTAAGGTGGACTATTCATTCTTATGAGCTTCCCTGGTGGCTCAGGTGGTAAAGAATCTGCCTTCAGTGCAAGAAACTGGGTTCAATCCCTGGGTCAGGAAAATCCCATGGCGAAGGAAATGTCTACCCACTTCATTACTCTTGCCTGGAGAATTCCAGGGACAGAGGAGCCTGGCAGGCTACAGTCCATGGTGTCACAAAGAGTTGGACATGACTGAGTCACACACACACACCCACACACACACACATTCATTCTTATAAAGAAGCAAAGTAAGGATGTACTACTCCAGTCATTTAATGACTGATGAGGAAGAAGAGGGAGAGAAACAGGGAGAGAGATTTGGAATCAAACATATAAAAAGAAATTTCATAGAGGATCATTGTGAAAGAGTGCAATCTTTTTCTCTGGACTATTAAAATGGAAATCCATTCTATTACCAAATATACAAATATTTATAAAATTGCTTCATAAACATGTTAATAATTGCATATGATTTTTGTAAGATGTTATTTATTTCTACCCAGTTTTAGTTCGGAGAAGGCAATGGCACCCCACTCCAGTACTCTTGCCTGGAAAATCCCATGGACGTAGGAGCCTGGTAGGCTGCAGTCCATGGAGTTGCTAAGAGTCGGACACGACTGAGGACTTCACTTTCACTTTTCACTTTCATGCATTGGAGAAGGAAATGGCAACCCACTCCAGTGTTCTTGCCTGGAGAATCCCAGGGATGGGGGAGCCTAGTGGGCTGCCGTCTATGGGTTTGCACAGAGTCAGACACGACTGAAGTGACTCAGTAGCAGCAGCAACAGTTTTAGTTGACATCACAGGCTCCTTTCTTACAATAAATTTTTTTCTGCAAAGTACCTCTGATTTGCATATACCTCTGTATATGCAAAGTACATACAAACTTCTATATGTATATGAACATTTTAAATTATTTCTGTGAGTTTAACATTTCTGAAACTCAAAAAAGAAAACTCATGATTTTTAAAATAACTTCATATATAAAATCTAAAGTTTTCCAATTTTGCCATTAAAACTCATAAATTCATTATTTTCTCTAAGCATAGGGACAGAATTATTTGCTTAATTGTTCTATTAGACTACACAGAGCACCCACAGTGTGCTTATCACTGTAATATTAGATTCTGTGTTTCATCAACAACCTTCAGAAAGTTTCTATCTAAAGATCTAAGACAGCGAAAATGACTCATTCTTAGGTGGTAAAGTGTTCAAAGAGGCATAATTCCAAGAAGTCTATAGTTCAGGGAACAGGGACAGGAATTTAGGTAAGTGACTGTGCAGTTCTTAGAACAGAATCTTAAGCCAAATTATTGCTCAATAATTACTGGGTCGAAAAGTTCGTATGGGTTTTTCCATAATGTCTTATGGAAAAAACCTGAATGCAGTTTTTGGGCCATCCCAATAACTTGCTGCCAAATATATTCATTGATTGGTAAAATATTTATTGGAATTTTACTGAATGCCAGGAAATGTTCTGGGCTTTTATGTGCGCGTGCTAAATCACTTCAGTCATTTCTGACTCTTTGTGACTCCATCGACTGAAGCCCACCAGACTCCTCTGTCTATGGGATTCTCCAGGCAAAAATACTGGCGTGGGTTGCCGTGACTTTCTCCAGGGGGTCTTCCCAACCCAGTGATCGAACCTGCATCTCTTACGTCTCCTGAATTGACAGGCAGATTCTTTACTACAGGCGCCACCTGGGAAGCCCTAAGCTTTTGTGAAATGTCAATAAACAGAACAAAGTTCCTGGTTATAAAAGACTACATTCTGAAAGGAGGGTAAAGAAGAGGCAACATGAAAGATATGTTTAAATAAATGTATACGACAGGTGGTAACAGTTTTTCACACTGTAAAACAAGCCAAGATGAGGAAGATAAGAATAGACTCCAGGGAAGAACTCTGAGATCCTGCAACATCTGAGCAGGAGTATGAGACATTGGGAGCCTGTTGCTGGAGAAATGAACCACATATGGCTATCTATGGGAAGAGGATTCTGGGCAGAGAAAACAGTTTGGTGTGTTCCAAGGGTAAGGTGTCCTGTTGTGACCGAGCAAATACTGAGGTTGGGGGACAAGTTCAGACTGGTAGTGGACCATCAGGTAATACAAAGCCTTATAAACACTTACGTTTTACTCTGATGGAAGAAAGACTACAGATTTTTGCGCATAGGCATGATGTGCTCTAACTGATCATCCCACAGTGATTACTATGGTTTCCATGGGTTGAATAGATGGATGGGGTATACCTGGATGCAGGGAATTCAGAGAGAAAGTTTTGCAGTGATTCATGTGAGAGATGGTGGTAGTTTGGAGTAGGGTGATACTAGCAGAGGTGGTATAAAATATTAAGATTATGGGCTCCATTAGAACTTTCTAACTGATGAGATGTAGAAATAGAATAAAAGAAAGGAACTGAAGATGATTCTCAAGTGTGTTTTGTTGGTGTTCTGGGTTCTGTTGTTATGTGTTGGTTTTATCTGAGACAACTAGAAGAATGATGCTTACAGTTAATGAAATGCTGAAGATTTGAAGACAAGTAAGTTTAGGTTGAATGGTGGGGGAATGGAAGTTCAGCTTTCATCGCCAATGTTGGCAGTCCTTCAAATGGAGAATTCTGGATGGGCAATTGGATCCAGGATTCATGGTAGAGATCAAAGTTGGGGATGTTAATATGAGAGTCATAGATATTGCAGTCAAGAGTCTAGTTAAGAAGCCCTAGGACCTAAAATTAGATAGAAAGAATAAAAGCAAGCAGGACAGTTCCTTGGGGCATATATTTGCTTACATAACAGGAACAGTAGAAGAATCCAGTAAGAAGAGGTAGTGAGATAAGAGAACCACCAAAGTGGGTGTTGCATCAGAGTGAAACTACAAAAGGGATAAAGAACAGAGATTTTACTGGTGCGTCAAATATATTGAAGCCTGAGGATTGAACAATGCTTTTTACCACATTGCTGTTGACAAGAAAAGTTTTGCTGGCGGTCTGGGGACAAAACCCAATGGTGTTATGTTCATGAGAGGATAGAAAAAGAGGAATTGAAACAAGGAAGAAAATGTGTGCGTGTTAATTGCTTAGCCATGTCCAACTTTGTAACCCCATGGACTGTAGTCCTCCAGGCTCCTCTGTCCATGGGATTCTCCAAGCAAGAATACTGGAGTGGGTTGCCAGTTCTTCTCCAGGGAATTTGCCTGACCCAGGGATCGAAGCCAGGTCGCCCACACTTAAGGAAGAAAATAATAGAAAATTATTGTAGGGATTTTTGAGGTTAAATAAAATTCACACATATGGAGAGTAGTTGAAGGAGGAAGAGAAGTTTATGGTGTTCTGTTTTCCTGTTTTATTTTTTCCTTTAAGAAGAGAGAAAGCTAGCTTATTTGAAATGCTGATATAAATGATTACAATAGAAAGGGAAATGTTAATGACTTGGGAGAGGGAAGGAAAAATTACTGTGATTATGTCCTCGAGTAGGTGGGAAGGGATGGGATCTCAGGTGTTTCAGATTGGAGCACAGACTGCTCAGCCACAATGTATGGGTCACGGAACGATGAATGAACGGATGACTACTCCTGCGTGAAGAGGCCCCAAACCTGGCTCCTCACGCATCATTTTATTATTGTACCGTAGCCGTCACACGTGCTAGGAATAGGAAGATGTAGTATGTCTCTTGCTATCAACTCTTATCTACTCTCTCCTACACTCTGTCATCAAATATTTTCTGGAGTTCAAACTTAAAATGTAAATATTTTTGGAAGGAGCAAAACACTAGTAAAATCTCCTAAATTTGGAAACCTTTCAGATGACGTTCTTTTTTCATTTGTTTTGTTTTTTGTTGGAGTACAGTTGATTTACAATGTTTCAGGTCCTCAGCAAAGTGATTAAGATATATATGCATGCATACTAAGTTGGTTCAGTCGTGTCTGACCCTTTGAGACCCCGTGGACTGCAGCCTGCTAGGCTCCTCTGTCAGTGGGATTCTCCAGGCAAGAATACTGGAGTGGGTTGTGAGAGCGTGAGAAGGCGTGCAAGGGTGTGCAAGGATCTTTCTGACTCAGGGATCGAAACTGCATCTCTCTTATGTCTCCTGCATTGGCAGGAAAGTTCTTTATCACTAGTGCCCCCTTATATACCTATATTAGGGGTATAATATAATATAATATATATAATATTTATATATTACATAAAAATATATATATAATATTCAGATTCTTTTCTATTTTAGGTTATCACAAGATATTGAGTGTATAGTGATATACTGTGATATACAGGAGGTCCTTGTTGTTTATCTATTTTATATATAATAGTGTATGCATTTTAATCCCAAATTCCTAATCCGAAATCTCCTCCTTTCCCCTTTGATAAGTATGTTTGTTTTCTACGTATGTGAGTTTATTTCTGTTTTGTAAATGAAGTTCATTGGTATCACTTTTTATATTCCATATATAAGCAATGTCATATAATATCTGTCTTTTTCTGTCTGATTTTCTTAGTATGATAGTCTCTAGGTCCATCCATATTGCTCAGATGGCTTTGTTTTATAAAAGCAGGGCTCATGAGAGTGTGCAGGAGATCTGGCTTCAATCCCTGGGTCGGGAAGATCCCCTGGGGAAGGAAAATCCACTCCAGTATTCTTGCCTGGAGAATTCCATAGACAGAGGAGCCTGGTGGGCTACAGTGCAGGGGGTTGCAAAGAGTTGGACACGACTGAGGGACTAACACACACATGTGCAGTGTGAGGACATACATAGAAGTTTCTGGATGATGCAAAGGGAGGAACTGGAGAATCAAGAAAGGAGCCAGAAAAGTCATGACTGGGCAGGAGGAGGAGGTTCAAGGCCTCCTTGTCTTTGGGATGGGGTTCTCAAATTATTCCATCTCAGTATCTACTGAAATGTTCAAATTCAATTTATATTGTTTGTATGGGGACCAGTGTTCTGGGATTCTGACAATTAAAGGATATAATAAAATTTAAATATTATATAGAATATTCTCATAGTACATTTTTAGAGTTGCTTTAACTTTGTTAATAGGAAGTTCATTTTTGTGTGTGTGTGTGTTCTATTTTTTATTTTATTTTTAAACTTTACAATATTGTATTGGTTTTGCCATATATCAACATGAATCCGCCACAGGTTTACACGTGTTCCCCATCCTGAACCCTCCTCCCTCCTCCCTCCCTGTACCATCCCTCTGGGTCGTCCCAGTGCACCAGCCCCAATCGTATCGTGCATCCAGTATCGTGCATCGAACCTGGACTGGCGACTCGTTTCATATATGATATTATACATGTTTCAATGCCATTTTCCCAAATCATCCCACCCTCTCCCTCTCCCACAGAGTCCAAAAGACTGTTCTATATGTCAGTGTCTCTTTTGCTGTCTCGTACACAGGGTTATTGTTACCATCTTTCTAAATTCCATATATATGCGTTAGTATACTATATTGGTGTTTTTCTTTCTGACTGACTTCACTCTGTATAATAGGCTCCAGTTTCATCCACCTCATTAGAACTGATTCAAATGTATTCTTTTTAATGACTGAGTCTACAAGCAATAAATGCTGGAGAGGGTGTGGAGAAAAGGGAACCCTCTTACACTGTTGGTGGGAATGCAAACTAGTACAGCCACTATGGAGAACAGTGTGGAGATTCCTTTAAAAGCTGGAAATAGAACTGCCTTATGACCCAGGAAGTTCATTTTTAAAATTTTTGAAAGCTCCTTAGCAAGATTCTGGTCACACAGGCATTTTGAGGTTGCAGAGATGGTGACCAAGGCAGAATGTTCATATCTAAATTTCACACATATTTAATACTTTTAACATGCAATTTATGTCATTGTATATAAGATTCAATGTGATATTAATGAACAGTCTAATCAATTAAAATTCTTTGTCATATCTGCTGAATGCTCGCTTTAATATATACTATGATTTAATGTAAATGCTGAAAATCTAAAGATGAGGCATGTTTGACCTTGAAAAGGCATTGATGATAATTCTCTGTGAAATATGCCAGTTGCAATTTCAGAAATGTGCAGACTGCCAGGGATTGCTTAAAAAATGGAAATAGGATTTCATGTGATTGACCTTCTAGATCACATATGTGCTGAAATGCCTTTTGTGTTGAAGCTGGGAAGCTTAAAACACTGAGCTCTTAGGAAAAAATCTCCTCATCACATTCTCAGTGTTCCAAGTCACTTGGGCTTTCTGAGCCCAATTACTTATTTTTAAACTAAGTTGAGCCCATTTTTTGCTACTAACTTCCTTATATTTTCACTTCCATTTCCCAAATGGGATTTCACTGAAAAGTCTTATTGGATAGAAACTTTTAAATAAATAAAAAGTGATACTCAGTACTTAAGAGCTCCAAATAACATTTGGTGGGAAAGAGAAAGACTCAAAAGGTGAAAACCTAATGAATACTGAAAAAATATTTCAGTAGCTCATTATTTCTGCTATGTTAAAATTCTGATGGTTTTCTGCAGGCATTGTTAAATGAGATTTATTTTTTATTAAAAAAAAAACTATCAGAAAACAAACATGCACAACCTATCATTTCAAACTAGTGAGATCACCTGAGATAGGTTAGAAAACCCTAGTTTGTTACACATGTAACACATGAAGAGAGGTGTTTAAGACACAAGGATAATAGATATATTGAACCATTGACACACATAGGCACTAGTTAGTAAGGGGAGGCAACTGACAAATGAGAACAGGCTGGTTACAGACAACATGTAAGGCAGTACTTATGTGTACCTATTAATATAAGATCTCCTTTGAAGATTCACTCTTTACCCGTAACATCAAGAAGAGCAATAAAAAGATCATTTGGTAAACCCAGTGATGCATGCTTAGGCTTGAGGCTCCTCTCTTCATGTGAATTTTTTCTATCTGGATTCTGGAATTCATTCTTGCATTGTCTCATTTTACTATTAGTAAAATGATTAGTATTTTGAAAACAATATAAGACATATCCTTTATTTTAAAAAAGCTACTGGAAAATGTGTTCCCAGTATATATCTTTCTAAGTACGTTTTCTATTAAAGAAAGGGGTTGAATATTTTGTTCTAATAAAACAAATGCTACATTAGTGAAATTCCTCCTAACATTGCAAGTCTGGAAGACAGCTCTCGATTTTAGCAAAGTGGTTCTGACACCAAGGACTACTTAGGCTGATTAGGAATGTCTCTATTCCCTATGGATGCCCTCAAGGGATCTATATGAGGTTATATTTCCTCTTTAAAAGTGACAGACAGAAACAGAATTAGATTAGTTACAGCTCCTTTAAAAAGATACATGCAATTGTATATTAAGATATATACTTGGAAGCCATTTATATTTGAAGATTTCAGTATCTCTGTTAGTCAAAAAAAACAAAGGGCCAGGAAGGTTCATCCTTTAGACAATTGAGAAAAAATAACTAAAAATAAAATTAAAGAAAATATTTGCTTCCTATTTATTAAAGCATGTCTACTTAGAAAGCAAATGACTGTTATACCAAAATTTAGAATTGGTTGCTATTTGAAATGATTACCCAAAGACATAATTACATTGAGAGCTCTTATTAGAGAAATGTTAGCAGTTACATAAATCCTCTTTAGATTGTTATGGCTTCTGGAATCATACTCGTGATTTGAGGCAGAAGACTTTATGGAAATAGGGAGCATTTACTGAAGAGCATTTGAGTGAAAGAAATATCCCTTCAGTGCAATGTGAATAGTCAGTCACGGATAGGTAATCTTATTAGATCTGACTTAATTGCAGGTATGTGGAAAAATGAAATGCCCCGTTTATGCATGAAAATGGATGTTCACTTTGTCAGGTGAAGTGGGGACAGTTAAATGAACCAGAATTCAAAAACACGACCACCTCAACTTTTAGGAATACTCTACTGCTAGCCTTAGAAATGACTGTACAGCCAGCTCTAGCTCCAATGCTTAGGGCATAGGAAACAAACCCCCAAAGCCTTCAGCCATATTCGTCTATCTAGAACAAAACCCAAATCTGCAGCGTGTCAGGGTCGTGCTGGAATGAATCAGCTGATCTGATCTGATGTGAATTTCTGACCTAATTTTGCTGTAGGACTCAGGGCTTAGGCAGAGAAAACAAGGTTAATGTGTTGATAAGGGGATGAGATTAAACAGCGGACAGTATCTTAAT
Organism: Bison bison bison; assembly: GCF_000754665.1. Taxonomy (NCBI): domain Eukaryota; kingdom Metazoa; phylum Chordata; class Mammalia; order Artiodactyla; family Bovidae; genus Bison; species Bison bison. The sequence goes on along the minus strand of NW_011494640.1, from coordinate 9,997,135 downwards.
AACCCTTTCTAATTTCAGCTTCCTCTTGTGTTTGTGATTAATTCCAATCACTTTTCTATTAATCATTTCAGAGGACCACAAGCTGCTTTATTTTTTTTTTAATTGTTGTTAAAATTGTGCATCCAGATTTCTTTATTCAAAGTTTAAACAAGATATCTAGACATTGGAGTAATTTTTATCATAATACAAATTCATGTGGATGTTTTAAATTCATAGGACCCTACGATTAGAAGAGAGAATTCAGTAATTTGCCTTGTCCATCCCTCACTGCTCTTTATTGAGCCAGAAGCCAAATCTACAAGGGTGATCCTAAATAGATTTATTAAAAATGTTCTATATTTCCAGTGCTGGAAGGGAAAGTTAATATTAATGAGCATGTATCTAAGGACACCATTTATGCTCATTAATATTAACTTTCCCCATTTAGCCTAAGGACTAAATTTGTCCATTTTGGTTGTTGTACCAGTTCACTTTATAAGTCAGAACGGTGTCTGACTGCTGGCCTCCTGTTTTCAGTAAGGGTCGTCGCAGTCCTAAGAGGATTTATACTAACATCAGTATTCATCTTTTACAATTCATATTGCATCCATATTTGTAATAGAGGTGATTGTAGGTTTTTCACTCTGTCACCTGTGGGGGCACTTAGAGGTCCCATTAAGAGGGACCTTTAATGGCTCAGGTTAAGGTAAGACTTTATTCTTATGTACCTTTTGGAGAGTATTTATCCCTCTGGTTGTTGCAACTTTAATTACATCTGGGACCTAGCGTTGACTTCACGTTTTAGGAAGCTCAGTGTCTGTTCTATATCTGAAATAAATAGACAGATGTTGGCAAGAGGAGGGGCTTTTTAGAACACAATCCCATGTGCGACTGTCAGTCAGCCTGAGAATTAAGCTCTTATGTGGAGGATACCACGGCAAAGAATGGACCTTTCAAATATCCATACCTACGGCTACCTGAATCATTGAAAAGAAACCCTTTGGAAAGTATAAGGTAATCTTTTTTTTTTCAAAAGCAGTGTTAAATATTTAGAGATGGTTATAGATTAATGGGGCAATAGTTTTTAGTTTAAGGCTGTTTCTTTATACTCTTCAGGCTATCAGAGGATATTCTCAATCTTTAAGTAAACATAGCCTTTGGAAAAGGTTCAAAAATCCAGACAAGGAAAAGAAATTATTATGGAGCTAGGGTATGAGTCAGGGGACTTTCATAACTACTAAAAATGCAATATAGCTTAGAGAACATGTCTAATGTAACAAATGAAACAGCTAGAGCATAGGCTGAGCATGCTAATAAAATAGCTCCAAGGCTTCTGTCCAACTTTGACATAGCCTGAAAGAAAACATCTTCATTATAAATGTATGGGTCACCTTGAAATTAATTTTAATCATGCACTGATAGAAGGAAAATCAAGCTCCTCTCCCAAAATGAATCTCTGCTTGAAACACATGCCTCTGGAGAAAAGTTATTCTGAATAACAGTCATATTTGGAAGTACAGGACAGAATATTCATAGCCATGCTACAATATGAATATAACTAGCCTGCCAGGAAGCAGAGGGAACAATATTTTTTAAGAAAAGCACTTTCATTAAGAGGCACAAGGAAGCTGTTTTAAAGATAAAAACACCAGCATTTAAAATCCATTATTTTAATTAGTAAATTGCATTTTAGTCTCTGATTTGGGACTAAGTATACCACTCAGCATATCCTGATGTTTGAATAAAAAATGAAGTGGCTCAGCAGTGAAGAAGAGCTTTACCAAGAAGACTTGATAATTTTCTATCAGGGTGGCATTTATATGTGCTCTGCAGTATTTTGTTTCTATATAAAGTTTTTCATTAAGTATTTACTGAATGTCTATCACAACTCAGGTATAGTTCTAGGTGCTTGGGATAAAGCAGTGAACAAAGAGTTTAAAAAAAAAAAAAAAAAAAAAGCTTGTCCTCGTAGGATTTACAATCTGGTGTGTTGGGTGAGGGAGGCAGACAGTAAACAAGTGGAGAGTAAGTTCAAATTTGATGAGTGATGTGGAAAAAATGAAATAAGGACATGGAAGCCAAGGATGTGGATGAAGAGGGCAGGGTACATAGATGGTCAGGAAAAGGCTCACTATGGATGTCACGCTATGGATGTCACTGACCACGAAGGTCACTGTCACTCAGTGGAGATGAGAGGAGGATTTGCTGCAGGGTTTGGGAAGAAAGAATGCCATAATCTGACTCCCAAGTAGAGATGAGGATCATTCTGGCTGCTCTGTGGGGCAGGAGCATCAGTTGGGAGGCTGTAAAAACCATCCCGAGGAGGACAGAGGGTGGCGTGGACCAGAGCAGCAGCACTGGACAGGGGGAAGAAGTGGTGGGATTGGAGGTGAACTTTGAGGGTAGAGTTGGTGAAATTTGGCGACGTCGACTGGCTGTGGGGTGTAAAAGCAAGATAAAGGATGACATTCCCATTAGCTGGCATAGCGAAGACAGCAGAAAAGGGGTTTTGGTGAGAAAGGTTTGGGGCATATTGAGATTTCTCAGGCTTTTAATCGTTTGTTGGTATGTATGAGAATTTCATATTTCCTTTTTGATATTTTGTGGGTACGGGATTGAAAAATTGCATAGAAATTTGAAATACTTTTATAAAACTCAAAGTTGTACACACACATATTTAAGAAAGATTTGAAGAAAGTTTTTTTTTTTTTTTTAGTGTTTATTCAGCAAAGGGCAAGTGTGTAGATTAACCAGAGCAAATAAATAATTGCCTGAAGGTTTCTGCCTTTGTGCAGATTTAGTGGAGTAAGTGATCTCGATTCTAAGAGCTACGTGAGCCACACTCTCAGATGCTTTCCAGTTAAGACAGAAAGAACCACCCTCATCCTGTAATCTTAGAAGCAAGATGAAAGGCAGGTGTAGACAGGCAGAATACTTGACATTGTTAAAAAGTAAAAATGCTCTAACAATGGGTAGCTTCGGCTATGTTTATTTATGGCCTTTTTGCGATGATGGAGACATAGATAAGTAGTTAACTGATTGGACCTTTTCCATCAGTTACATGGGACCTTTTCCCGGTCCTGAGGTACTTCAATAAACTAGGGTTATCATCCTGTTGTAAGATGTAAATTCAGAGTAAAGTTGTGTGTGTGTTGGCGGACAGGAAGTAACGTTGTGTGTGTTGGGCTACAGGAGAGGATAACTAAGTAGTGGAAAAATCCTGGTGCCCGGACAGAAGGTAGAATTGGTTTCTTCTACTTTCTAACTAAGGTGAGACCCATAAAGGGGTCCTTAATCCTTAAAGTGACATTAACTCACTTGTTAATTAGAAATAATAATATGCCCTTTCTTGTATTAAGAGAAATAAAGGTACAACTCACATGGAACAACCAGTGGAGTAATCGATGTATCATAAATGTTTAGAATTGGTACCTGCCATTATTGTTAGCATTATTATTATCATCACTATTATTGCTTTCACAGTCAACATTATGACCTTCATCTTCATCATATAATATAGCTACATTAATAATGACATACTGCACCAACTAAAAAAAAATCTGTATCCATTTAGGTAGAAGGCAACACAAGGAAAGGAATTGGACTGTTTGCTTTAAGTGATTGCAAATGACACGTACACCCAGCCTCAAATGTGAATTTCTTCCTTTTGTTTCATCTTCTCTATGTACACATATTTTTGCTTCTTCTCCTAAAATAGTTAAAATTATATGAGGGCTGAAAGATTTTAGCACCTAAATTGATTCAAAAGGATACACTAATTAGTAGTTTTAGTCTTAATTATTAAACTGGTTTTCAAGAGCAGAGAAATTGCCTCTTGTGTGTAGTAAGTTTTGAAATGTTTGTCATATAAGATTGTATCAAACTCAGTCCATTCACTGATGATCTATTTCCTATAGGAATAGTAAATAAGCTAGCATAGTATGTGATATTTGAAATGTAAATCATTAATGAATTTCCAGATATTTACAGGGAACTACCCTGAAAGTTTTCCCTCTTGGCATATGAGCTGCTAAATTTTTACTTTTTTCATGGAAATGCATACTTTCTGTGAAGAAACTGCTTATAACACTTGGGCTAAAGCTAAACAGAGAAAGGAATAATGACTCATGAAGATAAAATAACAACTTAATGTCTACAAGAGATACAAGCTAAAATATTTTTTTAAAAAATACTTTATTATTTGATTTCTCTTCTGGAGAGCAACATGTTTTCAACATGGCAGTGTAAATACTGCTAAAAGATTTCAGCTTCCTATTATTTTGAGACTTACTTGGGAGACTAATCATATGAAAGCCTCCACCTGCCCTTCACACCAGGAAAGAACTCTTCTTCCTTTTAAACCCCTTGATGCAGTAATTGTAACTCTGACCTACTCAGCTCTTTTTTAAAGAGAACCAGAATTGCATGCAGATACTTGAGCCTTTGAGAATTTTCCTAGAGGGATTCTTAACCTCCTAGGATGCTTGTTTTTAGATTGTTGCACCCTGGTGGCTCAGAGGGTAAAGAATCCACCAGCTATGCAAAAGACCTGGGTTCGACCCCTGGGTTGGGAAGACCCCCTGGAGGAGGGCATGGCAACCCACTCCAGTAAAGAATCCCATGGACACAGGAGCCTGATGGGCTACAGTCCATGGGGTTGCAAAGAATCAGACATGACTGAGCAAAGCACACACACACATATAATTTAAACAAACTTTAAAAATACTCTGAAGCCAGTTACAATACACAATTGAAACAGTATTTGTTTTGGAGATAAATGACAAAACAGGACTAGATATCATTTGTTGAGCAAGTTATTTTATAGATCATTTTTAAGGAAACATTGTTCTTTCAGCAGCTGGCATTTTATTTTGTTTAGGGAGAGATGGCATTTTGTGATTTACACACAAAAAAAGAAAACAGTAATGGAGAATTTTTTTGAAAAGACAATGGGGAGACATGCTTGTAGCAATGAGAGGATGAACAGACTCTTTTCTCAAGAGAACGGGGATGACTTCCTTTTTTACCCTCCTCCCCTACCATGTATTAAATTATATGGTAGGGAATGTTTGATCACAGTGAGACTAGAATCTGAAATAATTTACTTTTCTGTTATCTTTAAAGCATTTTAGAAAAAACTCACTATAATTGATAAACATTATTCCCTTCTGCCTTCTGGCCTCTGGATAATGAAGCAAAAGGTTAAGAGGTGGATAGTTTATGACTTTTCTCACGGTTTTTACAGAGTTCTTTTTGAAGGCAAAAAACCTCAGAAAATTCCAACTCTCAGCAGATCAGTACAAATAACATCTTTTTAGAAAGAAATGCCATGTACTTTGCAACTCTTGTTAGCACAGACACATTCATTTCTAGAAATCAGTTCTTTCAAATACCAAATTTCACTTCGATTATGTCTTTTTGATAGAGTTTTATTTTTATTTTTCCTTAATGTCTTTTTAGGATTTTAATTGTTTTCCTTAGTTCCGGTGTTTTATAATACACTTCAATTCCAATCTGGTGTGTAATGTGTGTATGTGTGTGTGTGGGTGTTTGTGTGCTTTGTTCAGTTTGTGCACAATTATTTTTAAAAAGCCTGGGTATTTCAAATAAAAATAGAGGAGAGAAATACATTTTCAAAACATGGTACATGGTTCAACAGATTAAATGGAATAAAGAGCGATGGGGGAGGGGGATAGAAAATGACTGCCTAGTAAAAGGCTTTTTAGCAAATCATACTGAATCTCATTAATAAAGAATACGTCCCCTAGAACCGTACAATCAATCTGCCATGTGCATTAGTGATGTCTAGCCCAATTCAGGTAGATAAATTGTTCCCTAAGTGTTGGTCGCCTGCCACTCAAATCACAATACCCGATAATACATGCCATGCTGAATTTCCCCTGACTCATGATGAATTTTTTCACAGGTTAGACTGGGCTAAACAGGTGAAAGAGAAGAACGATGTGTGTCTGTATGAACACCACCAGCAGCAGCCAAAACGACAGATAACTGGACAGCGAAATAAGAGAATAGGACACTGAACCAATCTACCAAAAATAAACTGACAGGGAGGAATCCAACCAAACACATTGCCAAAAGTGTCAGCTAAAAATACAGCCAGAAAAGTGTGCAGTCAATACAGAGCTTGCAAAGCCAGATGAGAGCATTACTGTAGTGTAAAGAGATCCATCATGGAAAAACAGGCATAAGACAAGGAAGATAAAAGGGAAGAGGAAACACAGTACCTAGAGACTTCCATGAATGTTTTTCAATGAATACTTTAATTACAGCATCTAGTCTGGTTTCTACCCATGAACAATTCTATTTACTGATGAATACCATAACTAACCTACTTCCCCATAGCTAGCTGTCAGAGCGTTCATTATTATAAACAGATACTTTTAAAACATCTTTTTAAATTTTATATGGGGATATAGTTCATTTACAGTGTTGTATTAATTTCAAGTAGCAAAGTGATTCAGTTATATAGATACATATATCTATCCTTTTTCACCTTCTTTCCCCATATAGGTTATTAGAGAATATTGAATAGAGTTCCCTGTGCTATACAGTAGGACTTTGCTGATTATCTGTTTTACACACGGTAGTGTGTCTATCAAACAGATACTTTTTAAAGACATGGTATAATATGTCTTTGTGAGACTCTGGTTTGAATTGATAACATGTAATTTTTCTGAAGAAGTCCATCGGTTTTACATACAACCTGCAAACAAAAGCATCCGCTTTCCCACCTATAGTGGAAGGGAAAGTCTTCTATCACTCCTTACAAGATTAAAAAATCTCTAAGGAGACACTGTGCATGTAAGAGAGCATTTTGAAATGAGGTGGGAACACTAAGCCTGTGCTGTCCCATGATTGCATTAAAGTGGAAGAATGAAAGATTAGGCTGGTATTGGGTTTAAGAAGAATGCTGCTTGTGGATTTGTCATTAATGCCGTGACTCTATCTGTCCAAGCCTTTCCATTTCAATGTGACTTAGAATTCTAAAAGGAAGTCAGCTTAAAGGTGTCAACACAATCCCCTGTGTAACTTGCCTTCAGCAAAGAACCTCTATCTTTAATTTAACACAGTTGGCAATCTTGGTTTGAGACAGACTGTGATTTAGTTAACATGTAAACAGGATCACCTCTGTCACCCCCGGGTTGAATGAGGAGCTCAGCCCAGGCTTGATGGCATGTATGAACTATTGTAGAAATGATAACCTGCGAACAAAATGAAATGGGCTCAATGAACATGTGAAAGAATGGATGAAGCCACCCTCTTGTGGCTTGATCTCTTCTAAAGATGTGCTTTAATAATGGGTGCGTGTTATGTTACCTCAGTCACATAGATAAAACTCATCTTAATGAACCAGCTCAGAATAATCAATCTGAGGCAATAAAAATCATCTCCATGTGCCAACGAGCAGCTCTTGTTAGGTCCTGATAAAGTGAAAGTCTTAGTTGCTTAGTCATGTCTGATTCTTTGCAAACCCATGGACTGTAGCCAGGCTCCTCTGTCCTTGGGATTCTCCAGGTAAGAATACTGGAGTAGGTAGCCATTCCCTTCTCCAGGGGATCTTCCCAACCCAGGGACTGAATCCAGATCTCCTGCACTGAGGGTGAATTCTTTACTGAGTCACCTTGTTCTATTAGATCCTGATAATGATGCAGCATATCCTGGGAGTCAAGAATTAGCATGTAATGGAAACACTTTCAACTCCTGGAGTAGTCAGTTTAGTTAATAAAAATCTTATCTTTTAACTACATGGATCATGAAGGTCAGGGAAGCCTGGTGTGCTGCAGTCCATGGGGTCACAAACAGTCAGACATGACAGAGCAACTGAACAACAACAAAATCTTCACCTTAGAAAGTTTTCTAAAAAAGATAATTTATTTTCTTCATTCATGATCCATGTAGTTAAAAGATAATATTTTTATTGATTTGGAGACATTTTATGCCTCATGTGGACCATGTAATTCCCAAGATACTTGATAAAATGCAATTTCATATATTTAAGATCAGACCTGAAAATCAAATTTTCATTATTTTTTTTTATATTTGTGTCTCAACTTTGGAAGAAAAAAAGCATTTCCCTTACTCCTTCTAAATTCAATCAGATAGATTTTTAAAAATGAATGAAGAAAATGTTACTTTATATTCAAAATAAAGTATATTCATAGTGGGACAGTGAATTAAAGTTTCATCAAGTTATTTTTTTCTCAGGTACAAGGATGTCAAATTCATCAAAAGCCCCACTTGCATACTTTCTATATATGATCTCCAGCCTCAGTTTCTATTATTTAGCCCTAATTATCATCTCTAAGCGGAGAAGGCAATGGCACCCCACTCCAATACTCTTGCCTGGAAAATCCCATGAACGGAGGAGCCTGGTAGGCTGCAGTCCATGCTAAAGGTCGGACACGACTGAGCGACTTCACTTTCACTTTTCACTTTCATGCATTGGAGAAGGAAATGGCAACCCACTCCAGTGTTCTTGCCTGGAGAATCCCAGGGACGGGGAAGCCTGGTGGGCTGCCGTCTATGGGGTTGAACAGAGTCGGACACGACTGAAGTGACTTAGCAGCATCATCTCTAAGCAAAGCAAATAGCCACATAAATAATACAACCCCCACATATAAACTGTATGGAGAATCCTTTATTGTCCGTGGCTTATATGTCCTCCTAAAATCGAAGCATCAAATGGAAATAAATTAGATAAAAAATAAGGAGAAAAATGAAACTCCCCAAGAGATCAGGGTAATCTTAGCCCGGTCACTAAAATGCCAGACTATGTTTCTTTCTTCTCTAGTCTCTGAGTTTATAAGTAAGTTTGAAAAATACTTGTCAAGAATGGTCGTTAAAAGAGTCCTTGTAGTTTTGCAAAATAAGCCAAAAATAATTTGAAGTTATTTCCATCAGACTCAAAGTTGTATGCCTAAACTGGCACTTAATCACTACGGTAAAGTTGTTTTTCTAGAAACCAAATTTTTAGCAACCTCGACATTAGACATTGATTTTTTTAAGGGATAGAGCTTTAATAAAAAGGAGACAGAAACATGTCAGGTGCCTGGCAAGTGTGTGTCTTTGGAGTAACCATGTCCTTTCCCACTGTGGAGTCAATCAGACGCAGCTCTGACACGGCTATAAGACAAGGAAGTTCGTGTATTCATGCAAAAGGTCACCTATATGGCTTTTTTCAAACTAGTTAACTTGGCATATCAGAATTTCTATTTTTATTTTCATTTTCTGTGTGGGCGTGTGTGTTTGAGTCATTGATGTTTTGATGGATTATACACAAAGCATTTCTCACCAGGAATTTATCCAACAAGTCAAGGCACTTTGGTTATTAAATTGAGGTCTCATGTTAGAGGCCATTAAGCAAATTATTCAGTGCACTCTGCTTTAGCAGGCAAGGGCACAAGTACAGTATTTTATAACTGGTTAATTTCCTGCTGCAATTAAATTCTTGACACACACTTGGAATGAGAAACAATGGAAAAGGGAAAATTAAAGATGGCTTTCTATTGTCAAGTTTCTGTTGGAAAATGGGCCTTTGAAAAGAGGTTGATCTAATACTTTAAGGATTCACATCTTTTGTCCTATGGCAGATTAGAAAGTTCCAGTGGTATACAAGCAAAGATAAATGTTTGGGGCTTTAGATTTATTTTATTTTTAGATTTTATACAAGCAGTAAGAGTTTCATTCTAATAGATTTTAACAGCTACTGTAGCAAACTAGAAAAATACTTTTTAATAGTGAAATTGGACTAATTCAATATACATGTTATATAAATGTCTAATTTTCAGTTTGATGGTGGATTAAGAGACAAGGAAACTATTAGTGTGTGTGGAGTGTGTGAGAGAACACTAATGTTTAAATTCAAGTTTAAATTCATTATAGTGGGAAAATCCAAATGAAGAAAAATGAGGTAGCTTTTCAGACATAAATTTTTAATAATTGAAATCAAAATAAAATAATTGAAATCAATAAAATTTTAGTTTTGAGATAAAATTATGTCAAAATAAAATTAGTTTCATGTTATAGCTATCTCTTTTTTCTTTTCTTTTTTTACTTCTTCAGTATTTTCATCTGAACCCATAGTATAGTACAGCAGGTGGTTTACAGCATCAGATTTCTTTTCAGGCTGTACTTTTGTTCCTAACTCCTTCTTGATGTGTGATCATGTGCGAAGTACTCAAACTCTCTGGGCTGCAGATTTTTCTATGAAAAAGTGGTGATGATAATAGCATCTACAACTCATGTTGTTATAAGAAACCAATGACATCAGGCATGCAGAGGGCTTAAAACAGGACTTGTAACACTAAATGAACATTAGCTCTTATAAACGAAATGTTCCCAGCATGAAGACAGGGCCTTGGCTTCACTTTACTGTATCTTCAACATCTGGAAAAGTATATGCTTAATAAATATATTTGAATGATTTATTGAATATTAATTTGTATTAGGAGATCTTATTCATGGCTTAGCAGCAGCAACAGCAGCGTTCATAAGTTAATAGGAAGTTAGTGATATGGTGTGATTTGAGGGGAGGCTAATGCAACGTGAGTCTGAGTGAACTCTAGGAGTTGGTGATGGACAGGGAGGCCTGGCGTGCTGCGATTCATGGGGTTGCAGAGTCGCACACGATTGAGTGACTGAACTGAACTGAACTTGAATGTAACTCTCAGCATCTGTGAAAATCTCTTTTTCAATATAACCAGTGCTACACAACATAGCACTTGAGAGTCCCTTGGACTGCAAGGAGATCAATACATGACTTGAGAGTCCCTTCAACTGCAAGGAGATCAAACTAGTCAATTCTAAAGGAAATCAATCCTGAATATTCATTGGAAGGACAGAAGCTGAAGCTCCAATACTTTGGCCACCTGATGTGAAGAGTCAACTCATTAGAAAAGACCCTGATGCTGGGAAAGATTGAAGGCAGGAGGAGAAGGGGATGACAGAGGACAAGATGGTTGGATGGCATCACCGACTCAATGGGTCTAAGTTTGAGCAAGCTCTGGAAGATGTTGAAGGACAAGGAAGCCTGGTGTACTGCAGTCCATGGGGTTGCAAAGAGTCAGACAAGACTGAGTGACTGAACAACAACAGCAAATATAACCAAGGCTTTTCTGATGGCTCAGATGGTAACAAATCTGCCTGCAATGCAGGAGACCCAGGTTTGATCCCTGGACTGAGAAGATCCTCTGGAGAGGAAATGGCTACTCACTCCAGTGTTTTTGCTTAGAGAATCCCATGGAGAGAGGAACCTGGTTGGCTACAGTCCATGGGGTCACAGTGAGTCAGATGATGAATTGAGCAATTAATACACAGACACACATATACATCTCAAAAGTATAAGATTATTCTTTTGGCTTGCATTGATTCAGTCTTTATATTGTGAATGAAGAGACAACATATTAGTAAAATTATATCCGTTCAGTCAGTTCATTCTCTCAGTAGTGTCTGACTCTTTGTGGCCCCATGAACCGCAGCACGCCAGGCCTCCTGTCCATCACCAACTCCCGGAGTCCACCCAAACAAATATCCATTGAGTCAGTGATGCCATCCAACCATCTCATCCTCTGTCATCCCCTTCTCCTCCTGCCCTCGATCTTTTCCAGCATTAGGGTCTTTTCCAGTGAGTCAGCTCTTCCCATCAGGTGACCAAAGTATTGAAGTTTCAGCTTCAACATTAGTCCTTCCAATGAACACCCAGGACTGATCTCCTTTAGGATGTACTGGTTGGATCTCCTTGCAGTCCAAGGGACTCTTAACAGTCTTCTCCAACACCACAGTTCAAAAGCGTCAATTCTTCTGTGCTCAGCTTTCTTTATAGTCCAAATCTCACATCCATACATGAACACTGGAAAAACCATAGCCTTGACTAGACGGATCTTTGTTGACAAAGTAGGCTCTGCTTTTTGATATGCTGTCTAGGTTGGTCATAACTTTTCTTCCAAGGAGTAAGTGTCTTTTAATTTCATGGCTGCAGTCACCATCTGCAATGATTTTGGAGCCCCCAAAAATAAAGTCTGACACTGTTTCCACTGTTTCCCCATCTATTTGCCATAAAGTAATAGGACCAGATGCCATGATCTTCGTTTTCTAAATGTTAAGCTTTAAACCAACTTTTTCACTCTCCTCTTTCACTTTCATCAAGAGGCTTTTTAGTTCCTCTTCACTTTCTGCCATAAGGGCAGTGTCATCTGCGTATCTGAGGTTATTGATATTTCCCCCAGCAATCTTGATTCTAGGCTTGTACTTCCTCCAGCCCAGCGTTTCTCATGATGCACTCTGCATATAAGTTAAATAAGCAGGGTGACAGTATACAGCCTTGATGAATTCCTTTTCCTATTTGGAACCAGTCTGTTGTTCCATGTCCAGTTCTAACTGTTGTTTCCTGCCCTGCATACAGGTTTCTCAAGAGGCAGGTCAGGTGGTCTGGTATTCCCATCTCTTTCAGAATTTTTTTTTCTTTTTTTTTTTTTTTTTAATTTTATTTTATTTTTAAACTTTACATAATTGTATTAGTTTTGCCAAATATCAAAATGAATCCACAGTTTATTGTGATCCACATAGTCAAAGGCTTTGGCATAGTCAATAAAGCAGAAATAGATGTTTTTCTGGAACTCTCTTGCTTTTTTGATGATCCAGCAGATGTTGGCAATTTGATCTCTTGTTCCTCTGCCTTTTCTAAAACCAACTTGAACATCTGGAAGTTCATGGTTCACGTATTGCTGTATCCTGGCTTGGAGAATTTTGAGCATTACTTTACTAGCATGTGAGATGAGTGCAATTGTGCAGTAGTTTGAGCATTCTTTGACATTGCCTTTCTTTGGGACTGGAATGAAAACTGACCTTTTCCAGTCCTGTGGCCACTGCTGAGTTTTCCAAATTTGCTGGCATATTGAGTGCCGCATTTCACAGCATCATCTTTCAGGATTTGAAATAGCTCAACTGGAATTCCATCACCACCACTAGCTTTGTTCATAGTGATGCTTCCTAAGGCCCACTTGACTTCACATTCCAGGATGTCTGGCTCTAGGCGAGTGATCACACCATCATGATTATCTGGGTCTG
>NW_011494640.1:9977110-9983970 GCF_000754665.1 Bison bison bison | reverse complement strand
TGTATTCTTGCCATCTTTTCTTAATATCTTCTGCTTCTGTTAGGTCCCTACCATTTCTGTCCTTTATTGAGCCCATCAGCATTAGTCAATTTCACTTTACTGTGAAGGATTTGTCACACCCATTCCTAATAATAAATAGGTTATAAATCAGTATTCTTTTAAGGGAACATATAAGAGACAAAGAGATTATGAATTAAAGGCAATGGCAATGGGCTGGTAAGAGACCAGTTTTGCATTTTTTATGTCAGATGTAGATCACTATGTAATGTCAACCAGCAGAAAAGTGGGTTTCCAGAAGTCATGCAGCATATAATTGCTGAATTTAGAAAGAGAAGCCAAACTAGTTTCCTGCTATAACTGATCTAAATTATTTCTCTTAGTTTAAATTTTGGTGGATAATAGAAAACAGAAGACAGTTGGGCAATAAAATATGGAATCTTTAGATAAGAGCAATGGAAAGTTAAAAAACCTACTAAGGTCTCTGAACAAATAAAATGCTTCTCATCCTACAATTTTCCCCACAAAACTCCAAATAGATGGATGAATATTAAGGACTATCCAGATTGGCTAAATTTTCAGTGTTACCAATATAATCCCCATTCAGTATTTAAAACCTGGGAAAATGTCACCAAAATGGGTCATTATTTATACAATATTAAGTGAAAAGTCAAATAACGGTACTCTATATTGTGTAATTTTAGTCAAATTTATTTATCCTCAAATTATCTGTTTCCTCCTTGATGAAAATCAGTCATAATGTCCTCTTTGCCAGACAGTAGTGAGTGTTAAATGGAGTATAAATACTGCTAGAGGGACCACTACTCTCCACCCATAAAGGATGTGTTCCCCCACAAGTTCAGCCTCTTGTACTTCGAGCCATTCATGATCCTGTGTCTTAGGTTCCTATGATTCCTTCGAGACAGCTCAAGCAGTATCTCTGACAACTTCTCTGATTTTCACAGACCCTATTGTTTATTCTCTCTTATTTTCTTTTATTGTACTCTCTATGATTCTAACATTTAATGCACCTTCTGGAATGATTTCTATATATCAAATTAAAAACAGCCAAATAATGGCCAGATCCTGGCACAGAGTCCCATTCAAACAAATGAGAATTTAGCCACTTGGAATATCTGTAAAGTGGTATAGATCTTTGCTGGAATCTCCCAAAGAATAGCCTAAGGGCCATTTCATTCAGAAAACCTGACATAATGGCTCTCCTTTCTATTACCAGACAACCCAGGCTCTCTTGTCTCTACTCCCCTGCTGTCTGGATAAGCTCTTTATTGTGTAGATCAAGATAAGTGAATACTGGGGTTTTATGGGGAGGAAGAGAGGCTCATTTTTGGCCTTCATTCTTTGTATAGTACCCGAACTTTGCACAAGAGAGCAGGTCCCTAGACTAGATGTGCAACACAGCAGTCTTCCTCCTTGGGAAATGAAGAAGAGATGTTTATAATTACTTATAATGCAAAATTTTCATTTTTATCCTAGTCATATAGTTGACTCTTCCCCTCCACTGCTAGTTTGAGTTCCTGCTTAATATAGGTATAAGATAGAGTTTGGAAAAAAAAATGACAGATTGGCATTCCAAATATCATTTTGCTGCTCTGCCTTTTAAAAACCTCCACTTTATCTGTTTTTCCCTGCTCAGGTATCCCAGTTATCCTTTGGTTCATGGGTCTCCAACTCCTGGGCTACAGACCAGGTCTGTGTTCTGTTAGGAACTGGGAGGCGAGTGGTAGGTGAGCAAGCAAAACTTCATCTGCATTTACAACCACTCCCATCACTTACATCACCTCCTGAGCTCCACCTCCTGTCAGATCAGTGGCAGCATTAGATTCTCATAGAAGCATGAACCCTACTGTGAACCGTGCACGTGAGAGATCTAGGTTGTGCGCTCCTTATGGGAATCATCCCCAAACCATCCCCCGTCCCCATCCATGGAAAAAACTGTCTTCCACAAAACCAGTCCCTAATGCCAAAAATGTTGGGGACTGCTGCTTTAGTCCATGGGTCAGCAAACATTTTCAGATCTTCCTTATTTTAGACTTTGAGGATCATAAAGTCTTTATGCTACTCAACTTTGTTCCTAAAGTGTGAAAGTAACTTCAAAAAAACTTAAACCAACGACTATGACAATATTCCAATAAAACTTTATTTAGAAAAACAGGTAGAGGGCCAAATTTGACCTGTGAGTCATAGTTTTCCAAACCCTATTAGTGTATCCATTGGTTTTGGTTGGCCTCAATGGCACCATCCAGCCCAATTCTTCTGAAAGGAATTTTTCTGGTATTCTGTCCTCCCCAAACCTGTGATTCAGAAGCATCAAGAAACTGGGCTTTAGAAAGACACTTGCTGTCAAGTTACCTAGACGGATTATTGATCCCGATGCAAAATAAAGCTTCAGGAGCTCTTTGGGGAAAGTTTTGAAATTCTAGGATAGCTGGTTTTTAAGAATGTGCACAATGTAAGGAAGATAGATGTAAATTATCATAAAGAGATCACAATAGCAACTGACATTAATTTAATGCTTATATCTTGCAAGATCCTATACAATTTTACATGCTGTCTATTTAATCCAAATGATAATCTGAGGTAGATTCTATCATTTGCTCCATTTCACAGATAGAGAAGCTGAGTCTTGAAGAATTCAAGAAATTTGCGAAGATCACATAGTGAGGGTAGGACTGGTCTAGAGCTCAGGTATATTTGGCTTCTAAAAACAATTCTGAAAAAGAAGAGAAGAAATGAGTGAGAAATAATGCATTATTTTGGCAGTGGGATTTAGGGATGGGCAATGACTCAGCCATCAGTTGCTTCTATGTGAGCCAATCTGGCAGGTCATCTGGGCAATTTCAGGATTCCAAGTTCATGAACCAAATGCTAAGCTTGCCTTTTACAGAGTGACACTGCAGAGAGCAGAGAGGAACTTCTGAGCTCTCAGACAGAGCCTGAGGTTTCAAACCCATGATCTAGTTTTCAGAGCAGCTTTTACATCAAATTCAGGATGATGTCTTTAGATTTGTTCAGCACATCTGGGATTTTTTACAATGCATGTGATATTTTGAAAATCGGAAACAATAAGAATCATTTTCTTGTGAAATAAAAACTATTCAGGTAGCTAAGAAGTCCTCTATAACATAAGCCTCAGTAGAGCAAAAGAGGAAACAATGAAACTGGTTAGTATATTTTTAAAAATTGTATGTTGATAATCCATTGGCCACTTTAAGATAAACTCTTTATACTTGAGAAAAAATAATAAATGATGCAACACCTTTGCTTATAGAATCTAACACTTATGCTGAGTGTTTAACCAAAGCCCCTTAAAGCTTCCCCTTCCAGTCATTCCTTATAGTATTAATTTGAATTCTGGTGCATCTATGCTAAAGCTGAGTATCAGTGGAAAAAAAAAACCAAAACCTTCAGTTGCACACTATATACTTACCATGGCAACCTGATATCACATGGTGCACATGCTGGTCTGGAGGCAAAGAGCTTCACGGGCAGACACACACCAGACTCTCAGCCATGTGACTTTGCCTACAGTCAGCAGCCTTTGCCAAGGAAATGTGTCAGCGTAAACTGATAAACTCTGGGTTATTCTGACTCCTGCAATTCTCTGCTTTCTTTAGATCTGCTCACTCATCTTCTCTCTCTTCTCTCTTTCTTTCCCTCCCTCCCTGTCTACCTCAATCCCTCTCTCAGTTACATATCTTATTGTAGATATGGAATGCAATAGTTAAAGTTTCATTTACCATCTCAGATTGTCTCAAAATAATCCTTTCCAGCGACAAATCAATGACTTTGGGAAAAAAAATGTTTTGCAATGTGGTGCATGCATGCATGCTCAGACATGTGTTACTCTTTGTGGCCTTATGGACTGTAGCCCACCAGGCCCCTCTGTCCATGGGATTCTCCAGGCAAGAATACTGAAGTGGGTTGCCATTTCCTCCTTCAGGGAATCTTCCCGACCCAGGGATTGAACTTGCATGTCCCGTGTCTCCTTCATTGCAGGAGGATTCATTATTGCTGAACTACCAGGACTATTAATTTCCATATCAGTGTCTTAGAATATGCATAACATGTAAGCTTTCCAAAGACTGACAAATATCAGAAATGTCTATAGCATAAATGGTTTAATTTGCACAAATGATTCAGATTCTCTTCCTCAGTTTTATGTGGGGTTATTATTTGTTTGGCCATTATTTTAACAGAATCAAAATTGCTTATTAAGTAAAAAGTATTTATTAATTTTATTAAAACCAAAACCAAAATAAGTCCAGGCACAAATGGGAAAACAAAGCAAACAAAACAAAATAAAAATTTCAGACCATATAATGAATATAAATTCTATCTATTGAAAAGAGTGATGAAAAATGTGGTGGCTCCATCTTTTGCAAAAATTATTTCAAATCACAGACTAGTATTTTAACCCATTTGGATTAAAGACATCACAGTTACATGCTTTCCATATGGTACAGAGGAATCAAACCACATCCACAAGCAATATACTCTTGGCATTCTTTCAGAGTTTCAGTTTACAGATTGGTTTTATTAACAAAATTCTATACTTTAATGCCTTGCTGGGACTCTCCCTCTCTAGTTTAGTTTCGAGAATATAAGGGCAGCAGGTTTTATGAACAGGCAACTCCCAAGATCTTATATAGGGTAATTAATCTTGTGATTTGTGGTAAAGCTTTTGAACTTCAAGTGAGTCCATTTTCAACTTCCAATGCCCGTCCATCAGATTCCAATGTTATTTCACAAGTAATCACGTTTCTGTGCAAATGTTTTTAGTTAATAGCCATTGAGTAATTGCCTGCCCCTAAACTAACTCTCTCTCTCTTTCCTTTTCCTCACCTTTCTGTCTCTCTCCCTCTTTCTCTCTGTCTCTTCTCCCCCCACCTCTCTGGTCTCTTTCTCTTTGTCTCTGGCTCAAATGAGCTTGTTTGCTTGCAACCATTTTGGAAATGATCCAGAACAAAATATCATTAGCATGTTCCGGGAACTCATTTGCAAATGGATTCATGCATTAAGAGGCCCACTTATAAAAATGTGGGGCCCTGTTGCATGTACTGTTAAAGCAGCAGAAAGATTGAAGAGCAGAGTTGTAGGAAAGGTTGACTAAAGTTTCCATCAGTGAGTGAAGTCTGATGTTCACAAAAAATAGAATTAAAAGCAAGATAATAATAAATAATATTTCCAAGAAAAATACTGCAAATGTGTAATTGTTTAATTCAGTGTTAACAAAAGCCATTTCTTTTGAAAATAATATTGATATTGTATTTTCCCCCTTTGCCAAAACCTTAGAATAGGAACAATTACTGAAAAATTATAGTCAGTTCAAAATTAAACAAGAAATGTATAGCCAAATATTTTCAAAGAACAAATGTTAGAATATTTTAAAATTTTATGGTGGATACTATAATCAATATGGTATTGGTGTGTATACACATTTTAGTTTGTCCCTGGAAAGTTGAGTAGGAATGTCCTAAAGGGTCTTCAAATGTTGTTGTTGTTGTTTTTTTTTTTTTCCAAATGAAACTGAGTAAATGGCTTTCAAAAAACGTTACAGTCAAGCAGTATGAATCTTAAAATGTCAGCTGTTTCATTAAGCTGTATTTTGCAAAGATCAGTATTTATGGAATGTAGAACTGACTGTGAATAGAATGAGTGGGAAAAACATGTATCTCTATAACGATCAAACCATGAGCCAATATATTTTAATAAAATGATGACTGTCATTTGGCTGCCTGTGCGTTTCTCCCATTCAGTAATAAGACAGGGTCTGTGTGACTGCTGAAGACAGGTGCTCTTTGTGTTCCTTTCAGAGGAGTTAGGGAGGAGAACGTGGCTAAGGCTTTCTTCTGTGTTGTATAGGATGCTACATAAAGACAATTGAGTACCCAAATGAGGACGCTGCAAAGGGTGGGATGGGGAAGATCAGCATTGCACGAGTGGCCTCAGGGACAGCTGCCACTCTGCCCTCTGCTACAGCAGCCTCCTAAGGGGAGCTTAAAAGCTGCTTAGGAATTTCTATCAGTCAACAGCCACGGTAGGACCAGTCTTTCCACACATAAATTAGGGGAAATAAACCTATTGCTTTCTTAAAATTCTAGGAGAACTTTTAGTGTTTTAGGGCAAGAAGGGGCTGTTCTTTGAGTTAGGAAGTGTGATCATGTGTTAAAATGAAATACTTTAAAAATATAATGCTTTAGGCTTCCATAATAGGAAAAGCAATTCTTTTATTTTGAAAATGTTTATGCACTCACTTGATACAGGTGGATTGTCCATTAGGTCCCTCTATTAATAGTAGACACTGGAGTGTACAGCATGAATTTGAGGTGCTGTATGAAGCCAGCTGGCATTAACTGATAATGCATTTTTGTTGTGAACTCTTTCTTCTGAAGACTATGCACCCAGTTATTTCATAATAGATAAATGTACTGATGGTGCCATTGATGTAGACAGTACAAGGCTATATATTATAGACTAACATGTTTACTGTGCTCCTATAAATATATCAACACACACATATATACATCTATACAGATGGAAAACGAATGTCTGTATGATTAAAAAGCCCCTTGAGAACTTGAGACCCTTCAGATATGATCAGACTTGCCCATCTGTGCCAGACATCAATGCTGAATCCACCCTTTGTTGGGTGAAACACTATTGTTCTCAGGAGCTATTGAACAACCAGCTGAAAGTGCTCTCTGGGACAAGTCCAAAAAGTGTCCTGGGATATGAGAAGGTTATTGTATTTCACAATACTGCTCTTCCTGCATCCTGACCCACAGTTTGTGATTCTTTACTAGATATATATATATATATATATATATATATATATATAT
>NW_011494640.1:9952535-9977010 GCF_000754665.1 Bison bison bison | reverse complement strand
CCACCAGGCTCCCCCGTCCCTGGGATTCTCCAGGCAAGAACACTGGAGCGGGTTGCCATTTCCTTCCCCAAATGGCAACCCGCTCCAGTGATAATTGTTATTTACCCTCAAAGATCTTCTGTAATTAAATGAACATTGAAAGTAAACTAAGCAGAGATAATTTAAGTATCATTTTATATTATTCAGTATACACAGCAGCAAAGGATTAGGTAAGAAAAAGAAAGTGATCTATGTAAAGAGATAATTAAAGTCTCTTAAACTCAGTTGTCCTTGCCTTATAAATATAAATGAAAAGTGAAAATGTTAGTCACTCAGTCATGTCTGACTCTTTGTCACCCCATGGACCGTAGCTCTCTAGGCTCTTCTGTCTATGGAATTCTCCAGGCAAGAATATTGGAGTGGGTTGCCATTTTCTTCTCCAGAGGATCTTCCGGACCCAGGGATTGAACCTGGGTCTCCCACATTGTGGGCAGACTCTTTACTGACTGAGCCACTAGGGAAGACCCTAAATGTTTAGAGTGCCGAAACCTGGGATATAAATGAAGATGAATTAAAATGAAGGACCCTGATGGTCAAATGATATGTTACACATTAGTTAAAATTTTCAAAGATAGCAGTCAGAGTGGAAACTAAATGAGTTTAATTTTTTAATTTAATTTGACTGCTAAATACTCAAATCTCCTTATGCCCATAGCTACAATCTGCTTATTGATTCAGTTTTCTTTTAGCAGAATAAATTGTTTATCATTCCTAATTATTAAAATGCTTATGAATTTTCAACACATTGATATTCCTTTTACTAATTAATTTCTCTGTAAATTATCCACTTTAGTAACCCAAAGGGATGAATTTGTATTATAGCAGTTGCCCTTTTTGGCTTTATTTCGTAATCGTATTTATGCTCATGCATACAAACACAAGCATATAACCTGCATTCATTCAGCTATTACATGTAAATTTATTTCAGGATCACATATCGTTGTGGTAAAGAACTTGGACCCTATAAACAGACAGATCTGGATTTAATATTTGGCTCCACCACTCACACCTTTGGAGCACGACTTTACTCATATGTAAAAGGGAGATATTTGATATTACCTCCTTCATGGGATGGTTCTAAGAGTTCAATGAGGTGATGCATATAATGTGCTGGGTATTGAGTACTAGTAAATGTAAAATTATTGATCACTTCCTAGGTGCCAGGCACTGGGACTTTCAGTTGTGCTGTGGACTTCTTACTGGGCTCGCTGTCTCTAGTTCTTATACCCCACATTTAGTCAAATTAACATGTGCCTGTGCAGTCACTCACCCAGTTGTGTCCGACTCTTTGCAACCCCATGGACTGTAGCCCACCAGAGTCCTCTGTTCATGGAATTTTCCAGGCAAGAACACTAGAGTGGGTTGCCATTTCCTACTCCAGGGGATCTGCCTAACCCAGGGATCGAACCTACTTCTCCTGCATCGGCAGGCAGATTCTTTACCACTGTGCCACCTGGGAAGCACGAAATTGACATTCAGCAGCCAAATGAATTGATCAGAGGAAGTCTCTTCCCTGGGCATTTTTGTGCTTTCTTTTGCCTGCAAAACGAAGGCCAAACAATCCTTAGTCCAACATTCAACATAAATCCGTTTACTAGGGCTGCTGTAACAAAGTAAAATAAAGCTAGATAGTTTAAAAACTAGAAAGTTATCTCACTGTTCAATATCAAGATGTTGGTGGTGGTTCTTCCTGAGGGCTCTGAAGAAGAGTCTGTTTCGTGTTGCTCTCCTGGCTCCCAGTGGCTTGCTGGCAGTTGGCATTCCGTGACTTATAGAAGCACTACTTCCATCACTGCCTTCCTCTTCACATGGTGCTTTCCCTTCACGTGTCTATGTCCAGATTTCACCTTTTTATAAGGACCCAGTCATACTGGTTTAGGTGGCCACCCTTCTGCAACAGGAGCTCATCTTAACATCTTCAGTGATCGTATTTTCAAATAAGGTCATAGTATGAAGTACTGTGGGGATTCCCTGGTAGTTCATCTGGCGAAGAATCCGCCTGCAGTGTGGGAGACCTGGATTGGATTTCTGGGTTGAGAAGATTCCTTGGAGGAGGGCATGGCAATCCACTCCAGTATTCTTGCCTGGAGAATCCCAATGGACAGAGGAGCCTGGCGAGCTACAGTCCACAGGGTCACAAAGAGTCAGACAGGACTGAGCAACTAAGCACAGCACAGCAGCACATGAGGTACTGAAAGCCAGGATTTCAACACACGAATTTGGAGGTAGCACAGTTTAATTCATAATAGAAAGCATGCCATAACCTGGCCACATATCAAAAAAATGCTGACTGACCTCCATACATACTATATTTGCCTGCCTTTTATATAAGCATAAAAGATATCAAACTGCCCTTTTCCATATTTATAGTTCTCAGGTCGTATTCTGCGTTCTTCATATGCATTCCTTGTCTCTTTCTCCATGACCCCTGCTATTCTGCCATCCCATTCCTGCTTAAAAGACTCTACTTCTCTGAACTTCTGTCATATCAGACCTTCATGCCCTTATTTGGGGTCTGCTAGTGGGGTTTAGTACTCTTGCCTGGAAAATCCCATGGACGGAGGAGCCTGGTAGGTGGCAGTCCATGGGGTCTCACAGAGTCAGACACGACTGAAGTGACTTAGCAGCAGCCGTGGGGTTTAGGGAGCAGATGCCCACAGGGGAAAGAGATGGCTTGAGTAGCCACATGATTTACCTCAATAAATCATCAGAATGGAATAGGCTATGTGAAGGAAAAGATGAAGTGAGCTGTGAAATGAAAAATAGAATTTAGCAAACTATACTGCACCTTAAAACTATAAGAACAACTGTGTTATCTTGTGTCTAGCATCTAAAATGAAGCATCTGGGACTTAGGTTCTGTGCTGGGTTGGAACATGGGCTGGAACATTGTCACTTCACATGTGCTCCTCCAAAGCCACTTGGAAAGGCTTGGTGGTAGCAGTAAATGCTTTATATTTATGGAGGAATCAGTATATGACAAAGGAATTTCCTGCCTTCCCATGTTCTAATTATCTAAAGATAAAACCTGGTATGAAGTATCAGTATTTCCATATTTGGGAGTAAATTTGTGTTAGAACGAGCTAAAAGACAGCTAGGTTGTCCCTTGTCACAAATAAAACCCAACAAAGCTAGCTCTGATGTTTAGTTCTCTATTCTCAGAACACATTCCTTGCAGATCATAATTTTTCATTTTCTTCCCACTTCAACTCACTAAACAGAATAAAAGTAATACTACAGGATAATTCTTTGAACTTCTCTCAGAAAAGAACAGCATTTCACCACCATTTTGAATAAACTTAAAGCAGCATGTCTGCAAGTCAAAATGAGGTTTTTTTCTAGACACAGACACTGGGCTATGTGCTTCATATACATCATCAGCTTTAGTCCACCTTCCAGATGAGGCTAAGGAGGTTAAGTAAGGAACCCAATGCCAAAGAACTACTAAGTGTCAGAAAGCATATCAAACCTAGACCTGTCTGTTTTTAAGCATTGCTTCATGTCAGCTCTCTTTTTTTAGGTAATTTATGGGTGAGAATTTCAGTCCAGATGACCACAGATGGTTAACTATGTCTCTTTCTTCCTCTCTCTGAACTTATGTAGACCATACATATACTGAAGTAACCAGGTAAAACATGATTGCTTTCTTGTGATTTCATGCCCACCTTTTTATTTAGATCCTGAGTATGTTCTTAAACAGCAAGTTTCCCATCATAGCTTACTTTGTGTCTCCTCTTGGATCCTTTACAATGCCAAGTGCAGGACTGAGTGACTAGAAGGTGTGTTCAAACTATGGGTGGATTTTGAATTTTCAGTTTTACTGGGGACAAATGAGTTTTATTGCATATGGATAAATTTCATCTGAAAACCTCCACATTAAATAACGCCATGAATAAATTTGAGTATATATTCAGTGCTATTACATTGATGTTAAGAACCTACCATAGAATAAAAAATTCTGGCAAGTGCGTTTGCTTTATCAAAGATAGACCCAGGCTCCCCTTTTCATAGAGCACTGCCTTTACTATGGCAGTATAGTGGCAGGCTCATCCCTGAACTCTAAACTGGGAATTCCAAGACCTTATTTGGCAAGAATTATAAAAGCATTGACAAATGACTGATGGTTTTATACAGGTCTTTCAGTTGATTTCATCCCTAAAGATAAAAATATCAAAATGTTTCAGTAGATAATAACTCACATTTCACATAATATCTTTCTTTGTTCTAAATGAAAGAATTAAAGCTGGTAGGTATTTCTAAAATATTATCATCATACATCCAAGGGTGAAATAAGGCAATCTAAATGATTTGTTCATTCATTTACTCATACACTCAAATCATTTGTTGAACACTGACCAATTTTTGGCATTAAGAATTTTGATAGAGGACTTCGCTGGCAGTCCAGTGGTTAAGACTCTGTTTCCAATGCCGGGAGCACAGGTTCAATACCTGGTTGGGGAACTAAGATACTGCATGCTGCAGGGCATGGCCCAGAAACAAACAAAAATAAAATAAAAGGAAACTTTCTTATTGAAAAAAAAGAAAAAGAATTATGATAGGGTATGCACATGCTTTGGAAGGACATTTGATTGTGCAACCAGGCCAGAATTAGAGTGTCAAGTAAGTCTTCCTGGGAAAAGTAATAAATGAATTGAGACTGATATGATGAGTAGAAGTGACCTAGGGTAAGATTCACTTCACTTCAACATTTTGGGTTTCCCTTATAGCTCAGCTGGTAAAGAATCCACCTGCAATGCAGGAGACCTGGGTTCAATCCCTGGTTTGGGAAGATTCCCTGGAGAAGGGAAAGGCTACCCACTTCAGTATGCTGGCCTAGAGAATTCCATGAACTGTATAGTCCAAGGGATCACAGAGTCAGACACGATTGAGCAACTTTCACTTTCATTTCAAGTTTACCAAAAGATTTACATCTTTTAGATGGGTGAAGGTAAGTTTGCCCAGACTTCTAAGAATCCTGCTCAGCTTGGGTAAATCTTACTTCTCATGGGAGATGCCTTGTGTAAAGAAAAATAGGAGAGCCCATTTCCCATTGCATTATGTAAGAGTATGGAAATTTAGTTAACCTGAGGCCATCACTGAGGGACACATCCATTCCTTGCATACAAACAGATAATGTTCTGAGCCTGGAAGAGGAGCAAAACCTCTCACCAGGGACAGGTTCACAGCTATGTGTAAGGAATGACATGACCAGGACTTGAGTGCCATTTGCAGGCCAAACTTCAACTGAAAATATGCATTTGCTTATTGAGAAATATCACATGGAAAGGATTCTTGCACATGACTGTGGGGAATTCACCAAGCATTACCATGCCCCGCAATGAGGGTATATCTGGGCTACTGCCAGGTTTTTCTGGGATGATATCCTTCTGGATTGCCATGTGTTCATTAGGAATTTTCAGCTTTGACATGCCTACAGAATTAATCTGTATGAGTTCCAAGTCTTGTCTTGGGTTCGTGCAGTGATTTTTAGATTAAAAATATAAGTCACTGATGCTTATGATGTGATGTGCTGTGAGATGCCTCTCCCTAAAGTCTCCTTTGCTCACAACCCACTTCCTGTCTCTGTTCAAACTGGCACATAAATGGGTTGTTCCTGCCAAGTGAGGCAGTTAAAAGAGGAACAATAATTAATTTAAGTGGACTTAAGTCAACGTCATTTCGGAAAAGGTGACAGTGTACCCCATGGGTGCTTGGCATCATGCACAAGTCCTGGGCTTGCAGTTAAGAGGCAATCCTTGTAGAAGCTGAATAATTCTTAAAATCAGATCTTAAATTCCAGGAACTTCAATGCTACTTTCCAATGATCACTTGGAATGATTCACAGTTGATGAATAACTGATTTTTTTCAAACATGATAATTTTTAAAAGTTACAGCTTTTACAACACATATTAATTTTCTTAAAGTTACTAAGCTATTTACTGATAAAATATTAAATTCTAGTGAAGATAATCCATTCAGCGAAAGATATAAAAAAGGACATGCATAATGTTTGCATAAGAACTTCATGACCTGATGGATTAGAGACAGAAGGCAGAGAACTAGGATTAGAAAATGAAGCTAAGACTAAACAAAGGGTAGAAAATGAATTAAGAGAGGGGAATAGTGAAGTGACGTTAAGTGAAGTCGCTCAGTTGTGGCCTACTCTTTGCGACCCCATGGACAGTAGCCTACCGGGCTCCTCCGTCCATGGGATTTTCCAGGCAAGAGTATGGGAGTGGGTTGCCATAGTTAGATACAAACAAGGAGTTAGACTCAAACAAGGAGTATGTCAGAGGTCATCTCGGTTCCAGAGATTGGAAAAGGGAATCCTAGATACCCTAGGTCAAATGAAGGTAGCTAGTTAAAGATAAAGAGGTATGTTAGAATCCAAAAGATACAAATATTGACAGATATCAAAGTAAACATTTAGAAAAAAATAGTCAGGGGCCCATAAGTCAACAGGAATCCGAGGGCAAGATGGAATAAGAAGGCTTATAAATTAGGTGAGATTAGGATTGAGATTTCAATGAGAAAGGCTAGTTTCACCCAAGTACAGAACTTCCATAAATCAAAGAATAAATACAGACTTGCTCAGGCAAAGAATGAATGATTGTACAAGAGTGCAGGAACTCAGAACCCAAGAAGTAAGAGAACAAGCTTCCACAATATGGCAGATGAGCTTCCAGGCTGGAGAATCTAGGCTAAGCGGCTGAGTAACAGGTAGAGAGAGGGACAACAGAGTTTGTACTAGTACAAGAGCTGTGTATGCCTAAGCTGCTGCCTGCAATTTCCTCTCTATAACAGAATAACCTCAGAGTGTGCATAAGTTTAGTCTCTCAAGGAGATTCACCTGACTGATGTGACAGTAATAAGAGATGGGATTTTCCAAAGTGTGTTCTGTGGAGTACTAGTCCTTTGGAAATGCTCTTTGCTTATAAACACTCTCTGATTTTTACTGTCAGGGGATGACACTGATATTGCCCTGTCTTTAGTATACGCGATGCACTTGCTCATATTAGAAGGTCTGAGAAGTTGTGTGTGTGTGTGTGGCGGGGGGGACACATTAATTTTTATCCTGTATTTCTAAAATTCCTCATACGTACTTGTCAGAGCCTTTGTTGACCAACCAGCATGCCTACAAAGGAAACTGCTCTTTGGAAATGTATTTGGATGGGAAAAGCCTGACCTTAAATTGTATGCCTGCCACTGCTTCTTGGCAAATTATTAATTTTTTGAGATTTAGTTTCTTCACCTATGATATCAAGGTAATTACTAATTTGATAGAGCTGTAGTAAGGCTTAATGAGATTTTACAAATGAAAGCATCCACCAAAGGTACTTAAATATCATTCCTTCTCTTTCCTAATGCATGCTCACACAGAATTTTAAAGTGTGGTACATATATGCAAAGGAATATTACTCAGCCATAAAAGGAAACAAAGCTGGGTCATTTGTAGAGATGTAGATAGACCTAGAGTCTGTCATACGGAGTAAAGTACAGAAAGAGAAAAACAAATAATGTATATTAATGTACATATGTGGAATCTAGAAAAAGGTACAGACGAACTTATCTGCAGGGCAGCAATAGACGTTTAGAAAATGAATGTGTGGACAAGGGAGTGGGGAAAGGGATAGGATGAATTGGAAAACTGAGACTGACATGCGTGCACTGCCATGTGTAAAACAGATAGCTAGGGGGAAGCTGCTGTATAATGCAGGGACTCAGCTCGGTGCTCTAGGTGACCTAGAGGGGTGGGATGGGGGAGGTTGGAGGGAGGTCTAAGAGGGAGGGGTATAGGTATACATATGTCTGACTCACTTCATTGTGTATCAGAATATAACACAACTTGTAAAGCAACTATATCCACCCCCTCCTATAGAAAAAGAAAAAAAGAAAAAGACTCCAGGCACATAGCTCTGGGAGCAGACATAATGTGCCAAGCAAGGGACCTCTGTGATGCTCTACAAGCAGAAGTTCCTTTACACATCAATACTTGTGGCATGAGTAGAACTAATTCCTGGGTCTGGGGCAAAATGATGGTCTGATTCACATTTGGTACCGTAGCAACAAAAAAGATAAATGTATAATCTCATTAAAAATAGAACTAGACCTTCAAGAAACTATCTTTAAAATAATAACCTCCTGTTTATCATTGTGCCATCTATGTTTGCTTAGAGCTACATACAAATATTATACATAGAGTTTTGAATTTTCTTTTAAGGAGCAGCTGCATATTCATTTTTCCATACAATTTAGACCTTTTCCCCTTTGGACTGGTGAAGTACTTTTATGAAATGCTTCCTCAGACTTAAAAGGAATAAACATTAGCCATATAGATATGGGAATTACCTGGTGTCTCAGACTGTAAAGAATCTTCCTGCAATGCAAAAGATGCAGGTTTGATGCCAGGGTCAGGAAGATCCCCTACAGAAGGGAATAGTTACCCACTCCAGTATTCTAGCCAGGAGAACTCCATGGACAGAGGAGCCTGGAGGGCTACAATTCACGGGGTCACAAAGAATTAGACATGATTGAGAGACATCTTGTAATGCAAAGTCAAGTGGGCCTAAGAAGCATCACTACGAACAAAGCTATGGAATTCCAGTTGAGCTATTTCAAGTCCTAAGAGATGATGCTATGAAAGTGCTGCACTCAATATGCCAGCAAATTTGGAAAACTCAGCAGTGGCCACAGGACTTGAAAAGGTCAGTTTTCATTCCAATCCCAAAGAAAAGCAATGCCAAAGAATGTTTGAACTGCTGTGCAATTGTATTCATCTCACACACTAGCGAAGTAATACTCAAAATCCTCCAAGCCAGGCTTCGCCAGTATGTGAACCATGAACTTCCAGATGTGCAAGCTGGATTTATAAAAGGCAGAGGAACCAGAGATCAAATTGCCAGCATCCATTGGATCATAGGAAAAGCAAAAGACTTCCGGAAAAAATCTACTTCTGCTTTATTGACTATGTGAAAGCCTTTGACTGTGTAGATCACAACAAACTGTGGAAAATGTTTGGGATGGGAGATGGGAATACCAGACTGCCTTACCTGCCTCCTGAGAAGCAGGTCAAGAAGCAGCAGTTAGAACTGGACATGGAACAACAGACTGGTTCCAAATCAGGAAGGAGTACATCAAGGCTGTATATTGTCACCCTGCTTATTTAACTTATATGCAGAGTGCATCATGAGAAATGCCAGGCCGGATGAAGCCCAAGCTGGAATCAAGATTGCTGTGAGAAATATCAATAACCTCAGACATGCAGATGACCTTACCCTTATGGCAGAAAGTGAAGAAGAACTAAAGAGACTCTTGATGAATGTGAGAGGAGAGTGAAAAAGCTGGCTTAAAACTCAGCATTCAGAAAACTAAGATCATGGCATCCGGTCCCATCACTTCATGGCAAATAGATGGGGAAACAATGGAAACAGTGAGAGATTTTTTTGGGGGGGGCTCCAAAATCACTGCAGATGGTGATTGCAGCCATGAAATTAGAAGACGCTTGCTTCTTGGAAGAAAGCTATGACCAACCTAGACAGCATATTAAAAAGCAGAGACATTACTTTCCCAACAAAGGTCCATCCAGTCAAAGCTATGATTTTTCCAGTAGTCATGTATGGATATGAGATTTGGACTATAAAGAAAGCTGAGTGCCGAAGAATTGATGCTTTTGAACTGTGGTGTTGGAGGAGACTCTTGGGAGTCCCTTGGACTGCAAGGAATCAAACCAGTCCGTCCTAAAGGAAGTCAGTCCTGAATATTCATTGGAAGGACTGATGCTGAAACTGAAACTCCAATACTTTGGCCACCTGATGCCAAGAACTGACTCACTGGAAAAGACCCTGATGCTGGGAAAGATTGAGGGCAGGAGGAGAAGGGGACATCAGAGGATGAGATGGTTGGATTGCATAACCGACTCAATCTGAGTAGGCTCTGGGAGTTGGTGATGGACAGGGAAGCCTGGTGTGCTGCAGTCCATGACGTCACAAAGAGTCGGACATGACTGAGTAACTGAACTGAACTGAACTGAGAAACAAACACTATTACTCTCACTTTCATAGAAAGATATGTAAGAGAATTAAACACTTGCAGAAATCACATTCTTGGTTTTGTGTGATCTGCTGGTTCCCAAGAAGTTTAATACTTTTCTTTGCACCGTCTTGTGCCAAAGCAAGATGGCAAATGCTAGTTGGATTCAAGCAATCTCAATGGGCAGTTCATATTGGATGAGTTAAAATTAGTGGTAATCATCTCACGTTATACTTTTTTCAGATGACCTTGGAATTATTTTAAAAGACTCAAACTCTGTGTACTCAAAAGGCAGTCAACTACTCAGAATTATCTTTCATTCCATTGATTCTCAGGGAAACTTTTTTCTTCTCTCAGTTATGGCATTACTGACACTTCCCATAGAAACTCCACAAATGTGCTCTTATGCCAACCTAGCCAGAATCAATATGAGTTAAATTATGTGCGCTGGCAGCTACGCCCACCCTGAGTTCAGTGTTTTTCTCTCTTAGCGCACATGCTGTCTGTGTCCCATGCCATCTGTGGTATTTTTAAATGATGTGAACATATATGAATATTAAAATGTGATGCAGACTGAAGTGCTTCTAAAATGCAATGTCTTGCTGCAAATATTTTCAAAAAAGCCTATATACATGTCTCAATTATTTGATTTATTATTTTTATACATACACACATAAAGGTGACTGAGTAATATAAAATGTAGGAGTCAAAATGAGAATAATATGTGTTCAATTACACTTACTTGGAGTTAACTTTTTGAGAAATGTGGATCTCTAGAATTTTTACATGCTTCCCTGGTGGTTCAGTGGTAAAGAATCTGCCTGCCAATGCAAGAGACCCATGTTCAATTCCTGGGTCAGGAAGATCCCCTGGAATAGAAAATGGCAACCCACTTCAATATTCTTGCCTAGGAAATCCCATGGACAGAGGAACCTGGAGAGCTACGGTCCATGGGGTTACAAGAATTAGACATGACCTAAGAGAATGAACAAAAACAACAGCAAGAATTTTGTGGCTGTGAGGAAGGGAAAGTGGATTTCTGAGTTTATTTCAGTCATCATGGGCCAAGTGTTACTGAAACAATATCACCTTCCTATCAATTTTGTTGCCAAGTTAAAATGTCAAGGTGAAACAACACAAAATCTTAGCAACACAGATACTTTGCCAACCTAGTTTGGTAATATATGTTAAAAACTGATACCACTTATTTATGTTATTCATCAGTTTCTTCTATCAAGCTTCAAAAAGTAATTTTAAAAACCTGCAGCATTTTCCTCCTCTATCCCTATAATGGCACAAACGATATACATTGAAAAATAAAGTCATTCCATGTTTTATGTTATTGACCTAGATATTAGCTATGCTAATTTATGAAAAAAAATGTGTTTTGCTAAAAAAAATATACAGGTATATCACTGAAATGTTCTGCAGCAAAACATTAAAAAACATGTTTGAGTTACTCATAACATCTGCAGATGTTTCAACCACTCTTACTAGAAAATGTTGATGTCTTTACTATACACAATTTTTCCAAAATACTACCTACACCAGATTGCTAATGTGTATCAAAATTTTGTTCAATATTTTAGAGAACAACAAAACTTGTACCAAATGAACATAAAAATGTTCATTTTTTTGAAAATATCTCATGAAAAATATCTCATTCATTGATATTTCTGGTGCTTCACTTGAGTTTGAATTTATATCAAAACAGCAAAAAGATCTTAGAATTAAGGAATAACTAAGTTTCAGGGGTACCATCTGGAAGAGACTGTGCTTTTCTCTTACTCCACTTTTTGACACTGGATGTGATACATTTATATATTTTAATCCAGAGTCATGTGCATATTGGGGTTTGAATTAACTGAATTCTGATGTGAATGGCTAACCTGTGGTTTATGTGACCTGTGGTACCTCTTAAAATGAGACTATAGAGGACGAGGTGGTTGAACAGCATCACTGACTCAATGGACATGCATTTGAGCAAACTCCAGGAGATGGTGAAGGACAGGGGAGCATGGTGTGCTGCAGTTGGTGAGGTGGCAAAGAGTCAGACATGACTGAGCAACTGAACAACAAAATATATATACACATATATATATACAACACACACACACATATATAGACATACATGTATATATATGTGTGTGTATAACTTAAAATCTGAGTATCCCAATTTAATACTAGGCTGAAACAAAAATGAATTAGAATATCTTATAAAATATAGAAAAGAAGACATTAAGAATAAACATTTTAGTTAAAGAGATGTATAGACATATATATGCAAGTTAATTTTTTCCAAAATTTTTAAATAAAATATTTTATTTATTTAATTACTTATTAGTTAAAATATCCAGTCTTACCTTAAGCTCTAACTTTTTTTTTGTCTAAATTTTCTAATCTATAAAATTAGTACCAAATTTACAGAATTATTATTGTAATTGCAAATGACTTAGAAAGTATATAAGACTAAGAAAGCATTAAAGAATATTGGCTCCCACAATTTTCCATTTGCTTATTTATTTATTAACTCATTCATTCACTGAATCAATTATCCTCTACTGAATCTGGGACACAGAATCAAATTATTCTCTCCAGTGTGAATAACTAATTTTACCAGGTAGAATTATATATATGTGAGTAGTACCAGGTAGAATTATATCAAATATGAGAAAACAATTACTGGTTCACTTGAAAGTGAGAAAATATGAAGTTACCTAGAACCACAGAGGAAGAAAGTACTAGCTGAAGAAGAGCCAGAATGAGAAGACCCAATACCATGGTGTTCACAAATATTAACCATTTTTAGTAGTGTTTCATTGTAAGATCCAATTACATAATATTGATTTATTAAAAAGTGCATACATGCTCAGTCACCAAATCATGTCTGATTGATTGTAACCCCATGGACTGTAGCCCTCCAGGCTTCTCTGTCCACAGGATGTGCCTGGCAAGAATACTGAAGAGGGTTGCCCTTTCCTTCTCCAGGGGATCTTCCCCACCCAGGGATTGAACCCATGCCTCCTGCATTGGCAGGGGGATTCTTTATATACTTCAAGGCAATTAAAATTTCCCTGTTAAGTTGTGAAGTAGTCAGTACACAGCAGCAGGGTTTTAAACAGAGCCACAAGGATTACTCCTGCAGCCATTACCTTTGGCTGCTAAGGAGACAATGAACCCAAACGGATTCAGACAGTTCATTACATGTACAGACCATGAACGCAAGATCAGAATGGTGTTTGCTCCCCATGGTCCTAGTCCCAGAGAAAGCTTTGAACCAAAGAAGCCATATGAGAGAAAGTGCAAGCTGGATCTTTTCCACTAAGAAAACACCACCAAGCTACAGTGAGTTTTTCAGACCTATACAGAATCTGACAGCTATAGCCTAGGATCAGTGAGGCCGTAGCAAGATTGATGAGAAACTGCCCCATGGCAGCTTCTCATCAGACTGCTTTCCTCCACTGACTTTAGCAGAAATCGACAGATGCTGGGCCAAGACTCTGGGAAGACTGTGGTCCAGCCTTGACCACGTAGCCCCAATGGAGACATGCAAGGTCATCAGGACACCTCCTGCTGTAGATGTGCCCTTTCACCCCTGGATTGACCCCATTGTTCTTTGGAGGCTAGCCCAGCCTCCCTCAGGTTTGTTTAAAAACACTTTTTACTATAAAGTCCATTTATAAATTATTTATATATAAACTTGCTAGTCTTAAAATATTATAACATTTGATACTAATATCAAATAAATGTGAACTTCATTACCTAGATAGTTCAATATTGAGACAATAAAAATGTCTAAAAATGAAGTTATTTGAGTTGCAAACCCCAAACCTGCTGTGAAATGCTGGTACTGAAGAAGAACTCTAATAAGAGAACATACATAAGTAATGTTGAGTACATTCCAAACATGAGGACTAGAATCTTAAATCTACTGTCAATTCTTTAAATTATATAGAATGGATGAAAAAAATGAGGCAAAATGATTAGATAAAAGGGGTCAAAAGATCAAATAGAATAAATCTATGCTGCTTAGAGCCCTAATCGGGAAGAAACTTGGCAATGGCCAGGGAACAGTAAAATCAATGTTTTCTACCATCCACTGCATCATTTATGCTTAATTCAATATGAACAATTTGAACTTGTTCCCTAGCCAAGAGATTATAAACGAAGATGGTGCATACAGTGAGAGCAGTTCCAAACAGCTGTTCAAACAAATGTAATTTCTGAAAATGTTCTTGATGTTCTTTGGTCTGAGGTTTAGTTTAAAAGGAACTCAGGTGAGGATTCCATTTGAAGTGGAATTTAGGAAGACTGAACTTGTGATGAAAAAGCAAATGAACCTGGGAAGCTGTCCCACTCTGTTGCCACCTGAGGTTGGCCTTTTCAGCTTTGCTGGCAAAATACAAGCTCACGGCCACGGCTGGTTAGTGACGGATTCAGCTCTATAGAAGAAATATAGAGTAAGAAAAATTTTGGTAGGAAAAAAAGAAACAAGGGAGACGAAGAAAGCAGGCCACGCGGAGGAATTGGCATCTCTTCAGCCAGTTAACACACCACCTCCTGCTTTTGAGGACACAAACTGTAATCCAGTGACAGTCATCAATAATTGTTAAAGATCTGGAAAAGCGATGCCATTGTGGTAGTGGAGGGTCACGCTGGAAAGAGATAGGAGGAACTGTAGGCAACAAAGAATGGTTTAAATACAAGTATTCAGGGGATGGGGAGCAGGGAAGGATGCTAGATTGCTTAAAGTGTTAGTCATTCAGTCAAGTCCAACTCTTTGTGACCCCATGGACTATAGCCCACCAGGCTCCAATGTCCATGGAGTTTTCCAGGCAAGAATAACAGAGTGGGTTGCCATTTCCTTCTCCAGGGGATATTCCTGACCCAGGGATCAAACATGGGTCTCTTGCATTGCAGGCAGATTCTTTACCATCTTAGTTACCAGGGAAGCCCTAGATTATTTGAGCAGATATCTTTCTTTTAATGAAATAATTTATGTGCTCATTCCTTCCTTATTGACTTTTAAAAGGTATATGAATAAATTTGTCCTTAAAAAAAATCTCTTAGGGATTTCCCTGGTAGTCAAGTAGCAAAGACTCCATGCTCACACTGCAGGGGGCTCAGGTTTGATCCCTGGCCAGGGAACTAGATCCACACTGCAACTGAGAGCTTGCATGCAACAAATAAAACCCAGTGCAGCCAAATGAATAAATAAAATTTAAAAAACCAAAAAAAAAAAGCTCTTAAACTAGAATTATAGGAAATGAATTCTTCTACTCTATTGATTTTTAGAACTCAAATAATATATGTGTTCACATCTCTGGTGAATGGGCATAGGTGCATCCAGGTCTAAATATTCCCAGTCATGATGGGTCTCATTTCCTCCAAGAAGGTTCACACATTAAGCTACACCTTCCAAGCTATCAAATTATCATCACTGTTTAGAAGCACTGAGTGATGACAAGCCATCATCTTTGTCATGCTTCAGAATCAAAATTATCCAGCAGATTCAGTGAGCAAGTTCTAAGTTTAGGTTGTTAATTTTCAAATTGGTTTGCAAACTGTGAGCTTTGTTTCTGCTCATTGCCCTTGTGGTTGGTATACATTCAGATCTCCATCTATTCTGGTGAGTAAAAAGGACGCGTGTATGTTTATGATCGAGCACTTCTACACAAATTGCATGGTGAATTCCTTGGGGACAGTGTCTGTTACAGCATTTCATTGCATCTCTTAGTATTCAACATAACATGCTGAATATATACATTTAATAATGAGGAAAGAGAAGAGCCAAACAGATACATATTTGTTGAACATGTGCTATGTGACATATACTCTGCAGGTCATAAAATGGCAAAACAGAAGAGTGGAAAGTTTTGTATTGTGATAGTAGGTGTCCATGCACTAGCGGTTATTTATCTTTGAGTCTAATTACCTTGACTGAATAAGAGAAGTAATAGTACTGACCTCACAAGAAAGGGTCAAATGAAAACAGCATGTATTCTATATAGTATAAACTCTAATATGCTATGCAAATAAGGAGAGTTCTTATAATACTATAGAGATGAGATGTGGTCCACTGGGAAGAAAACTTTACCATATATTTGAAGACATGAGAGCTGATTCTTGATACAGCAAAAAATATGCAGTGATAAGTCATGTAACAAGGAGATCATTTAATGTATGTAAGTAAAGCAAAAGCAAACTACAATCTAGACTAGTTTCTTTACAAATGTATTTTCATTTTTAAACACTATTTTCTACTTTGTACCCAAGGAAAGGAGATAGCTCTCAATTCATAGCATCTAAGCCAGACCTCACATTTTTCCATGTACCATAACCAGTTCTTACAGTCTGATGCCTAATAAGTATTTGTTAGGTACCAGTTTTGTAGGACACACTGTGTGGAATCAGAGAAAGATAACACGTAGTCTTGTTCCTTATCTTAAGGACATTTTTGGGGAGAGATGGAAAAGAAGGTGACACAGACATTAGAAATAAAGAATGCAACACCATTAAGGAAAATGCTTGGTGTAGGCACAGACTGGAGGGTATGAGGAGAGGTATGTGCTGGAAATGTGACTTCAGTAGGAATGACTCAGCTAGAAAAATAGATTTAGTGGAATACTTCTAACATCAGTAAATATGAACCGTGAAACACATGAGATGTGCTTTTGTTTCTGAGGAAACTGGTCTGGATTTTAGCAGTGATGGCAAACCCAACTCAAAATGTCCTAGTGGGATTCTTTTTTTGCTCAGTTAAAATGAAATTCACAAAATAGAACTGGCTTCAGCTCAAAGGATGGTGCCTGAAGAAGCAGACGACAGTGATTAAGGCTGTCCTCCTGGAATCGCGTTTCTAAGGTTCTAACCCCTAGTTTTGTCTCTTGATGACTGTATGTCTCTTCAGTTCAGTTCAGTTCAGTCCAGTCACTCAGTCGTGTCCAACTCTTTGCAACCCCATGGACTGCAGCACGCCAGGCCTCCCTGTCCATCACCAACTCCTGGAGTTTACTCAAATTCATGTCCATTGAGTCTGTGATACCATCCAGCCATATCATCCTCCATCATCCCCTTCTCCTCCTGCCTTCAATCTTTCCCAGCATCAAGGTCTTTTCCAATGAGTCAGTTCTTCACATCAGGTGGCCAAAGTACTGGAGTTTCAGCTTCAGCATCAGTACTTACAATGAATATTCAGCACTGATTTCCTTTAGGATGGGCTTGTTGAATCTCCTTGCAGTCCAAGGGACTCTTAAGAGTCTTCTCCAACACCACAGTTCAAAAGCATCAATTCTTCGGCACTCAACTTTATAGTCCAACTCTCACATCCATACAAGACTACTGGAAAAACCATAGCTTTGACTAGACGGATCTTTGCTGATAAAGTAATGTCTCTGCTTTTTAATGTGCTGTCTAGGTTGGTCAAAACTTTTCTTCTAAGGAGGAGCAAGCATCTTTTAATTTAATGCCAAGTGTGTCTCTTGGCACCCTTTAAAAATTGTGCACCTGTTTCCTCAGCTGTAAAACAGGAATAGGATTGTTGCAACCAACACAAAGTATTCCCCCATGTCTAGCAATTCCTGATTCAGGACGATCCCTTGCAGGAGGGCGTGGCAACCCACTGTAGTATTCTTGATGGGGGAATTCCATGGACAGAGGAGCTTGGCAGGCTGCAGTCCGTGGGGTGACGGAAAGTCAGACACCACTGAAGCAACTTAGCATGAGCCTGAGTGCTTAGAACAATGCCCATGACATCATAAATGCTCCATGAGTGTTAACTTTAGCTGTTAGGATCCAGTCTCTCAAGATTTTTTTCATGTCT
The DNA here is from genome assembly GCF_000754665.1 of Bison bison bison. Lineage (NCBI taxonomy): Eukaryota > Metazoa > Chordata > Mammalia > Artiodactyla > Bovidae > Bison > Bison bison. The sequence goes on along the minus strand of NW_011494640.1, from coordinate 9,959,120 downwards.
CAAGAACAAAGAGGTGTCTAAAAGCTCCCAGATGAGGACCAATGGAAAGAGAGTGTCCTTTTCCAGGTCATGGCTTTGATTGGTCATCCTTAAATATGGCCTGAAAAATATCATGTTCTGAACAAGCCCGAATGCTTTGCACAGAATATCCTTGGAATAATGTGAAAAAATAACCCTTAGAGGAGGGGGTTGAGAAAGTTTTCAAAAAGCAAAATAGTGCTGTGAACACATAAATGACTAAATCAGTTCAGTTCAGTTCAGTCGCTCAGTCGTGTCTGTCTCTTTGTGACCCCACGGACTGCAGCACGCCAGGCCTCCCTGTCTATCATCAACTCCCAGAGCTTGCTCAAACTCATGTCCACTGAGTTGGTGATGCCATTCAACCATCTCATCCTCTGTCATCCCTTCTACTCCCACCTTCAATCTTTACCAGCATCAGAGTCTTTTCCAATGAGTCAGCTCTTCTCATCAGGTGGCCAAAGTATTGGAGTTTCAGCTTCAGCATCAGTCCCTCCAATGAATATTCAGGACTGATTTCCTTTAAGATGGACTGATTTGATCTCCTTGCAGCCTGAGGGACTCTCAAGACTCTTCTCCAACACCACAGTTCAAAAGCATCAATTCTTTGGTGCTCTTCTTTCTTTATGGTGTAACTCACATCCATATATGACTACTGGAAAAACCATAGCTTTGACTTTATAAATGGACCTTCGTTGGCAAAGTAAGTTTCTCCTTTTTAATATACTGTCTATGTTGGTCATAGTTTTTCTTCTAAGGAGCAAGGGTCTTTTAATTTCATGGCTGCACTCACCATCTGCCATGATTTTGGAACCCAAGAAAATAAAGTCTCTCACTCTTTCCTTTGTTTACCCCTCTATTTGCTATGCAGTAATAGGATCAGATGCTATGATCTTTGTTTTTTGAATGTTAAGCTTTAAGCCAACTTTTTCACTCTCCTCTTTCATTTTCATCAAGAGGCTCTTTAGTTCTTCCTCACTTTCTGCCATATGGGTGATGTCATCTGCATATCTGAGGTTATTGATATTTCTCCTGGCAATCTTGATTATCTTGTGCTTCATCCAGCCTGGCATTTCTCATGATGTACTCTGCATATAAGTTAAATAACCAGGGGACCAATGTACTCCTTTCCCTATTTGGAACCAGTCTGTTGTTCCATGTCCAGTTCTAGCTGCTGCTTCTTGACTTGCATACAGGTTTCTCAAGAGGCAGATCAGGTGATCTGGTATTCCCATCTCTTTCAGCATTTTCCACAGCTTGTTGTGATCTACACAGTCAAAGGCTTTCATGTAATTAATAAAGCAGAAGTAGATGCTTTTCTGGAACTCTCTTGCTTTTTCTATGATCCAATGGATGCTGGCAATTTGATCCCTGGTTCCTCTGCCTTTTTAAAATCCAGCTTGAATATCTGGAAGTTCACAGTTCATGTACTTTTTAAGCCTGGCTTGGAGAATTTTTTGAGTATCACTTTGCTAGCGTGTGAGATGAGTGCAATTGTGCAGTAATTTGAACATTCTTTGGCATTGCCTTTCTTTGGGATTGGAATGAAAACTGACCTTTTCCAGTCCTGTGGCCAGTGCTGAGTTTTCCAAATTTGCTGGCATATTGAGTGCAGCACTTTCACAGCATCATCTTTTAGGATGACTAAATACTAGGTAATAAATGCAATGAGTTACTTTTGCAAGCTTTAAAGGGAATAGTAAAAATAAATAAATTAAATAGGAAAGTTGGAATCAGGTTGTGAAAGTATTTGATTTTTGGCATTGGAGAGAATAGGTGAACAATAGGAGGAGACACTGAGGACAGAAGATCCAACTACAGCTGCCAGGCACCAGAAAGATAAGGAATTTCTGGGATCAGTTTGAAACTCTCCATGATCTGTTCTTGTCCACAGTGAATGACAAGAGCTTTATCTGATTTCAGATGCCCTTGATCTTTCAATATTAATATTTGCCTTGTTTATATAATATGTATATATGTATGTGTGTTTGTGTGTGTGTGTGTGTATATATGAACCCAAAATATATCTGTTTTTATGCAGAGCATAATTTCATTGCAGTTAAGTGAAATCAAAGAGGTTTTTTTCTTACACTGTGAAGATTTAGATGTGCCCAAGCTCTGTCACTGTGTGTAAGAGTAAATTAGAGAATGGAAATTATTGCTCTTCCTTTCAAAATAAAATTGGATACAGGATGAATGCATTTACCAGACCAAGCAGATGATGTACACATTATGGAAACCATTACGAAGACTTTAATTTGAAGTACCAGGTGGACCACTTTAATGCTGATAGAAACCTCTGGCTAATTCTAGTTCAAATGATCATGAAACCTCACATGGCTCACATTTCTCATTTTACTCAAGTACACATTTCTGTAGCATTTAATAAAAATAAGAAAAAAATAACGGACCAAGTAATGTTTTTCTTAGCTTCAAAACTGTTACATGATGTGTTAATATGAATAGAATGTTGGTTCTTTTATAGTTTCATTCAACAAACATTTTTCGAATTTCTTCCAAACCATATGTTCCTGCATTGTTTTATTAATCCATTAACTTGTATAATCATCACAGTAACTGTGCAATAAGTACACTAACCTCACTTTCTCCTCTATCCATATATGTATCCATACATAACTTGTAGTAAGAAATATTAAATGGTCTGCTGCTTCTGCTGCTCAGTCGCTTCAGTCATGCCCAACTCTTTCTGACCCTAGGGACTGTAGCCCTCCAGCTCCTCTGTCTTCCATTATCTCCTGGAATTTGTTCAAATTCATATCCATTGAGTCGGTGATGCTATCTAACCATTTCATCCTCTTCCAACCCCTTCTCCTTTTGCCTTTAGTCTTTCTCAACATCAGGGTCTTTTCCATTGAGTCAGCTCTTGGCATCAGGTGGCCAAAGTATTGGAGCTCCAGCTTCAGCAACAATCCTTACGATGAAAATTAAGACTTGTTTGATCTCTTGCAGCCCAAGGGACTCTCAAGGGTCTTCTCCAGGGTCTTTTCCAGTTTGAAAGCATTAATTACCAGGAAGCAGTGTTCCCATTGAGGGGATGATGAGGTTCCGAATCTATCTTAATTCATTTGAAGTGTCTTGTAGCTCAATAATCTGAGGGACTTGGATTCAAATTCTGTCCCAACGACTCATTACTTCACTTCTCTTAGTCTTTGTTTAAAATGATGAAAACAGTAGTACCCATCTTATAGAATGGGGATTAAAGGAGTCAGAGTTGTAAGCTGCAACAGCACCTCACCAGCCTCTTAGGAAGGACTCAGTAAGTGATATCTATTGTTAGTTATTAATCTCCCAAGAGAAACCTGAGTCCCCTCTGCAGTGCTCATTTCAAATGGCCATTCTGCCTAAAGTTATACACTTAAGGCAGAAGATAATTCATTAGCTCCCAATCCAGCCCATTTCATCTTTAAACAGCTCTCTGGAATGGTTGGAAAACTATTCCTTGTAAAGAATAAAATCCTTCTTCGTGTACCTTCTTCACATTGATTTTTGTTCTGTCCCTTAGGACTTCGTTGTACATTCCGCATTCTTTTTTCATTTGATAGCCTCCCAAATATGTGAAGACAACTTTCAAGTTTCCCATTGAATTTGTTTTGCTCTAAGCTAATAAGCAACTCAAGAATGCCTGGGGTTGTTAGGTTGATTAGTCTTTTGTTATTGTTTATTTTGATTTGTTTCCTTTCCAAGTCCATGTTAAAAGGTAATAAAATGTACTAACACACACACGAATACACACACAGAAAATTCCGCTTCAGCCTTAATGTTACTCTAAAATCTCTGGTTTTGGCTTTATCCTGGGCCTATGGAACGCAGAGCAGCAAGAGCCCTGTTTCAATGTAATGCCTGCTGCTGCTGCTGCTAAGTCGCTTCAGTCGTATCCGACTCTGTGCGACCCCATAGACGGCAGCTCACCCAGGTCCCCTGTCCCTGGGACTCTCCAGGTAAGAACACTGGAGTGGGTTGCCATTTCCTTCTCTGGTGCATGAAAGTGAAAAGTGAAAGTGAAGTCGCTCAGTTGTATCTGACTCTTAGCGACTCCATGAACCGCAGCCTACCAGGCTCCTCTGTCATGGGATTTTCCAGGAAAGAGTACTGGAGTGGGGTGCCATTTCCTTCTCTGAATGTAATCCCCAGAATTTCTAATTTCTGTGTAATCAACCATTATGAGATATTTTATTACACTCTCAAATCCAATCAGCACACTCAGTTCAGAAATTGAACAAGGCATGCCATTCAGCTCTTCTGTGTACTTACCTCTGAATATTCACTTTCAAATATAGGTAAGCATTCTGAATGTAACTCAGATCATAAGTCTTTTTCTTTCTTTATGAGCTAAAAATTTTGTCAATGATGTGCAGTGTTTATTTATTATTGTGCAAATAAAACTATGATTATGAAAGATGTTAATTTTATGCACAAAACATTAATGAAAGTCTTTTTTTGAAGGCATTTAAAATAGTTAAACAGATCGATGATGACTCCCACAAATGCATTCCTTGGAAATCTGAACAAAATGAGTGAGCCATAGAAAAAATTTTGAAGTAAAATTAAAAAATAAATAAATAAATAAAATAAAATAGTTAAACAGGAAAACATATTGATAGCTAATATAAATGTTTACAGTAAGTAAGGGACTCTGCTGTATCAGTGTTTCTCATGCTTTAATCTGCTGACAAATCAGCTGGAATCTTATAAAAATTCAGATTCTGGTTCACTTGGTGGACCCTAAGGTTCTGTTACTTCTATCAAGTTTCCAAGTGATGCCTATTTTGAAGAATATTAAATCCTGTCTGGGACAATGAATGCTTATAAAAATAAATATATATACATAACAGAAAAACAGGATGAAATATCATAATTTTAAGAGCATTCTTTTCATATTACAGCCAATGAGATCACTTTTGTTTGAAAATTTCAAGTTTATGATGATCACATAGGCATGTTCCAGACAAAGTACTAGTCTATTACCTTTTTAAACAAATAAATTAGTGGTTTTGTGTTACAGTATAAGACTTTTGAAACTTGACTAATAGATTTTTCACAGTAAATTTCAGTAAAAATTTGTCATGCGTGCATGCTCAGTTATGTCTGACTCTTTGTGACACTATGGACTGTATGTAGCCTACCAAACTCCTCTGTCTATGGGATTATCCTGGCGAGAATACTGGAGTGGGTTGCCATTTCCTCCTCCAGGGGATCTTCCCAACCCAGGGATCAAACCCGTGTCTCCTGCACTGGCTGACAGATTCTTTACCACTGAGCCACCTGGGAAGTTCCACTAATAATTATTTTTTTATAAAATTACATATTTATTTTAGTGTCTCAGTTGTTCGATTTTGATGGTGATAATGGCTTGAACTTTATAGCATAGCCAGCAGAACAATGACTCTGCAGAAATGTCCGTGTCCTAATCCCTAGGGCTCATGCACATAGTATATTATATAGCTAAGTGGAATTGACTGACTGTAAAATAAGGAGATTGTTCTGCATTATCCGGGTGAACAGAATGTAATTACAGGAGTCCTTAAATGGAGAAGAAAGAGGCAGAAGTGTCAGAGTGATAGGATTTAGGAGAAGCTTCAACTCATTGCTGACTTTGAAGATGAAGGAAGGGCCATGAGCCAAGGACTACGAGCAGCCTTTAGGGGAAGGAAAAAAAGGAAAACAGATTCCGCCCTAGAGTCTCTAAAAAGACCTGCAGGTGCTTTGGTATTACCCATCAAGACCTATTTCAAATTTTTCAACTCCAGAAGTACAAGAAAATGAATGCACGTTGTGTTAGCCACTACATTCGCTGTCATTTATTCCAGTAACAATAGCAAACTAATATGCTCATCTTTGGCCCAAAAATTATTCTAATCCTTAGCCATGCAGCACACATCTAAAACATGCGTCTCTTAACATTCATAGTCTCAAAAATACATTCTCTGTGCAAGGTACCACTCAATGCCCCAAAGCTCAAGAAACAATGAGTGGCATACACCCTTCAAAATATAGTCCAGTGAAGTTATCTTCACAATTCAGATCAGATCAGATCAGATCAGATCAGTTGCTCAGTCGTGTCCGACTCTTTGCGACCCCATAAATCGCAGCACGCCAGGCCTCCCTGTCCATCACCAACTCCCGGAGTTCACTAAGACTCACGTCCATCGAGTCAGTGATGCCATCCTGCCATCTCATCCTCTGGCGTCCCCTTCTCCTATTGTCCCCAATCCCTCCCAGCATCAGGGTCTTTTCCAATGAGTCAACTCTTTGCATGAGGTGGCCAAAGTACTGGAGTTTCAGCTTTAGCATCAGTCCTTCCAAAGAAATCCCAGGGCTGATCTCCTTCAGAGTGGACTGGTTGGATCTCCTTGCAGTCCAAGGGACTCTCAAGAGTCTTCTCCAACACCACAGTTCAAAAGCATCAATTCTTTGGTGCTCAGCCTTCTTCACAGTCCAACTTCACATCTACATGACCACAGGAAAAACCATAGCCTTGACTAGATGAGCCTTTGTTGGCAAAGTAATGTCTCTGCTTTTGAATATGCTATCTAGGTTGGTCATAAC
>NW_011494640.1:9952129-9952435 GCF_000754665.1 Bison bison bison | reverse complement strand
TCCTATTTGGAACCAGTCTGTTGTTCCATGTCCAGTTCTAACTGTTGCTTCCTGACCTGCATACAAATTTCTCAAGAGGCAGATCAGGTGGTTTGGTATTCCCATCTCTTGAAGAATTTTCCACAGTTTATTGTGGTCCATACAGTCAAAGGCTTTGGCATAGTCAATAAAGCAGAAATAGATGTTTTTCTGGAACTCTCACCTTTTTGATGATCCAGCGGATGTTGGCAATTTGATCTCTGGTTCTTCTGCCTTTTCTAAAGCCAGCTTGAACACCTGGAAGTTCACAGTTCACGTATTGCTGCT
>NW_011494640.1:9924322-9951547 GCF_000754665.1 Bison bison bison | reverse complement strand
CCTTTCTTTGGGATTGGAATGAAAACTGACCTTTTCCAGTCCTGTGGCCACTGCTGAGTTTTCCAAATTTGCTGGCATATTGAGTGCAGCACTTTCACAGCATCATCTTTCAGGATTTGGAATAGCTCAACTGGAATTCCATCACCTCCTCTAGCTTTGTTCGTAATGATGCTTTCTAAGGCCCACTTGACTTCACATTCCAGGATGTCTGGCTCTAGGTCAGTGATCACACCATCATGATTATCTTGGTCGTGAAGATCTTTTTTGTACAGTTCTTCTGTGTATTCTTGCCATCTTTTCTTAATATCTTCTGTTTCTGTTAGGTCCATAGCATTTCTGTCCTTTATTGAGCTCATCTTTGCATGAAATGTTCCTTTGGTATCTCTGATTTTCTTGAAGAGATCCCTAGTCTTTCCCATTCTGTTGTTTTCCTCTATTTTATCAGCAACAAAGTGGATAGAAAATGGCCATGACTTTGTCTGAAACTAAGGTATAAATGTCCTTCATTTTACCCACAAGTGTGACTAGGATATGTCAAGTGAAAATAAACATGACGCATCTTCCCAAAGCATTTTATTGCATTTATATGTTCAAGTGACTATGTGATGAAGAAGAAACAGGACCATAGATTTGAAGGGGAAATGAAGGAAACATTGGCAGGCTGTAGAGTCTCCTCACATACCTCTCCTCTTCTCTAGGATGGTCATTTCACACTTCTCAACTCTTAAGGTTAGATGTAAACACTTAAGCAACTTACTTCTTTTGAAGGAGTTCAGAGACTGTCATTCCAAAATACACCATTTTGGCACACTGGTTATTTTGAATTAAAGGCACTTGAGAAACAGAAGAGTACTCTGACCTTCCTTTTCCTTCTTAGCAGCAGGAGATACAACTCCCATGTGAAAGATGCTTTCCTGGACTGGGAGGTACAGTGACTTTTTTATCTTTAAGGACAAAAAGTTGAAAGAATTCTGTACCAACAGACCTTGTTAACATAATTCTCATCTTCTCTTAGCCTCCACACATAGTTTGGTCATTTATTCACAGTCGCCTCTCTTTTTGCATCCTATTATAAAAACAACTAGATTTTCTCATTTCTTTAGGTTATTTCCTTATGCTATTGTTCAGTTGCTCAGTCATGTCCACCTCTTTGCGACCCCATGGACTGCAGCACGTCAGGCTTCCCTGTCCTTCACCATCTCCTGGAGTTTGCTCAAACTCATGTCCATTGAGTTGGTGATGCCATCCAACCATCTCATCTTCTGTCATCCCCTTCTCCTCCTGCCCTCAATCCTTCCCAGCATCAGGCTCTTTTCAAATGAGTCAGCTCTTCACATCACGTGGCCAAGTATTGGAGTTTCAGCTTCAACATCAGTCTTTCCACTGAACACTCAGGATTGATCTCCTTTAGGATGGACTAGTTTTATCTCCTTGTGGTCCAAGGGACTCTCAAGAGTCTTCTCCAACACCACAGTTCAAAAGCATCAGTTCTTCTGCACTCAGCCTTTTTTTACCGTCCAGCTCTCAGTAAGGTCACTCAAATCATGTAAAACTTACATTAAATGAATTTGTATGCCATACTCTTGTTAGTTCATCTTTGTCAGTTTAATTTTCAGACACAGTCAGGGTCCCTAAGAAGACTGGAGGCAACTTTTCTTGTCTTCACTTTGGTTAGAGGTTCAGCTTTCACTAAGCTTATTAAAGATTATCAACACATTCTTAAAATTTCAGTTTGATTAGGTAATACATAGACTTATCTTCAGAAAATAATTTTTAAAAAGTCTTATGACAATCCACTCTCTTAATCAAGAATTGTATGAGCAGTCCTGGGATTTTCAGAAGCACTGGTCCATATGAGATTTAACATATTTGCCAGACAGGTTGGGGTTTCCCAGGTGGCTCAGTGGCAAAGAATCTGCCTGTCAATGCAGGAGATGACGGTTCTATCCCTGGGTAGGGAAGATACTCTGGAGGAGGAAATAGGAACCCATTCCAGTATTCTTGCCTAGAAAATCCCTTGGACAGAGAAGCCAGGGGGCTTCAGTTCATGGGATGGCAAAAGAGTGTGACATAACTGACCATGTGCACACGCACCAAGCAGGTTAGTCTCCAAGAATCCAAACATTAAAAAACATCATTTTCATAACTTTTTTGGAGGAGTTCTCAGATGAAAGCCTTTTGTCAAACATTTGCCAATGGGTTTAATTTGCCTCTCAAAAAAAAAAAAAAGTACGCCAACCTGATCAGTCAGTCAGTTTAGTCATTCAGTCGTGTCTGACTCTTTGTGACCCCACGGACTGCAGCACTCCAGGCTTCCCTGTCCATCACCAACTCCCAGAGTTTACCCAAACTCATGTCCACTGAGTTGGTGATGCCATCCAACCATCTCATCCTCTGTCGTCCCCTTCTCCTCCCACCTTCAATCTTTCCCAGCATCAGGGTCTTTTCAAATAAATCAGCTCTTTGCATCAGGTATTGGAGTTTCAGCTTCAACATCAGTCCTTCCAATGAATATTCAGGACTGATCTCCTTCAGGATGGACTGGTTGGATCTCCTTACAGTCCAAGGGACTCTCAAGAGTCTTCTCCAACACCACAGTTTAAAAGCATCAATTCTTCGGTGCTCAGCTTTCTTTATAGTCCAACTCTCACATCCATACATGACTACTAGCCTTGACGAGATGGACCTTTGTTGGTAAAGTAATATCTTTGCTTTTTAATATACTGTCTCAATGAATTTCAGTCACTCTGCGTCTGACTTTCTTCATGAGACCTCGTTTCCTGATGAACCCTTTTGTCCCCAGTAGTAGTTCCTCATACTGGCTTCATTTCATAGCGCAAGATCTAGTGCATGTCTGACTTGCATTCTGACACCTTCTCCTCTGAGACTGAGAATGAGATGGCTTTGATTTCTGCCTTTGCCTTTCCTTCCATCCTCTCCTTCCTCCTTCATTGATTCAGTATCTATCAAAACTACCCAGCAAGCAGGCACTGGCCCAATACTGTTCCAGAGTGAATGCAGTGCACATCCTTTAAGCTTCCTAAGCTGCCTTTTGCCTCATGTGGATCTCTATTCAGCTCTGAAGTTACTGAGGGACAGTGTTTTATTATATAGATTTAATAACAATTGTTAACATTCTTTTAAAGAGGCTCTCAGGTTTATTGCTGGATGGCTTGCTAATGTTTGTTGGTAAAGTACGGAAGAGTCCATCAGGCCTTCTGTAACAGTCTTTTATTGATAAAAGAAAAACAATCACTTTGAACTAATCTCACTTTAACTCCTATTGTGGTTACCTTTGTGACTCAAACAAAGGAACACAAACTCTAATGTTATATTACAGAATCACCTGATGTAAATGCTACAAGGAAAATAGGAAAAACTAAATGTAATTAAACCTAAAACAAGGACCAGAACAACATCTTAACCCTTGAATCTGAAGAACAAAATGGGCTCTTGTGAACTTCCACCAGGCTGAATGTGTTTAGCTAATAATAATTATGATTGAACAGATGACTCAATTATGCCATATGCCATTTTATTGGTCCCCAGAGTGTATTTGTGAATACACAGAGATAAATGTAATTCATTATTATGTTAATCAAGACCAAAGGTCTTGTGGCAGGCAGGTAGGAAAATGATAGTGGCTAATGAAACGTTTGCTTTTCTGTGTTCAACATCATGAGAGGATAACATTCTTAATGCCCAAATGAGTCAACAGTGACAACGGTGCTAATATATGAGGTTTTCTAGAACAAAAGTGTTTGATCAGGCAGAAATAATGTGGTATCATTTTTAGGGTTCTTTGGTGACTGATTTGTTAGAGTTTAGTTCTCTCTCCTTTTACTTCAGTTACCTGATTAAGTGTTATAATAGAAATAATCTCCACTAATATTTAGAAAAAAAACCAATATGCAGAGTACACAGGAGATTTACTTAATGGATCTCTTAAGGAAATTCTTCTAGATTAAGGCATTCTCTTTAGCTTTGTTTAACATTTCAAAATACAAATCACTCTATAGGTAAGATTTGATTGTAAGTTTTTGACCAAATTAATGTGAGTATAGCTTTAATTTTTTCAGTTAGAAAAGAAAATCATTTAAAGTTTAAAATTTTTTTTTTTTAATTTTAACAGAATATAACAAAGACTTAGATTTATCTGAATGCCAGAGTAATACTGCTTTGTGCAGGAGACAATTCTGAGCTCTGGTTCATACTAAAGAAAATCCTGCTAGATTCTGTGTTCCACTGGAGCAGAAGATTCTGCTTTGTTTTACAATTTTTCACATATTTACACTAAAACTCTTACAAGTGGGTGCTCAGTTAAATGTTTCTACTGAATGTGTCCCACTAGTAGCAACTACAAATTTAAATTTATGACTGTATGGTTTATTGGAAATATAAATGTTTACTTTGTTCTTAGCAATTAGTCAAGAATTTACAAGCTGATTCTAAACTAGCTCTTTATTGATAAATTTAAATCCATTTCTTCTTTATCTGCAGACACATGTGAAGATAATGAAGAACAGTCCCCTTTTTAGAAATAAGTAACACATTTTTCTTGAATTCATTATTGGATCTTTTATTGGTCATTTCTACTTCCAGTTTTAGAAGCTCATATCTAGTGTTTTTCCAGTTTCTCTTTAATCCTTTAAGAAACATAAAGATGAAATTCACTCAAATTTTCAGGAAGTGAGGAGAGTAAGTGAGGGGGAGAGATATTTACAGTCACTCCTGCTCTATTGTATTATACCCCCTAAAAAAGAAAGATTCATCTCATATAGCTCAACAATTTAAGTTGTTGATAGAAATGGCTTTAAATTATGTGCTCTTAAAAAAAAGTTATTGGAGTATAGTTGCTTTACAGTGTTGTGTTAGTTTCTGCTGTAGAGCAGAGTATATCAGTTATGTGTATACATATATCCCCTGTTTTAGATTTTCCTTCCATTTAGGTCTCCATACAGCACTGAGTTAGAGTTCCTTGTGCTATATAGTATTTCATCCTATTTCATCAATCCTATTTCATCCACTCCCTTCCTCTGATGGTATCCATAAGTTTGTTCTCTACATCCAAGTCTCTATTTCTTCTTTGCAAATAAGTTCATCTGTACCATTTTTCTAGATTCCACATATAAACAATATTATATGATACTTCGGAGAAGGCCATGGCACCTCACTCCAGTACTCTTGGCTGGAAAATCCTATGGACAGAGGAGCCTGGTGGGCTGCAGTCCATGGGGTCGCTAAGAGTCGGACATGACTGAGCGACTTCACTTTCACTTTTCACGTTCATGCACTGGAGAAGGAAATGGCAACCCACTCCAGTGTTCTTGCTTGGAGAATCCCAGGGATGGGGGAGCCTGCCATCTATGGGGTCACACAGAGTCGGACACGACTGAAGTGACTTAGCATAGCATAGCGTATGACACTTTGTTCTCGTTCTGGTTTACTTCACTCTATATGACATTCGCTAGGTCTATCCACGCTTCTGCAAATGGCATTATTTTTATTCCTCTTGATGGCTGAGTAATAAGCAAATAGGACTTAATTAAACTTAAAAAGCTTTTGCACAGCAAAGAAAGCCATAAACAAAACAAAACAAAAAAAAACAGCCCTTAGAATGGGAGAAAATATTTGCAAATGAAGAAATCGACAAAGTATTAATCTCCCAAATATACAAGCAGCTCACTCAGCTCAATACCAAAAAAAATTAAACAACCCAATGAAAACATGGGCAGAAGATCTAATAGGCATTTCTCAAGAAGATTTACAGATGGCCAAGAAATACATATATTGCATATATTTTACTGTTTATTTTTTATTGAGCTATTCTACATTGTGCTATTGTTTTGGCCATATCATGGGGCATGTGAGGATTTTAGTTTCACAATCAGTGATCCAAACCCATGTGTGTTCTGTCTTAATCACTGGGCCACCAGGGCAGTCCATACTTTGTGCAATTGTTATTCATATATGTCATCTTTCTTACCAGAATTTGGCCCCCTGGTGTCTCAAATGGTAAAGAATCTGCCTGCAATGCAGGAGACCCTAGTTCTATCCTTGGGTAGGGAAGATCCCCTGGAGAAGGGAATGGCTACCCACTCCAGTATTCTTGCCTGAAGAATTCTATGGACAGAGGATGCTGGTGGGCTACAGTTCATGGGGTTGCAAAGAGTTGAATACGACTGAAGTGACTTTGCACGCACGCACACAAGTTAGCATCAGGATGTCCTGTCCATCTTTGTATCACCCAATGACTAACATGAAACCCATCCCGCCTCACCAGAATCTCACAGAATCTTAGTTTCTCTCAAGAGTAAGATGGCCAGAAGAGAAGGTATCCTCATATCCTGGACCTTCACTTTTGAATTTAAAATTTGCATTTAGAAAACACAGGATGGGTACTTTGCTCCTGTGGAATGGATTCATTGTGGCAGGATAACTGAGATGACTGAAAGAGAAAGGAACTTATCCATTAAGTGAATAATGCTTCTTTTAAAAGAGAACATTAGTGATCATTTGCATATAGGCACGGTGAAAATTGCTCATATACTATTTCAAAATTGTTTTACCAATGCAAACATTTCTTAAAGCTGAAAGATGACTCACCCTAAATAAATGTCGGATGTGCCTTATCTGTTTTTTCTATGTAAGGGTCTCACTAGGTTATCCTAGGTTCTGTCCCTAAGAAGTCTGTGTCTAACCTTTCCAGGGACTTGAGAGCATATCACATTTTTTCCCGTTCAGTGGGTAGCTCTGAAATTGCCACTTTGGCTATTGTATACAATTCTCCATCCATCTATTCTCATTGTCAACCATCCTTATAAAGTGGCATTTGAACACTTAACTGAACATGAGAACTATTTTATGGAGGAAATGATTAATTGCCAGATATGATAAGAATGGAGACCAGTAGAGAAAAATCTGTTCCTGGAATAGACTTTGGGGAGTGGAATTTGACAGATAAGTTAGTTTTTCTGTGCTTTAAGAGATGGAAGTCCTTGCAACTTCCACCTTCACCTTTCATCACTGGAACCTGTATGTCTCAGTCCTGCTTTTGGCTTCATAGCTTCTACCATGTTTAATTTAGGGACCATCATAGGGCAGTAAGGAAATACTAGAATGTTTCTAAAAATTCCACTTATCTTAATGGATTGAAGATGGAAGAAAGTTCGTTGACAGTGATAACAAGGACTATAGCCTTAAAAATAAAATTAAGCTTAGTGTTTACAGTTAACTGAAGAAAAATAATAATTTATGTACCTTTTTTGTATTATTTATTTGAGTTAAAACATGTATCTTCTTCTGCCACAGATTGCAGTATAATTAATGTGGGTCTCTCAACATCAACACTAATTAGTCAGAAATGTAAATTTCCAGATCGCTTGATCCTAATTAGAAAGTGATTCTCCCTCTAAAGTTTGCATGTAAATCATGTAAAAAATGCTATCTAATCAAATAACTTGAACATGTAAATGCATATATATGCTGTATCTTTGCACAGGTTACTTATTAATATACTGTTTTAGTTCATTAGATTTGCTATTCTACATATGTTTCTGTAGAGATTTCAAATGCACAAGGCACTGAATTATCAAACTTGAAAAAAGTCTGAAGGTTTAAGCCATGACAATGATTAGAAATTGGATTTAAAGAATGAAATGAAAGGTACATTTCTCTCTTGTCTCTTCATTTTTCACTCCCTTGCCATGAACTCTTTCCCTGGCCTCTCTGTTACTCCCGTCATCTTTCTACCAGGATCTGACTTCACCTCTCCTTTGTATCTTGCTACGTTTTACCTGCTTTCCTGACCACTGCACCCACTCAGACTAGAAGACTCCAGTTTTCAATTCTTCCATCCCAATGAATGGCTTTATAACTTGGATGATGTTATATAGGGGTCAGGGGAGAAACACATCTGCTATTCATCTTCTTGATCTTATTAGGTCATCTTTTTCCTGGCTAGCTCCAAAGAAATTTAATTCCCTTTAAGTTCAGTTCAGTTGCTCAGTTGTGTCAGATTCTTTGCGACCCCATGGACTGCAGCACGTCAGGTTTCCCTGTCCATCGCCAACTCCCAGAGCTTGCTCAAACTCATGTCCATTGAGTCAGTGATGCCATCCAACACGGAAATCTCTGTCTTTGTAAATGCAGATGACCTGAATCAGAATTAAAAGCAATTGAAGTATTTTTAGAAATTCTGAGCTCTAGTCAGATCAGAATATTATTTAGAGTTCCTTCAAATAGCTTCAGTTGGTGCCTTAAAAAAATCCACTTTATGCTCTAGTGGCCTGTGATTGTATACATCAAGAGCATTTTAAAATGTTGATTGAGGTGATTTAATTTGAGCCATCTTTAGTGATTGATGTATTTTTAAGTGGTAGGTAGTGATCAATTGGTTCCTATTTTAAAATGATCCATAGCAAGAGGTTCAAACTTACCACCTACTGGGTCCTGATGTGTAAACTTACATAATGAAGTGTTCCAGGTTAGAAATGAATAGATGAAGACTGGAGAAGGCAATGGCACCCCACTCCAGTACTCTTGCCTGGAAAATCCCATGGACAAAGAAGCGTGGTAGGCTGCAGTCCATGGGGTCGCTAAGAGTCGGACGACTGAGCAACTTGACTTTCACTTTTCACTTTCATGCACTGGAGAAGGAAATGGCAACCCACTCCAGTGTCCTTGCCTGGAGAATCCCAGGGATGGGGGAGCCTGGTGGGCTGCCGTCTATGGGGTCGCACAGAGTTAGGCATGCAGCAGCAGTAGCAGTGATCCAGTGAAGGATGCCCCATATATGTCTATCAGTTGCCTCTCAGCCCTCTCTGAATAACATACAATAAATCCCCTACATTCAAACCTTCAAGTTGAGAACTTTCAAAGATGTGAATGTGCGTTTGCACGTCCTTTCATGTAAGTTACTTAAAGTGTCTGGTGTACATCATCACATGACAGCATCCTTTACAAGTGTTTGTGCTTTTGTGTACTTTATTGTACAGCACTGTATATAGCACAGCAGTACAGTATCTTTATGTCAAGTCCAGGATGTCCACAAACAAGCATAAAAGCAGCAGTGATGTAGCTAGTACTAGTAGATTTTTCACGGTACTGTACTGTAAGAGGATGAGATGATTAGATGGCATCATGGACTCAATGGACAGAATTTGAGCAAACTCCAAGAAATAGTGAAGGACAGGAAGCCTGGCATGCTGCAGTCCATGGAGTTGCAAAAGGTCAGACACAACTTAGAGACTGAACAATAATTGTAAGATTAAAAATGCTTTCTTTATCTTTTGTGTTTGTTTTTTATGTATTATTTGTGTGAAAAGTATTATAAACATACAGTACTATATAGCTGATTGTGTTAGTTGGGTAACTAGGCTAACTGTTGGACTTATAAAGTTGGACTTCTGAGCACACTCTCAGAACAGAACTCGTTCATACATAGGGGACTTACTTCATGCATAGAATACATTTCAGCACCATAAATTCCAAATAAACGTTGATGAGAACAGGATTAAACTTGAACCTAAAAACCTTAGGCTTGAGTTTAGCTGCCATCATAGGGCAAAATCCTTTGGCTGGTTCTGCTGTTGGTACTGGGGTGTGGGGTGGAGTGTGGGTTAAGCACAGGCCCAGTTCCATCTCTGGCATTTGAAACGATTTTGCAGCAGATTCTTGAGTGGCAAACAAGTCTGCAGAAATAATTTTGTCAAAATGAATAGGTCACCAGTCAATCAATCATACTTTAAATAATATATTTGTAGTTTTGATTAGCATGTCATTTGTGAATAATAATTTTGTCCATTGTTCAGAATTTTGCCTACTTTAAAAAATGCATTGCTTAGCTTTATTTGTGATTAGTCAACAATTCAGGGCAGGGAAACCTGCTCCTAGTGTACTCTAATGTTACCAGAAAAATCAAACC
Organism: Bison bison bison; assembly: GCF_000754665.1. Lineage (NCBI taxonomy): Eukaryota > Metazoa > Chordata > Mammalia > Artiodactyla > Bovidae > Bison > Bison bison. The sequence goes on along the minus strand of NW_011494640.1, from coordinate 9,941,622 downwards.
AATGTTTAATTGTGCCATTTGGACAAATTGCTTTTAGTCAAATCATTTGGAATCATTTTCCTGCACATCATTGTGCCCTTTCCTTTACACCCATACCCCACATCCCTCTCCAGGTCCTTTCCAGGAGACTCAGAAAGCACTCAGGTGATAGAGTGGCAGGCAGAAGCAGGGTAAGCAGAGCAGTCTATCTGGGTCTGAATTCTAAGCCTGTATACTCTAGCAATGCTGGAGGACTCTGCTTATGTGGAAAGACAGCTAGATAGACCATCCTGGTGACTCTTCTGGGCTAACAAGGCTTGAGTCCGCCTAGCAGTTGTCCTAATACAGCTAGTGCACAGCAAGGGCCCATCAGTGTCTCCTTAAATATTAAATCAGGTGGGAGGGGCTGAGGCATGAGGCAGGTGCAAACTGGCCTCTTGGATGTGATTTGACAGACTTGTCAAGGAAAGCCTGTCTTCCCAGCTGAGGGGAGTACAGTCAGTAGGACACAGTCCACATTCAGCAACTGTGAAAGGCAGGGGACTAGGCCAAACTTAGGACCAATCTGACAGCCATTTGCACTCCAGATTCCTTGTGGGATCAGCCAAGAAACCTTCAGAACCATGTTGCAGCTGGAACTTCATGACCTGATATCACAAAGCCTTGGGAAAAAGCAGAGTGACAGGACCTGTTGGAGAAGGTGCTCATACATAGGAACAGATTTGTTGCATCAGAAACAACACAAAATCAAAAAACCTTGAGGGACCAGGAAAGTCGAATGAGTAATGGAAGTGTTGCAGGAAGAGGGATCCCTCCCAGGGCCTGGGAGTGGGCTCTTGTCTGACACACAGAAACGAGTTCTCTGAGGAGAAACACATGCTGACAAAGAGACTGTATTGCGAAGGGGCGCCCAGGCAGAGAACAGCAGGGTAATGGAAACCAGAAGGACTGCTCTGCCATGTGCCCCCAGTCTCATGTTTTATGGTGATAGGGTTAGTTTCAGGGTTGTTTTTGGCCAATCATTCTGATTCAGGGCCCTTCCTGATAGTGTGTGCATTGCTCAGCCAAGGCGGATTCCAGCGAGGAGGACTCTGGGAGGTTGGTAGGACATATGGACTGGCATTTCCTCTCTCCTTTTGACATTTTCTGTATGGTTCAGATGGTAAAGAATCTGCCTGCAATGCAGGAAACCTGGGCTTGATCTCTGAGTTGGGAATATCCTCTGGAGAAGGGAACTGCTACCCACTCCAGTATTCTGGCCTGGAGAATTCCATGGACAGAAGAGCCTGGTGGGTTATGATCTATGGGGTCACAAAGAGTCAGACATGACTGAGTGACTTTCGCTTTCACTTTTCATATCATTCTGCTAGGTGAAGCTCTGTCATTTCTGCATTCTTTACCAGGACCTCCTGTTGTAAGATAACTCATGCAAGTGGTTGCTCTCATGCCTGACCAGGGTGGGTGGTTTAGGTCGGTGGTTTCCCAAACAGAGGCATCCTAATTCTAAAATTCTAATCCAACAGGGAAGGGTACTGTCTGCAGTCAACTGGAGGCTCATACACCCTGCAAGGGTCTCACCAAACTCAACTCTATCCTACTGCTGCATCAGGACCATGCGATTTTTTTGTAGACACATCTTCTTTACTAAAGGAGATGTCACAATTTTATCAATATGAACTTTTAAAAATTCTTATAAGTGTATAAATTATGAGAAAGTGATTAACTTGTAGTCTTCTAACGCTTTCCATCCTATAGGTGGTTTGGGGGAAAGGTAAGCTCATGGACTATGAAGCACAGATGTCCCCTTATTTTGCACAGGGAAAGAGATGATCATCTAGCATCTGTAACACTTGCTTCTTTCCCTTTTTGCTGCTTGTTCTCTGCAGTGCTCTAGATCACTTTGGGAAAGCATTTGTGCAGCAAAGTCAGCATGGGATGAGTTATTTAAAGACTTTTAATCCGATTACTGGCAAAAGTTGTATTTCCATCTCGCCTTTAGATAGGGTATAAATTTAGAAATCCAATATGTCGAAGGCAATTAAATACCATTTTAAGTACAGAAAAGAGCTGTTCCAAGGGGAATAGTGAATTTCCTTAGGTTCCCCATGAAATCAAGAGCAAAGGAATGAGCAATGGGGGATGGACTTTCTTCACCAGTGAAAGCCAAGAAGTCTGTTTGCCTGAACCATAGGAAGTGAAGTGAAGTCACTCAGTCGTGTCTGACTCTTTGCGATCCAATGGACTGTAGCTTACCAGGCTCCTCAGTCCATGGGATTTTCCAGGCAAGAGTACTGGAGTAGGTTGCCCTTTCCTTCTCCAGGGGATCTTCTTGACCCAGGTATCGAACCCGGATCTCCTGCATTGTAGGCAGATGCTTTACCATCTGAGCTACCAGGGAAGAACCATGGGAAGGTTTCCTAAAAGTGGATTTTCTACCTATGTAAGAACCTGGCCCTGGCACAGGTAGGCCAATTTGTATCTTTTATCAAAGTCTAAGCCTCTATGTTTCTGCCAGAGTTATACCTCTGAAAGAGACTTGTGAAGGAATTTATACTGTTGGATGTTTCCTAGACCGGCATACATTCTAAACCTACTCTCTGTGAGCTTGAGAGCTTTGTAGAAAAAACATGTCTGACATCCCATGAATGCATTTCAGTGGACAAAAATCTGAACTCTTTTTCTCAACCACAATAACCATACCTACTCTTCCACATGCAATGACTTCTGTCCATTGTGAGGGTTCTTGTGAAATGCTCAGTTTCTCAACCATTCAGGCATTCCTTGCTGCTACGGCTGCTGCTGCTGCTGCTGCTAAGTCGCTTCAGTCGTGTCCGACTCTGTGCGACCCCATAGACGGCAGCCCACCAGGCTCCCCCGTCCCTGGGATTCTCTAGGCAAGAATTCTGGAGTGGGTTGCCATTTCCTCTTCCAATGCATGAAAGTGAAAAGTGAAAGTGAAGTTGCTCAGTTGTTAAGCACAAAATAACTGCACTCTAGAGAAGCAATCAGCAGGCTTATTAAGGCTCACCTGCAATTGAAGGCCCCATGCTGTTTGTTAATTTGCATTGCAAATAAGGTGGCCTGAACCAGACCCTTTAATGGCTTGAGGGCTTTGTGATACAGGAAAGAGTCTGCCCTACGTGTGTGCTATCACACAATACTCAACTGACAAAGCAAAAAAAGAACACATACACAAATTTCCCAAAAGTACCATTTCCCCAAAACATTTTCACCTCAAACATGTGCAGAAGATTTATGCCCATTTGACAAATCCTGTTTTCCCTTTCTCCATCTGTGATTTATGGGAATTTGTGCAGTTTCTTTTATTTCCTTTCTTTTCTGTGGGTGGCATGGATGTCTGTTAAATTTTGCAGATATTTAATCAGCAGGGTTAAGAAAATGAGCGTTTGGGCTTACTTTTGGGATAAAGAGACTACTTAAGTAAAAGCATTAATAGAAAGATGGAAATTGTTTAACTCTCTTATTTCAAGTATTCTTTGTCATGTTTACGACCCCAGGTGTGAGGCTTCTTCTGTTCCCCATTGTGAAGCTGATGAGGGGTTATGAAAAGTTAATAGTCGAGGCTGCGGGAGTTGTTCTTATGATTTTCTAGTTAAAATGCTATTTAGCAGTAAATTGGGTATATAAACAGATATGTGTCTTTTTCCCTAATAAAACATACAAATGGAGAGAAAAACATATCATCAAAAAAATCAAAACTTGAAGTCTGAAAGATATGTCCAGATGGTATCTAAACAATTTGAATCAGCTAGATATCTGGAATTTTCTATAATAGTGAAAGACTTTGCATTTGGTTTAAGGAAAACATTAATCACCAATGTTTTAATCTCAATAGGTCTTTTCCTGCCTGAAATAGCCTCCACTTTTTCTAAATGTCTCTAAACGGGCGATTGATGTCTCTGTGCCTTTCAATCAGATTTTTCTAGACCAATCAATTAGCAAAGCATTTATCAGATTATCATCCATGTGGGAATCCTATGCTGGACTCTGTGACTCTGAAATTGAAAACAGGGATAAAACAGTGCCCTACACATTCTTTTAGAGGAGCAATTAATTTAAATAAAGCAAATAACCCTAAGCCACTGGGTCCAAAAATAACTGAATTATATAGTATAAATTCATTTGCTTGTTGAATATAGTCTTTTGTTCAACAAATACTGATTGAGTTGTTACTATTAATATGTAGCAGCCACTCCTCCAGCCTCCTCGAGTACAGGGATGACCAAACCTGTCATAGTTAATGCCCCCAGTGAGTCATTCAATCAATGAAAATTCGGAAAAGTATGAGCTGAAGAAATGAGAACCATCTCCTTGATGGAGTTGGGGCATATTTTGAGCAGTGAGAGATGGCATTTTCTGAGTTGAATTGTGTTCCTCCTAAAGATGGATTGAAGTCCCAACCTCCTGATACCTGTGAATGTGATCTTATTTAGAAACAGGATCTTTGCACACACAGGCAAGCTAAGGTGAGGTCGTCTTGAATTGAGATCTCAATCCAATAGAAATAATGTCCTTGTAAGAAGAGATGAAATCCAGACTCAGATACAGAGAGAAAACAGCCATGTGAAGGCAGAGGCAGAGTTTGAATCGATGGGTCTACAAGCCAGCAAAAGCCAAGGAGAATTGCTGGTAATACCAGGAGCTAAGAGATAGCCAAGAGATAGTCTCTGAGAGACTTCAGAGAGAGTCTGGCCCTGCCAACATGCCTTGATTTCTGACTTCTGGCCTCCAGAACTGCAAGAGAATTTCTGTTATTTAAAGCCATCTAATTTGAGCTGTTTTGTTATGGCACCACCAGGAAATTTATACAAGAAACAAAGACAGGACAGTGAGAAAGGAAGGTTCAACAAACAGAACAGAAACAGCAAGAGGGGAAATAAATAAGATCGCTGGAACTACAGGTTCAATTCAAGTGGGCAATATATTCTAGAGACTATTGGCATTTAGATTAAGAAAGTAATTGAATGACAAATGGAAAAATTTAGACCTAGGCAATAGAAAATCATTGAGGAATTGGGAGATTGGGATTGACATAAGCACACTACTGTATATAAAATAGATAACTATTAAGAACCTACCCTATAGCACAGGGAACTCTACTCAGTACTCTGTAATGGCCTATGTGGGAAAAGACTCTAAAAAAGAGTGGATATATGGATATGTATAACTGATTCACTTTGCCATACACCTGAAACCAAGACAATATTGCAAATCAATTATACTAGTCATTTTAACAAATACCTGAACAACATCCACCATCCTAATGAGAAAGAAAGAGTAAGCCACTGAAGACATGAAGAAGACATAATGGAAAAAAGAGGAGGCTCTAGCCGACTTTGGTAATGAGTGATTTCATGTAACCTATAAATTTAAGTTTTGAGTATATATTTAAATTCTAGCCTTGATATTTAGAATCCCTCTGTCAGATGGGTAGGTACTTCAAAACTCTGATTTCAGACTGACAAAATAAAGGGGGAAAAGTGCTAATTAATAGCTAATAGGTTATTCAGAATTCAAAAAAAAAAAAAGATCACTACGGAAGGTGACTGCAGCCACTAAATTAAAAGCTGCTTGCTCCTTAGAAGAAAAGCTATCACAAAACTACACAGCATATTAAAAAGCAGAGACATCACTTTGCTGACAAAGGTCCATATAGTCAAAGCTCTGGTTTTCCTAGTACAGATGTGAGAGTTGGACCATAAAGAAGGCTGAACACTGAAAAATTGACACTTTTGAACTATGGTGTTGGAGAAGACTCTTGAAAGTCTCTTGGACAGCAAGGAGATCAAATCGGTCAATCCTAAAGTAAATCAACCCTGGATATTCATTGGAAGGTCTAATGCTAAAGCTGAAGCTCCAATACTCTGGCTACCTGGTACAAAGAGCCAACTCATTTGAAAAAGACCCCGATGCTGGGAAAGATTGAGGGCAGGAGGAGAAGGGGATGACAGAGGATGAGATGGTTGGATGGCACCACTGATTCAATGGACATGAATTTGAGCAAGCTCTGGGACATGGTGAAAGACTGGGAGGCCTGGTGTGCTGCAGTCTAGGGGGTGGCAAAGAGTCAGACACAATTTAACAACTGAACAAGGTTATTCCGAAGATTTCACAATAAAATATATTTTTGCTTTCTTATCTATTAGGCACTGTGTAAATGGTAAATAATTGCATGTGTGCTTCCCTTTTGGAGGCCACACAGTTTTAAAAGTTGGTGTGTTTTCCTAATGTTGCTTGTGACCTAGTATTTTTGTGCCTGAAGTAATATGTCTGGTAAAACTCTTCTCTTGAAATATTACCACAGAAAAATCCTGCCCTTCCTTATTGTCTAAACATCTCTTTATTTTTATATTATATGCAAACACATAAACGTCCATTCTCCTAGTTGTTAGAAATAAAATTAAAGCCCATTAAGTTTACTTGGACTTATTCATTAGCATCAACTGAAACTGCAAATTTCAGGACAGAAGTGAAGTCTGGCATGCATAGTATAGGCTCTTTTGAGTTTCTGTGGAGTCTTGCTAAAATTTGTGTCATGATTGAGAAAAAGTGCAGTCAGCATTTCTCTTGGGTAAAAAACAATCAGAATAAAAACATCTTTGGTGGGAGGGGAGCTTGTTTAGAAATTCTCCTTTCCCATAGAATACAGGGCATTGTATGCTCTATTTCACATGCATTCTAAAATAATGCAACTTCTAATATAATAGCCAACCCTTTACTAGGACTGTAGTGAAAAACAAAAGCTTAGTACATGTGGTAGCCTTGGCCTGTAAGGCCTATACAAATATAAGTAAAATGTTACATATATCTATATATATGTATATACACACATATGTGTAGAGTCTTACATGAATCTTACAAGAAACATAATTTTTATATGACAATGCAAAAAAATGTTGCTGAATCTTATTATTTTGCATTCACATCTTTGAAAATTTGACCACAGTATATGTTAAAGCAATATGGAAGATTAACTTTCAATCCAGTGTAGAGGAATTTAAACAAATTTCCATTGTCCATGAAAATTAAACAGGCTCCTCTGACCATTCTGCTATGAATGTCTGCCAGAAACCATATCTGTATTGTTGAGTGTGCTATACACATGTTTGTTCCCAAAGATGCAGGAATCAGTTTAAAAACCAAGGCTGAACAGCTATTCAAGTCCTGAAGTGTGCATAACCATGTGTGTAAATGGATATGTGGGAAGCAGAGAAGTTTGGATGAATCTTAACTTGTGAGCAGTGAGTGCTCAGTCATGTCCGACTTTTGCAAACCCATGGACTGTAGCCCCCAGGCACCTCTGTCTATGGAATTTTCCAGGCAAGAATACTGGAGTGGGGGGCCATGGAGTGGGAGAAGTCCATGGGATCTTCCCCACCCTGGGATCAAACCCATGTCTCTTGTGAGTGAAAGTCACTCAGTTGTGTCCAACTCTTTGCAACTCCATGGACTATACAGTCCAGGGAATTCTTCAGGCCAGAATACTGGAGTGAATAGCCTTTCCCTTCTCCAGGGGATCTTTCCAACCCAGGGATCAAACCCAGGTCTCCCAAATTGCAGGCAGATTCTTTACCAGCTGAGCCACAAGGGAAGACCAAGAATACTGGAGTGGGTAGCCTAGCCCTTCTCCAGCGGATCTTCCCGAATAAGGAATCAACCCGGGGTCTCCTGCATTGCACATGATTCTTACCAACTGAGCTCTCAGGGAAGCCCACATCTCTTATGTTTCCAGTATTGCAGGCACTAGCGCCATCTGGGAAACCTAGAATTTTAATAAGGAAGCTGCTCTAGAAAAGCCTCTGTGGCCTTGATCCTTGGATATTGCTGTGGTGATAGATTAAGAAAAATATATCTGAAACTTTTTGAAAGTAATGCTTTTTTTTTTCTCAAAGATTTTTTTCATCCTCATGTACAAGAAAATGTTGAGGCAGAGTAGTACTTAGGTATGTTTTTTTATTAACTTCAGTTTACTCAAATTTGGAGTGGATCTCTAAACTAGATGTATAGTAATAACATTAATTAAATATGAATAGAAATAACCTGGAAAGCCACCCTATGGAGACACTGCATGTCTGTGGTTGATTTTGGTGAACACATACAGCCAGTTTTCACAAGGTTCCAGGTTGTGGGTGAAGGCGCTATACATGCATTAATCTCCATGCAGCCTCTGTGAAATGTTGCCTTATCTGACACAGGAGAAAAGAAACTGAGAGGGCAAGTGGCTCACAATCACGGATGGTGAATGGGAAAACCAGGACTGAATTGTCTCTGTTAGTCTTTAAAGCCAGCCTCAACTCTTTTCTGTGTAACAGTGAAAATGCTTTCATGGAATGAATTAAAATGCAGCATAGCGACAGGGACACCACTTAAGTTGCTAATATTTTAACATACAGAACTTAACGCAGAGGTCAAAAATAATGACAAGAAATACCACTTAATGAGTGTTTATTATATTTCCTGCCAAATGTGTGTTATCTCATTTAATCTCCCTACAGTCCTTTAAGGGAGCTACTAATATCTTGTTTTATGAATGGATTAACTAAGGATTAAAGAGGTGAAATATTTTGCCTAAAGTCATACATCTAGGAAGAAGCTGAGCCAGGATTTGAATCTTGAAAAACTGACTTTTGAGAACATACTGCCTCTTGAGAAGAAGAAAAGTGGTCAAAATCAGCCAAATTCAATGTTCTAGCTCTGAGATTCACGCAGGTCTACTCAGACCCTCAGATTCAGGCTCTCACCTGGTTGCTCTTGACTTTCATTTGAATTTATACATGCTTATGGTAAAAATTTTTGAAAGTATATATAAAACATAACAAAAGCATAAGAAAAATGATCAATGAACTGATTCAGTGTATTCACTATATGTCTTTTGGTATATGTCACTCTGAGGAAATATAAGTTTCCCTGTGGACAGTTTTTCAAGTTTTTGTAAGAGCCAAGGTTTAGACTATTACAAGACTAAACCAAACTAAGCCATTTGTACTATAGTGAACTGACTAGCTTCATTCACTTTTCTCAAACAGCATCATCTTCTCTTTGCTCCCATAATATTTGCTAAGTTGCTTCAGTCGTGTCTGACTCTTTGCGACACTATGGACGGTAGCCCACCTGGCTCCTCTGTCCATGGGATTCTCCAGGCAAGAATACTAGAGTAGGTTGCCATACCCTCCTCCAGGGGATCTGCCCAACCTGGGGATTGAACCTGCTCTTATATCTCCTGCATTGGCAGGTGGGTTCTTTTCTACTAGGGCCACCTTGGAATTTCATGATCCCGTAATACATAAATTTCTCATTATTCTGTTAAGGATAATGCTGAGATTGAAAACAAATAAAACTGACAGAAATAAATAAAACTAATATGAGAGTTGGACCATAAAGAAGGCTGAGCACTGAAGAATTGATGCTTTTGAACTGTGGTGTTGCAGAAGACTCTTGAGTCCCTTGGACAGCAAGGAAATCAAACCAGTCAATCCTAAAGGAAATCAATCCTGAATATTCATTGGAAGGACTGATGCTGAAGCCGAAACTCCAATACTTTGGCCACCTGATATGAAGAACTGACTCATTGGAAAAGACCCGGATGCTGGGAAAGATTGAAGGCAGGAGGAGAAGGGGACGACAGAGGATGAGACGGTTGGATGGCATCACTGACTCAATGGACATAAGTTTGAGCAAGCTCCAGAAGTTGGTGATGGACATGGAAGCCTGGCATACTGTAGTCCATGGGCTCACAAAGAGTCGAACATGACTGAGAGACTGAACTGAATTTTTATTTGATTTATACATTATGGGTATAGATTCCAAATGCGATAAGGAAAAAACAGTTCTACCTGAATTTGAAAAGCTAGATTAATGTTTTGGCATTTTCCTGTGTTTATGTTACACCCAGAAATCTAGACTAAGAAATCAGTTAGACATTCAGATGTGACAGTTGCCGTTTGAATAGGTTAAGTTGTATATCTTAATAATGGATCTTTTCAGATTTCATTCAGCTATTTTGTCTTTGAGTAGAGAGTACTAGAGAGTAAATCAATATTTCATTTATAATTCAAATCTCCTAGTTCAGTTTTTTGGATATATTTAAACAACAATGAACTGATTTCCCAATGAGAAACTGAAAAACACACTTATTCCAGTCTCTAAAGAAGTACATGTTTAGAATTTTGAATATATTATGCATGAATTGATGAAAATCTATAAGGTGGATTACTTTATTTTCTATAGATGTCTGAAAATGTTTTTTTACATCCAAAACACGCCAGGTTTTTGTTCATTGTAGGAACATTCTAGTTTTAGTGTCTTCACCCAGTCATGTGCTGGTCAATGTTCAATAGGCTTCTTCAGAAAAAGAAAACACATGTTAGTGCATGCTTTGTGATGTACCTAAAAGGTGATTTTTAAACTAAATCTTTTTTGTTTGGTTTCTTAAATTTGTACAAAATTTAAATCTTGCACTCCATTTAGTTATTACCAAATATTGGCTATATTCCCTGTGCTGTACAATATATCTTTGTAGCCTATATTACGGAGAAGGCAATGGCACCCCACTCCAGTACTCTCGCCTGGAAAATCCCATGGACGGAGGAGCCTGGTAGGCTGCAGTCCATGGGGTCGGGAAGAGTTGGACATGACTGGACGACTTCACTTTCACTTTTCACTTTCCTGCATTGGAGAAGGAAATGGCAACCCACTCCAGTGTTCTTGCCTGGAGAATCCCAGGGACGGGGCAGCCTGGTGGGCTGCTGTCTACGGGGTCGCACGGAGTCGGACACGACTGAAGCGACTTAGCAGCAGCAGCAGCAGCAGTCGCAGCCTATATTATACTCAAAACTTGGTGCCTTTTACTCCCCTTCCACTGTATTGCCCCCTGCCACACACACACACACACACTGGTGATCTTTAGTTTGCTCTCTGTATCTGTGAGTCTGCCTCTATTTTTGTTGTATGCACTAGTTCGTTGTGTTTTTTAGATCCACATTTAAGCGATGTCATACAGTATTATTTCTGTCTGACTTCTTTCACTTGGCATAATGCCCTCTAAATCCATTCATGTTATTTCAAACGGTAAAATTTTATTCTTATATGGCTGTGTAATATTTCATGTTTATGTCTGTGTGTCTGTCTGTGAGTGTATAAAAAATATACACATATATATATGATGTGCATATAAAATGTATATATACGTACACAGCATATATATATTTACACACACACCACATCTTCTTTATTCATTCATCTGTTTATGGATAAGACATACCCTGAAGTCTAATCTTCATTATTATCATTTTCTCCATCACTTTTCCAAATACAGACAATCAGAACAATAAACCAAGCTCTGATTTGTAACATTTGTGCCTTTCCATGGCATAGATATTATTTTAGTGACTGATATAAAGCAACTAACCAAAGGTCACTCAGTTGCAAAGAGGCATACATATCATTATAAAGTATTACACCAAACAGGCGTAATAGTTCTAAGTCACTTCAGCATATATTAATAGTAGAATGAGTAAAATAACTAGGGAATTATGAGTTTTTAGCATGCCATTTTTGTCCCCAGTATGATTTCCTCTTAGATTTGTATCACTTAATGTTAAGAATGGCTGCACTTAGCAACTATTTCAGAAACTTACTATAATTTTAATAATTGGATTTTGCTAGCTTGTATAAGCCAGCTTTAGCCATCATTGCTTGTGCCTTTGGAGGAAAGGAACTGTAAAAAATTACACAATGTGTTATGTATCGTCTTATATATTATAATCAACATGAGAGGTATATATACGTGTGTGTCTGTGTCTATGGATGTGTGCTTTTAAAAGTATAACTCTAAAGCAGCACTTCTCAAACTTTAATGTGCATAAAACTCAGGGATTTTTTTAAAATGCTGTTTCTGATCTAGTAGGTCTGAGATTCTATATTCTAACAAGTTCCCAGATGTTAGTGATGCTTCAGGTCCACAGACCATACTTTGGTCTCATTCTGTATGTAAATATACAGGGAGACTGATAGATATAGAACACATGTGCACATGTGATATGAAAGGGTCTACTCTATCTGCCCCAAATAGAGCAGTGTGTAATTAATTGTCACTCTGTAGAAAAAACAGGGATAAAACTAAGAATTGGAAGAGTTAGGGATGGCCTAGTGGAAGAGGAGGAATTGCCACTGAGGACAAGTAAGATTAAAAAAAATGCAAGCAAGAATTAGAAAATCAAATTTAAGGCCTGAAGTCAAAGCTTATCAATCCTAGTATTAAGGAAAATGTTTAAGAAAAAACCAAATCAGTTCAAGCTTTGTGAGATTTTAGGACCTAGGAGAGATAAGAAAACCTTGAATTTCAGCCAAGATCACTTGAAATTAATGCTGTAGGCATTTATAAGAACATAAGTGATTGATGAAAATATATTTATTATGCTCTAAGAAGTTTAATCTTGTGCCATCCAAATTGAATACAAAGTAAACTTGGTACAGAGAGGTTGTTTGTCATAAATTAGGGGTAAGTGGTCAATGTCTATGCTAGAGGGTGAAAAAAATACAGGAAGAATCCGAGTCCTGGGAATGGAGGATGAAGTGTATCAGATACCAAACCACTGCGACTGGGAACATGATAGGGTAGCTGATTAAATGGTAGCCCTGGGAAGGGAAGCCAGTCTAATTTTTCTCTTTTCTTTTTAAGCTGAGAGTAAGGCAGAAGGCATTAACTTTGCTTGTTAATCCATGGTTTCTCAAGGTTGAAGTAATTCTAAGGTGTACCTCATGGCAGAGTTTAGAAACATGATCCTTAGAAAATTCATGATTATAAACTGTTGGGGGCTGGCGTGAGGCACTCCGCCCGTGGCAAAGGTCATGAGGAAGGAGGCTTGACATAAGCAAAGGCAGGATCGAGCCTCAGGAGTCCCCCTGGAACTCCTCGAGCATCTACCCCCATAACCAGAGCCTGCCTACTTTACTACTTTGTGCTCCCACCTACACCTCTGACTTTAAGGGGGGCTGTCCCCCACCACCTCTTTCAGAGAAGGAGTTAACCTAGAGCTCCAGTTAATAAAAACTCCTGGGCGTGACAAGAGTGTTTTTACCTACAAACTCATCTGAAGGTTCTCTAGCCTGCCTGACAGGCTTGTCCGGCCACATGTGATTGCTCACAGCCTCCCAACCGTGAGAGGCACGAGATGCTTTAAACCTTCTAAAAATAGGTTCCTTAGAAAAGTTAGAAAACTATAAGTATAATGGGCTGATTAGAAATTGTATTGGTGAAGGGTTTTTCATTTGTTGAGCCAATGTTTGTTGCTAAGTCTCCATATCCCCTGCCCTTACACACATTAATGAACATATAGAAGAAATAAGTATTAACCTTTGATATTAATCACGTTAGACCTTAGGCTAAGTAAATTCTTTCCTTAAACCCACTACACCCTCACCCTATAGGAATGTAACTTTATTTGGGTGGTGTCTGTTTTAAGAATAATCACCCCTGGAGAAATAAGTGTCCTGGTTGACTGACCGCTGTCACAAGGAGAGGGTCATAAATTGTCAACAGGCCCCCTGGCCAGAAGATGATGTAACACCCCTAAGACCTCTGTATACATTTGTATGAAGCACCTGACTTTGATAAAAGTCAGGACTGCTGACCCCGCGTGACTTTTGCATAACATCTCAGTGTATAAAAGTAGACCATGGAAAATAAAGAATTGGGATCAGTTTCTCGAAATACTGGTCTCCCCATGTCGCTCTCTCTCTCACTCTGGCTGAGTCTCCATCTGGAGCACGGAACCCGCCATGCTTACTAATTATGCCTGGGCTTCTAAGATCCGACCGGGGAGGCCTCAGTGTCTCCTCTCCTTCGGGAGAACGGAAGGATGCCTGCGGCCTACATAAGTGGTGCAAACTTCTTGTCTTGAAGTTTTATTGGTCTCCCGCATAAACCAAGCTACTCAGCCTCTTTTCTCCACTGAATTTTCCTACTGAGCTATCCTCATTCTATTACTGTTTACATCTTTAATTAATATCTAATTGAAGCTATTGTATCCTGATCCTCGCCGACGCTGTCCCCGCTTCGAACTCCCTGGATCAGCCGGGGCTAGACCCCGGCAATAAACCTCATGAGTTTGTGAGAAATCAGGTATCTTGTATTACTCGTTTGCCTTTACAACAAAACAAATTTTCTGAAAGGAAACCAAACAATGAGTTACAGTTTTAACCTGGAGGGGGGATATATATTTGTTATCATTTCATTGTTTATGTTGTTTTTTTCTAGGCAATATAACTTTAAGTCTTTTTCAGGAATAATCTGGGTATTAAAGTAGATAATAATAAGCTTTCATGAAAAGCTGTGATTTTGAAAGATTCAGAAAGGAGACAGTAGAGTATTTCAGGAAAAGGCAACCATGGGCTTTATTGAACGGTAGAGGAGAAAAGCATATTTTAAACCCTTATGTGGGCTTCTCTGGTGGCTCAGAGCATAAAGCGAGAGACCTGGGTTTGATCCCTGGGTTGGGAAGATCCCCTGGAGAAGGAAATGGCCGTGAACTTCCAGATGTTCAAGCTGGTTTTAGAAAAGGCAGAGGAACCAGAGATCAAATTGCCAACATCCACTGGATCATTAAAAAAGAAGGAGTTCCAGAAAAACATCTATTTCTGTTTTATTGACTATGCCAAAGCCTTTGACTGTGGATGACAATAAACTGTGTACAATTCTGAAAGAGATGGGAATACCAGACCACCTGACTTGCCTCTTGAGAAATCTGTATGCAGGTCTAGAAGTAACAGTTAGAACTGGACATGGAACAACAGACTGGTTCCAAATAGGAAAAGGAGTACATCAAGGCTGTATATATTGTCACCCTGCTTATATAACTTCTATGCAGAGTACATCATGAGAAACACTGGGCTGGAGGAAGCACAAGCTGGAATCAAGATTGCCGGGAGAAATATCAATAACCTCAGATATGCAGATGACACCACCCTTATGGCAGAAAGTGAAGAACTAAAGAGCCTGTTGATGAAACCGAAAGAGGAGAGTGAAAAAGCTGGCTTAAAGCTCAACATTCAGAAAACTAAGATCATGGCATCCAGTCCCATCACTTAATGGCAAATAGATGGGGAAACAGTGGAAATAGTGGCTGACTTTATTTTTCTGGGCTCTAAAATCACTGCAGATGGTGATTGCAGCCATGAAATTAAAAGACACTTACTCCTTGGAAGGAAAATTATGACCAACCTAGACAGCATATTAAAAAGCAGAGACATTACTTTGTCAACAAAGGTCTGTCTAGTCTGGAGAAGGCAATGGCAACCCACTCCAGTACTCTTGCCTGGAAAATCCCATGGACGGAGGAGCCTGGTAGGCTGCAGTCCATGGGGTCGCTAAAAGTCAGACATGACTGAGCGACTTCACTTTCACTTTTCACTTTCATGCATTGGAGAAGGAAATGGCAACCTGCTCCAGTGTTCTTGCCTGGAGAATCCCAGGGATGGGGGAGCCTGGTGGGCTGCCATCTCTGGGATCACACAGAGTCGGACACGACTGAAGCAGTAGTCAAGGCTCTGGATTTTCCAGTGGTCATGTATGGATATGAGAGTTGGACTATAAAGAAAGCTGAGTGCTGAAGAATTGATGCTTTTGAACTGTGGTTTTGGAGAAGACTCTTCAAAGTCCCTTTGACTGCAAGGAGACCCAATCAGTCCATGCTAAAGGAGATCAGTCCTGGTTGTTCATTGGAAGGACTGATGTTGAAGCTGAAATTCTAATACTTTGGCCACCTGATGGGAAGAGCTGACTCATTTGAACAGACCCTGATGTTGGGAAAGACTGAGGGCAGGAGGAGAAGGGGACGACAGAGGATGAGATGGTTGGATGGCATCACCGACTCAATGGACATGGGTTTGGGAGAACTCTGGGAGTTGGTGATGGATGGGGAGGCCTGGTGTGGTGTGGTTCATGGGGTTGCAAAGAGTCAGAAATGACTGAGCGATTGAACTGAACTCAACTGAACTGAACTGAAACACTTATGTATAAAGGGTTTTCCAAACAGTATTACAAAGAATTTCAAAATAGCTATTTCACCTTTTTTATAGTACATAAATTGGTCTGGAAGTAGTGAAAGGAATGGAAGATGACTTCACAGACAGTTTACAAGAAACATATTTGAATAGTGAAAAAAAGAGTAAAGAAGTTTGACTTGAATTCAAGATGCCATCAGGGATACCAGTTGTTGTAAAGAAACTAGGGATTCAGCATTCAGTGCCAATTTGTTTTAATATTATGATAATAGGTTGACTATTGATGGAGCCACAGATGATTCAGAGAACAATGGATGAATGGGAACCAAAGGAGAAAACAATACAAAAAGATGAGAACATTAATGAGAGATATGTTAAAAAGCAGTAGGACTTCCCACAGTCGGAAGAGGAATTCAGGCAAATAAGTTCACTGTTATCAAATCCTTCCCTTAGAATTCAGTATTATTTGCACAGGAATTTCTAATTCTTGCAAAATCAGGTCAGTTACTCTTAATTTAAAATGCAAGTTGTCCTAAATTAATACTATACCTCAGTGCATTAGAGTCTCTTGATATGATTCACTTATTAAGTGAATCTCAGAAAGAGTACTTAATTAAAAAAAAAAATCCAGACAATTTTTTGATCTATTGGGCTTCTCTGATAGCTCAGTTGGTAAAGAATCCACCTGCAGTGCAGGAGACCCTGGTTCGATTTCTGGGTCGGGAAGATCACCTGAAGAAGGGAAAGGTTACCCACTCCAGTATTCTGGCCTGGAGAATTCCATGGACTGTATAGTCCATGGGGTCGCAAAGAGTTGGACACGACTCAGCAACTTTCACTTTCAAATGATCCATCAGTTCAGTCAGTTCAGTCGCTCAGTGGTGTCCAACTATTTGCGACCTCATGAATTGCAGCACGCCAGGCCTCCCTGTCCATCACCATCTCTCAGAGTTCATTCAAACTCACGTCCATCGAGTCTGTGATGCCATCCAGCCATCTCATCCTCTGCGTCCCCTTCTCCTCCTGCCCCCAATCCCTTCCAGCATCAGAGACTTTTCCAATGAGTCAACCCTTTGCATAAGGTGGCCAAAGTACTGGAGTTTCAGCTTTAGCATCATTCCTTCCAAAAAACATCCAGGGCTGATCTCCTTTAGAATGTACTGGTTGGATCTCCTTGCAGTCCAAGGGACTCTCAAGAGTCTTCTCCAGCACCACAGTTCAAAAGCATCAATTCTTTGGCGCTCAGCTTTCTTCACAGTCCAACTCTCACATCCATACATGACCACTGGAAAAACCAT
>NW_011494640.1:9923816-9924222 GCF_000754665.1 Bison bison bison | reverse complement strand
TGAGGTTATTGGTATTTCTCCCAGCAATCTTGATTCCAGCTTGTGCTTCTTCCAGCCCAGCGTTTCTCATGATGTTCTCTGCATATAAGTTAAATAAGCAGGGTGACAATATACAGCCTTGATGTACTCCTTTTCCTATTTGGAACCCGTTTGTTGTTCCATGTCCAGTTCTAACTGTTGCTTCCTGACCTGCATACAGATTTCTCAAGAGGTAGGTCAGGTAGTCTGGTATTCCCATCTCTTTCAGAATTTTCCACAGTTTATTGTGATCCACACAGTCAAAGGCTTTGGCATAGTCAATAAAACAGAAATAGATGTTTTTCTGGAACTCTTGCTTTTTCAATGATCCAGCGAATGTTGGCAATTTGATCTCTGGTTCCTCTGCCTTTTCTAAAACCAGCTTGAA
>NW_011494640.1:9920449-9923520 GCF_000754665.1 Bison bison bison | reverse complement strand
TGCCTTTTCTAAAACCAGCTTGAACATCTGGAAGTTCATGGTTCATGTATTGCTGAAGCCTGGCTTGGAGAATTTTGAGCATTACTTTACTAGCGTGTGAGATGAGTGCAGTTGTGCGGTAGTTTGAGCATTCCTTGGCATTGCCTTTCTTTGGGATTGGAATGAAAATTGACCTTTTCCAGTCCTGTGGCCACTGCTGAGTTTTCCAAATTTGCTGGCATATTGAGTGCAGCACTTTCACAGCATTATCTTTCAGGATTTGAAATAGCTCAACTGGAATTGACCCATGAGGATAGTTAAAAGACACTGTTAACATATGCATAGCAAAAGTCCCTTAATAAAGTAGTGTGGCATGCCAAAGCTTCAACTTTCCACAGGTTTTGGTGGTCCAGCCAAAATAACTTTAATAGCTTTTTTGGATCTGTTACAATGCATTATGAAAACACTTAGATTTTCAAAGTACAATTATTTTCTTTTCCTTTTTTAATCACCAGAAATGAACAAAGGTTACTTGCTTATGCAATCTCCTTATATATCTTATAGTATGATCAGCATTTCTTTAAGGGCAAACTTTAGAAGATCTAGGGGTTACATTTAGCTAGGCTGTTAGAATTTGAGAAGCATCTCAATTTTTCAGAGTACAAAATCGAATTTCGTTGAATGATTCCCTAAGTGACTTCCTTTCCCCAGTCCTGTTTTCTACAAAGAATCTTTCTTAATGCAAAGCATTATTCCATCTTTATGTTCCTCTCTTCAATTTCTAACCAATCCCAAAGGTGAATATATATTAAGAAATTCTAGTTCTTCTCCTGTCTACTGACAGTGTCAGACTTCACCAACCATGCAACCTTCGTTGAAGTTAAAGCAATCAAAATATGCATGACTTTCTAAGGACATTTGAATCACTCTCATGTAAATTCCTAACAGCCATTCTGATAGTCTGAGATAACCTAAATTTTAGAAAATTATTTTCTAAAATCTATGTTCTTTTTAAGAAAACTTTTTAGTTCATCAGACAATGGATATCATATCAGGGCAGTTGTTATTGGTATTGTCTGTGCAGAGAAATTCTAGAAATGAAGAAAATATGATATCTCCCCCCGCCAAATGCTTAAATATACAACATGGAAGATAGAGATTTATATGGAAATTCTAATACAAAACAAAATATACTGCTAGGAATTGGAGGCCTGATGCAAGCATGAAAGGGAGGAAGGTGGCGGTCAACTAGGCGAGTTTAAGTATCATTTCTTAGATGCAAAAGCATTTGAGCTAGCCCTTGAAGAAACGGATGTTTTCAGTACGATGGGTGAACTTTATTTGGGATGGACTTGGAGGGGAAAGGAAATAGTATGAAGGAATATTGAGACCCAAGAATACAGATTTTATAGCACAACTAGTTTGTGTAATTGACTCATAGGATATATTGTAAAGTTTTGCATGGCAAAGATGGCCCAGAGAATATCTAGACGGATATTGAATGCAAAACTAAAAAGAATGGCAAAAGGGATCCATGGAAGATATTTAAGCAGGAGAATTGGATACCCATGGCTGTGCTTGAGAAGAGGACTTAAAACTTGTTTGATATAAGAGTAGTGAGAAGACAATCTGACTTTCTTATACAATTTAATTTTTTAAGTTAAAAATTTGTTTGAAAAAAAGAGTTGCAAAAAAAAAAAAAGAGTTGCTATATTTTTGCTCAATAATACAGTCCAAGTAATAAGGGTCTGCATTAATTATTTTAAATTTAAAGTAAACAACCCTTCTGCTTATTTATAATCACTGTGTTTGATGTACGGGCTATCTTACACTTCAACAAGAGAACTAAAATGGAGATTTATTTTTTCTTCCTATTTCTTCTCTTAAGTTGACATCCCTTTGAAATTTCAGAATCATTCTTAATTTATGCACCATGAAATCAAAGGGAGAAATCAGGGGAAAATTGGATGATGGCTATTGATCTCAAGTTTTTTTCTTTATAACAAGAATGCCTTTTCTACAGAAATATTTGTCAATTAAAAGTATTACCTGATTTATATTTCATCATCTCTTGGGAAATAATCAGGTTATCTATATACTTCTTGTAACTTTGCTTAATCTAGATTTCTATCAATAGTCGAACTTTCTGCACTAAATGGGAGAATTATGATGATTATTTATTTTCTCCAATTAGTTACTGTGGACTCATTGAATGCCCACTATATTCTAGCTAATGCTTTAGAATGTAAATGTTGTCTTAATATAGTGAATACATTTTATTTCATTTATATTTTTTTCCTAAAAGTCAATGCTAATTTTTGAATGAAAAACTTTGTGATGTCCTAATACACAATTATTAGGTCACAATAATAATAATGTAATAATAATAATGATGATGATGATGTCACAATAAAGAATTGTGTTGTTGGAAGAGGGTGTTTGCTATGAAATATTTGTCAATTAAAAGAATTACCTTATTTATAATTCATCATCTTTTGGCAAAACTCTGTTAGCCTTTGCTCTGCTTCATTTTGTATTCCAAGGCCAAACTTGTCTGTTACTCCAGGTATCTCTTGACTTCCTACTTTTGCATTCCAGTCCCTATAATGAAAAGAACATCTTTTTTTTTGGTGTTAGTTCTAGAAGGTTTTGTAGGTCATCAAAGAATCATTCAAATTCAACTTCTCCAGCATTAATGGTTGGGGCATAGACTTGGATTATTGTAATATTGAGTGGTTTGCCTTGGAAATGAACAGAGATCATTCTGTTGTTTTTGAGATTGCACCCAAGTGCTGCATTTTGGACTCTTCTGTTGACTATGATGGCTACTCCATTTCTTCTAAGGGATTCTTGCCCATAGTAGTAGATATAACGATCATCTGAATTAAATTTGCCCATTCCAGTCCATTTTCCTTCATTGATTCCTAAAATATTGATGTTCCCTCTTGCCATCTCCTGTTTGACTGCTTCCAATTTACCTTGACTCATGAACCTAAGATTCCAGGTTCTTATTCAGTATTGTTCTTTACAGCATCAGACTTTACTTTCATCACCAGTCACATCCACAACTGGGCATTGTTTTCACTTTGGCT
>NW_011494640.1:9918495-9920349 GCF_000754665.1 Bison bison bison | reverse complement strand
TCCCAGCATCAGAGTCTTTTCCAATGAGTCAACTCTTTGCATGAGGTGGCCAAAGTACTGGAGTTTCAGCTTCAGCATCATTCCTTCCAAAGAAATCCCAGGGCTGATCTCCTTCACAATGGACTGGTTGGATCTCCTTGCAGTCCAAGGGACTCTCAAGAGTCTTCTCCAACACCACAGTTCAAAAGCATCAATTCTTTGGTGCTCAGCCTTCTTCACAGTCCAACTCTCACATCCATACATGACCACAGGAAAAACCATAGCCTTGACTAGACGGACCTTTGTTGGCAAAGTAATGTCTCTGCTTTTGAATATGCTATCTAGGTTGGTCATAACTTTCCTTCCAAGAAGTAAGCGTCTTTTAATTTCATGGCTGCAGTCACCATCTGTAGTGATTTTGGAGCCCAGAAAAATAAAGTCTGACACTGTTTCCACTGTTTCCCCATCTATTTCCCATGAAGTGGTGGGACCGGATGCCATGATCTTCGTTTTCTGAATGTTGAGCTTTAAGCCAACTTTTTCAGTCTCCACTTTCACCTTCACCAAGAGGCTTTTTAGTTTCTCTTCACTTTCTGCCATAAGGGTAGTGTCATCTGCATATCTGAGGTTATTGATATTTCTCCTGGCAATCTTGATTCCAGCTTGTGTTTCTTCAAGGCAAGAATACTGAAGTGGTTTGGCATTCCCTTCTCCAGTGGACCATGTTTCGTCAGAACTCTCCACCATGACCCGTCTGTCTTGGGTGGCCCTACACAGCATGGCTCATAGTTTCACTGTGATACATCCATTGGTTAGTTTTCTGTGATTGTGGCTTTCATTCTGTTTGCCCTCTGATAGATAAGGATAAGAGGCTTGTGGAAGCTTCCTGATGGGAGGGACTGGCTGTGGGGGAATCTGGGTTTTGTTTTGTTTGGGCAGGGTCATACTCAGTAAATCTTTAATCCAATTTTCTATTGAGGGGTAGGGCTGTGTTCCCTCCCTGTTTTATGGCCTGAGGCAAATCTATGTTAGGGGTAATGGTGGTAATGGTAACCTCCCTTAAAAGGATTTATGCCAGGACTCTTGTATTCAGTGCCACTGACCCCGTGGCAGGCCATTGTCAACCCATATCTCTGCCAGAGATTCCTGGACACTCACAGGCAAGTCTGGGTCAGTCTCTTGTGGGGGTCACTGATTCTTTCTCCTGAGTCCTGGTGTGTACAAGGTTTTGTTTGTGCCCTCCAAGAGTCTGCTTCCCCAGCCAGTCCTGTAGAAGTTCTGTAATCAAATCCCACTGGCCTCCAAAGTCAAATTCCCTGGGGGCTCTCAGTCCCTCTGCCAGATCCCCAGGTTGGGAAATCTGTTGTGGGTCCTAGAACTTTGGTAACAGTGCAAGAACTTCTTTGGTATAATTGTTCTCCACTTTGTGGGTCATCTGCTCAGTGGCTTAATGATGGGGCTAATAGTCACCTCCTCCAAGATGACTTATGCCACATGCCTTGCCTCTCAGGTCTGCTGCAGTCAGAACCCCTGTCCCTGAGGCAGGCCACTGCTGACCCATGCCTCCACAGGAGACACTCACACACTCAGAGGCAGGTCTGGCTTATTCTCTGTGGGGTCCCTGGGTCCTGGGGTACACAAGGATTTGTTTTGCCCCTCTGAGTGTCTCTGGCAGGTAGGGCGTTTTATTCTAAATGTGATTTCACCTCTCCTACCCTTTGGGGTTTTTCCTTTGCCCCTGCACATATCACCAGATGGTCAATACTGAAACTGGATTGATTATATTCTTTGCAGCCAAAGATGGAGAAGGTCTATACAGTCAGCAAAAACAAGACCAGGAGCTGACCGTGGCTCAGATCGTGAACTCTTTATTGG
>NW_011494640.1:9896870-9918395 GCF_000754665.1 Bison bison bison | reverse complement strand
AGCTATACAGTCAGCAAAAACAAGACTGGTAGCTGACCGTGGCTCAGATCAAGAACTATTTATTGGGGGAAAAAAAAAAAATCACACTTAAATTGAAGAAGGTAGGGAAAACCACTAGACCATTCAGGTATGACCTAAATCAAATCCCTTGTGATTATACAGTATAAGTGACAAAAAGATTCAAGGGATTAGATCTGATAGACAGAGAGCCTGAAGTGTTATGGACGGAGGTTCATGACAGTGTACAAGAGGTGGTGATCAAAACCATCCCCAAGGAAAAGAAATGCAAAAAGGCAAAATCGTTGTCTGAAGAGTTCTTAAAAATAGCTGAGAAAAGAAGAGAAACTAAAGGCAAAGGAGAAAAGGAAAGATATATCCGTCTGAATGCAGAGTTCCAAAGAATAGCAAGGGGAGATAAGAAAGCCCTCCTAAGTGAGCAATGCAAAGACATAGAGGAAAACACTGGAATGGGAAAGACTAGAGATCTCTTCAAGAAAATTAGAGATAGCAAAGGAAACAGTTCATGCAAGGATGGGCTCAATCAAGGACACAAATGATGTGGACCTAACAGAAGCAGAAGATATTGAGAAGAGGTGGCAAGAATACACAGAAGGACTATATGAAAAAGATCTTCATGACCCAGATAACCACAACGATGTGATCACTCACCTAGAGCCAGACATCTTGGAATGGGAAGTCAAGTGGGCCTTAGGAGTATCTCTATGAACAAAGCTGGGGGAGGTGATGGAATTCCAGCTGAGCTATTTCAAATCCTGAAAGATGATGCTGTGAAAGTGCTGCACTCAATATGCCAGAAAACTTGGAAAACTCAGCAGTGGCCACAGGACTGGAAAAGGTCAGTTTTCATCCCAATCCCAAAGGAAGGCAATGCCAAAGAATGTTCTAACTGCTGCATAATTGCACTCATCAGGAGGAGAAGGGTATGACAGAGGATGAGATGCTTGGGTGGCATCACTGACTCTATGGACATGAGTTTGGGCAAGCTCCAGAAGCTGGTGATGGACAGGGAAGCCTGCTGTGCTACAGTCCATGGGGTTGCAAAGAGTTGGACATGACTGTGTGACTGAACTGAACTGAAAGAAGAACTGAATGAGTTAAGAATAAAAATGGGGAGAACAGAGTTTTGGGACCTGTGTTATTGTTTGTTTAGTCAATATTAGGTCTGACTCTTTTGTGACCCCAAGTACTGTGTAGCCTGCCAGGTTCCTCTGTCCATGGAATTCTCCAGGCACTGGAGTGGGTTGTCATTTCCTTCTCCAAGGGATCCTTCCCACCCAGGGATGAAACCTGCATTGGCAGGTGGATTCTTTACCACTGAGACATCAGGGAAGCCCAGTTGGGACTTGTTACTAATTTATTAAATTTTCAACCTCAGCTGACTGATTTAAATGGATAGTATTTATTTGTGAACCAGGTCTCTCCTTAAACAATGTTGTAAATTAAGTGTGTGTGTGCTCAATTGTGTCCAACTCTTTGATACCCCATGAACTGTAGCCCACCAGGCTCCTCTGTCCATGGGATTTCCCAGGCAAGAATATTGGAGTTGGTTGCCATTTCCTCCTCCTGAGGATCTCCTGACCCAGCGATCGAACTCATGTCTTTCGCTCTTCTGCATTGGCAGGTGGATACTTTACCACTGCAGCATCTGCGAAGCCCTGACGTAAAGTAATATGTCTTAAAACTTGGCCACAGAATATTTTCTATACTGGAAACCAAATATGTGAAATAAGGTTTGTGATGTTCTGGTTCAGAACCCTTAGGCATTTCACTCTTAGGCATTTGTTTATCATGTACTCAATACATGTTTTTGATTCCTGGTTTGGCCAAACATTGTGCTAAGTGCTGGAGATCAAAATGAGGCAGACTCAGAGCCCCTGCAGTTTGTGATTCAAATTGAAAGAGAAAGACATCAAAACAGTAACAACAAATACACACATACACACAAACATTCAATGGCAACTGTATGATAACTGATAGTGAAGTCACGCAGTGGCGTCCAACTCTTTGTGACCCCATGGACCATACAGTCCATGGAATTCTTCAGGCCAGAATACTGGAGTGGGCAGCCTTTCCCTTCTCCAGGGGATCTTTCCAACCCAGGGATTGAACCTGGTCTCCCGCATTGCGGGCAGATTCTTTACCAGCTGAGCCACAAGGGAAGCCCGTAAAAAGCAACAATACATAGGGAGTTTCCCTGGTGGCTCAGAGGTAAAGAATTTGCCTATAATGTAGGAGATGCAGGAGCCATGGCTTTGATCCCTGGGTCGAGAAGATCCCCTGGAGAAGGAAATGATATCTCACTCCAGTAATCTTGCTGGGACAACCCCATGGACAGAGGAATCTGGTGGCTTACATTCCATGGGTCACAAAGAGTGAGACAAGACTAAAGGACTGATTATGCATGCAATGATACATAGAATTTGAAAAAGTGTAATAAGAACAAAAATAAAACAGCAGTATACAAACATCTTATCCTTATATGGGATACATGATGATAATTTCTTTTCCATTTTCTATTTTTTAAAATAGAATTCTTGTCATGAAACCCTTTAACCATCTCTATCTACAATTTGACAGAAAAAGTTTCATTCAAGATGGTTTCATTACAAAACATCTTTTTATCTGTTTTTTTCAAATAAAAGTTGGGGGCAATTTTGTTGGGATGCTCTTAAACTTTGCTTATGTGTATATGGTGACTGATGTGAGAAAGGAAAAAGACTGAAAACAGAATGCTACATGCTGGGGTAGTAGACCCTTGTCCATCCCCAAAGCATGCTGGCTCTTCTACTGTTTCTCCCCTCCTTGGCCTTCCTTGCTGTCATTATGTAACATACCAACTAAGAGGCCATCTAATATTTTTTCTTCTTCACTAGGTCAGCAACAGCTTAAAAGAATATTAAGGGAGAATGTAGCTCCTAACGATGGATAAATAAGTCATTTCAGTGGAAAGCTAGAGATTGCTGAGCAGTTGGGGAAATTCGTATACACACCCCTTCTTCACTTCCTCTTTATTCAGAGGCAACAGAAAACCAGGCCTCCCAGAACGTAATTTTATGTACTTGCTGCTTCATCTACACCATGCCTGTTTGGTCTACTGCCAACCCTCGCCGCCCTCCCCTTTCCCTTCTAGGGTCATCAGTTCTTTAAAATCCAAGTTCCCTCCTCCAGCTCTCTTAGCTGGAATCCCTAAGGTAGTTTCTTTTCCCCAGCTGGCCCTACCCAAGCAAATGGCTTAGGTAAACAAATGTGCAGTCTTGCTGCAAATGGGAAAAACAACAGGGTGAGAGAAATGGATGAAATGGTGTTTAGAGGAAGGCGGAAGCCTGTGGACTCATTATTTCAGGGATTTCATGGACTGTTCAGGACTTCTTCAGACAGCTGGTAAATATTTCATCTCTTTTATTGAGAAGAGATTGGCTTATGTTTACATTAAAGAATATGTTGCTATGGTCCACCTGTGTGACTCTTCCATGTTGGTAATATGTAGGTATGAGTACTGTGAAATTCTTTCATTTATTTTTAATTGTTTATACATTAAGTTAATCCACCATTATGCAACTTTCCTGCCCTGGTGGGAGTAGAGACTTTAAAAAGGAAAAGGGTTAGTTTCATGTTTACTTATATTTTTTTCTATTTTCTAAAACTGGGAAATGCTGGATAAAACACTGGTTAGAATTCTACTTTTAATAATTATTTGTAATTTTGACAAAAGGTACTCATAGAAATGTTATGAAGTATACACACACATATACAACATGTATACACTATTAAAATATATTATGAGTATAACTATGCCTAGGAAGAATATTGATTCTAAGTAAATATTTAACTTAGTGCTCAAAATACTTGTTAAAGTTTTGAGTTTTACATGAAGAATGGAAATAATTTTATTAATGCTTGAGTCCCTCCAAGTTTTATGTGGAACTAATTTGATAACAATTGGTAAATGAATAAAAATGTTATACCATTTCTCTATTTCAGGCTCAGGAAAATAACTCTTGAAAAGTGTAATTTAAGCCTTTTAAAATTCTATCAGGGAGCAAACCT
Source organism: Bison bison bison (assembly GCF_000754665.1). NCBI lineage: Eukaryota > Metazoa > Chordata > Mammalia > Artiodactyla > Bovidae > Bison > Bison bison. Next base: position 9,914,327 of record NW_011494640.1, on the reverse strand, counting down.
GTTTGCTTAAGGTATCAAATGCATGATAAATACATGTAGGGAATTTAATGTCAAATTTTAAAATAAATGCAGTTTTTAAAATCAAAGGACTCACATCTGCCAAGATGTATTTTGGGATTGTGGTTTGCAGGGAAAATTTGAGGGTCAACATTGCTAAGGATCTTGAGAAAGTATGATCCTCCATCACAGAAGTTTTCCAGCTTATAAATCCCAAATGAGCAGCAGTGCTGATTGGGAACACAGCCCTTTACTAGGGCTCAGCCACTGTTCAGGCTAGTGCAGAATAGTAAGCATTCTTACATCTATTTGCATCTAGTGTCATTATTTATCATTTTTAAAAATCTCATTTTGTAGTCTCCATGGCACTGTGAAGTGGATAAGGCAAGTATTTTCTCTCTATTGAAGAGAGGAGGTTGAGGATCAGAAATTAAATGACTTCCCTAAGACTACTTAGTTCAACTAACTTATAGGTTAAGGCACCCTCCTGTCTAGAATTCAGGTGGTATGATGTGACCTCCTTTACTCTTTGTACCTGACATTAAGCCTCTTGCTTACTGTTAAGTAGCTTAATGCTGAGTTTCCTCAGAGTTATTGCTAAGGTTAATTACTGCTTTAAAATGTTATTTGTGAATCTTAATGTTCGATCGTATGCTTGGGGATCAAACTTGGCACACCTAGTCCAGTGGATCTCAATGTGTGGTCCCCAATGAGCTGAGCCTTAGCGCCACTTGGGTGCTGGCTATTAATGCAAATGACAGTTCTTGGGCCTCACACCAGATCTGCCAAACCAGAAGCTCTAAGGGTAGGGCCCATTCACTGGGGGCTCAAGAAGCCCTCCAGGTGATTTTGAGGTCCTCTGAATGAAGTTTAGGATCACTAGCCTGGCCTATTCAGACTCATGTTGATGTACTCGCCTTAGTGGGTCACTGACTGAAACCTTAGTAACATCTCTCCTGAGTTAGGTTGGTACTTGCTTTAACCCAAAAGTTTTTTTAAGAAAGATTACTGGAGATGGAAGCAGGGTGAGATGTCTGTAAGATAATGTACTCTATTTATGATATTTTCCAGAGGACTGTTTGAAAGCAGCAGAGCAGTAGGGAGAAGTAGATGGTACACAGGTATTCACTTGGCCAGTAAAAGTCTAAGGAGTACATATAGACTTAACTCCCTCTCATTAAATTCCATAGCCCCACACTTAGGGCCATACTAGGAAGGAGAGGATGAATATTTTCCAAATTTCTGAAATAACTAAATGATGGGCATGAGAGGAGGGTACTACATCATCACCTTGAAAATTTTCAGAACACTGAGGTTACATTATCTCAACAGTGGCACAGTTGCTACTTCTTCTTTAATTAATTTTTATTGGAGTATAATTGCTTTACAATGTTGTGTTAGATTGTACTGTATAAGAAAATGAATCAGCTCTAAGTATAGATATATCCCCTCTTTCTTGGATTTCCTTCCCATTTAGGTCACCGCAGAGAACTGAGTAGAGTTCCTTGTGCTATACCGTAGGTTCGTATTAGTTGTCTATTGACATATATATGCTACTGATTTGTTGTTATTGTTGTTTAATTGCTCAGTCATGTAAAACTCCTTTGCGACCCATGGATTGTAGCCTGACAGACTCCTCTGTACGTGGGATTTTCCAGGCAAGAATACTGGAGTGGCTTGCCATTTCCTTCTCTAGGGGATCTTCCAGACCTAGGGATTGGACCCACATCTTTTGCATTGGCAGGCAGGTTCTTTACCACTGAGCCGCCAGGGAAGCCACACTGTTGGTACTGTATATAAAGTAGACAATTGCCATTTTGGACTAGATAACTCTTTGCTGTGCAGCTGTCCTAGGTAATGAAAATCTTTAACAGCATCTCTGGCTTCTACTCACTAGGTGCCAGGAGCTAGCCCTGCTAGAGTCATGGCAGACAAAAGTGTCAATGGACGTTGTTACTAGGCCCCTGGGGAGCACACTTGCCTCCACTTTGCTTGAGAACTAGTGTTGGATGGTACCCCCCTCTCACTTTCCCCACCTCACAGTGCCAACTCTGAGCTAAGTGCATGGTACCCTGATTGAAATAGCCATCGCCTCTGAGACTACCTTCTCCTGGCCATTATTTCAGGACCAACGTAAAAAGAGAAGAACCAGACTTTTGAGAAGCTTTGTGGCTGTGAATGGAAAATAAATGAGAAGTAGGAGGGAGATGGTGAAGCCAAGATGGTGTTCACTGATCTGATACTCCTGTTGACAGCCCACTTTGAAAGAATAGCCAAGGGTGGGAGCTAAGGAAGAAGAGGAGCTTGAGAACTGCAGCTATTAGCACTTCTGTAGGAAGTAAATGTTCCAGGCTTTGATGCTTCAGAGAATTCTCTCAAGGCCTGTGCAAACAGCTCGATGGATGAGCCCAAGGAGCAAGCAGACATAGGCACTGAGCCTTGCCTGCTGCTGAGCTGGGCTTATGGTATTAGGTAGACCTGATCTCCACTTTCAAATGCCACACATTTCCTCCATGGAGACATTTGCTTCTCATCAATAACCTTTTGAAGTAACCTTTGGGTTTATTTCCTGCCACTGTTCATGTAAATTCATTGCCCCCAGACAAAAGCACGTGTGGCTATTTTAAAATACAGAAGAAGAACCCCCATCAGAGCCCACGTGGGAGGTAGGTGTGTTGGCTCCTTCAGGCTCTGAGAGAATATGTTCTCGTCCTCTACCCCATTCCCCTCTTCACCTGCACAGTCCAATCTCTCTGGCCTTTCCCCTTTGAGGAAATGGTCTGACAGCTCCTCCTCCATGTACATTTAAGTTCCAGTTCTTCCTCAGAACCCCTACATTTAAAAATGTTCTAAAAGGAAAATACTTTCCAGATAAGGGAACTGTAGCCAGCTGGAACCAGTTAAGTCCACACAGCAGAAACTTTAGCCAGCAGTGTGGGAGACTGGAGAAGGTAATGGCAACCCACTACAGTATTCTTGCCTGGAAAATCCCATGGACAGAGGAGCCTGGTGGGCTGCAGTCCATGGGATTGCAAAGAGTCCGACACGACTGAGTGACTTCACTTGCACTTTTCACTTTCATGCATTGGATGAGGAAATGGTAACCCACTCCACTATCCTTTCCTGGAGAATCCCAGGGATGGGGGAGCCTGGTGGGCTGCCATCTATGGAGTCTTACAGAGTCGAATACGACTTAAGCGACTTAGCAGCAGCAGCAGTGGGAGACAATGCCACTGGGTGCGGGATATATATGACCAGCACTTCAGAAATCACACAGAGACAAAAGCATCAACTGTATCTGGTACCCAAGGCCAGCCTCTGGCTTCTCTCTTTTCTGGCTTCTGTCCTCTTGGACGCTTTCTGGGGCTGACGTCCCTTTCTCTCTGGGAAGGAGCATCTCGGCACATTCTCTGCTTTTGCTCTGGGAATGATGGGAGCGGACAAGGCACATACTTGGGTGTAACCTTCAAACCTGGAAGAATCCTCAACTTCCCCTCAACCTCTAACTCAGCCTCAAGCTCCTTTCCTGCTTTCTCATAGGTAACTTTCAACTGGACAGAATACAATTTTTTAAAGTTAGTTTTCATAGACCAGTTTACCCCATTCTATAAGACAACATGCAGTATTTCTGGTGGTACTGTTTATTTATTTATTTAGTATTTTCAGATCATTCAACAGTCCCTTTTGCATCAGTCTCACAAAGGCCTCCCCCATCCCCCCACACACTTACATCTACACCCACAGAAAACATTGCATAGACAGCATTTTAAACTAATCCTCTTTCTCTGTGTACAGTAACACATCTTTGGCAGTTCTGGCAGAAGGTTGGCTGACATTCTCAGGGTGATGGGAGAAGAGGAGAGGAAAGGTCCCATTGCAGGCTGGAGAGGAAAATTTGTCCACAGCATTCACAAAGCTCTTTTTGTTCACTTAAGAAGTTTCTTCTGATCCGTATCGATTGACAATCATAGGACTTAAATCAAAATGCTATGTTATTTCCATTTCTTAATCTTGCTGTTGCTTGGAAAAAGGAATAACAGAGGGGAAAAAAAAAAAAAAACTTCATTGTTCTCCCAACAGAGCTTGAAGGAGAACAAACATGCTTGGCAGCATATGCCTAACGAAGTCATGAGTGCCAGGAAAAGAATGATAATCCTTGGCCTTTAGAAATATAACAAGCAGATTCTGTGTATTTAGTTTAAGAAAGAAAATCAGACTGCTCATTTTGTAAGCCAATCGTGGAAACTTAATGGAATTTTTATTTCATCTCTTTGATATGACTTTTATTTCCCAAACTTTCTGAGTAGGCAGATTGCATCTTCATTCTTCTCATAAGGAACATTCTTTCAGGGTGGATTTTAGCCTTTTTCTGTGAGGGTCTGAAGAGCCCAGGAGAACAATTGTCATGAAATGAATTCCACTGTGATGGTTGCTAAGTGTGAGTGTGTCAGTAGCGTCAAAACAAGCACTTCCCTTAAAGAACCATCTAGCTCAAAACCACTTGGCAAGAGGAAAACGAGCATATTTCCAGGTAAGGAAATGGAGGCTTTCCAGCATAAGAACCCAGGGAGGAAAGGGGTTCCAACTTCACCTACAAAATTATTCAATGACTGAGGATATCACCTCCCAACTGAAATAAAGTTTCACTCAGCTGCATGCCCACTCCAAAGTCTGCATCACACTCATGTTTTTCTAGCTGCTTCCTCGTAGACTAGAAGTTCCCCTTTTTCTTTCAAACATGTGTTGTCCCATTTGCCCATAGCTGGTAATTAATCATAACAAAAGCCAATAGATTCCTGTTTTCCTTCCTTATTAAAAGTCTAATAAAATTTTTATTTTATTTTATTATCTTTTTTAAAGCTGAAACAAGTACCTATGTTCACCATATTCTGAGATTCCCAACATTTACGATGGTCATAAAATCAATATGGGCTCATGCAGCCAGAGTCTAGGTGTAAGTAAGCAGGCTTTCCTCACTTCTAAAGTATAGAGGTTAAACTCACATAGTGCAAGGCTCCTCAACCCTAACTTGTCCACTAAGAGACTCTGGGGAGCTTCTTAAATAGCAGAGCCAGGGACCTTGACCCAGATAATGTAGTAGTTCCTTCTGGGGACTGATCCCGACCCTAAATCTCCTCAAGTGGATCCCGTGCAGGTTGAAAATCAAGAACTACAAGTCCATTCTTCAAAGGATGCTCATAGCTCTATAAGATTCTCAGACAACCAGATTGGGAAACACTGAAAACTAAAAGTTTCTAAGATGGTCACAGTACACATTCACATGTTGTTCTGCTCTATACCATCCAACATGCAGTGTTGTCCCAAAGGTATCCCTTTGATTACTTACAACATAAAACTCTCATTTGACTCCCTTAGCAACAACACGTGGGACCCATAAACATTATTCTTTGAAGAGAAATTTTCAAGGCATCTCTATGAGCAAAGCTTTAGAGCAGTGATTTTGAATGCTTGTTGCTAAATGAAGGGGAAGATTAGTTTTGAGGAAGATTGTGGATTTTCCTTGTAGATGCAAATACCTCTCCCTGACCTGCTTTGTAAGTTAAACATTGCAAGTAGCATCTTCTGTTCCTACAGTGAAGTCTCCTGGGTAGCAGAAATGTCAAGGAAGCTGGGAAAGGCATAAAGCTTGAGAGGATTAAGTAGCCACAAACCAAGATTACCAATCCAGGGCCCCAAAGAGGAGTTTATGCAAGGCTGAGTCGGAGAGGAGTGTTAGACAGTATGGATCCTGAGAAGACAGAGAGAACTAATTATGTAAATTAAAATTTTGATAGATCTTTGTTTTCTCTTAAACGTGGACTTCCTAAATTTGTCCAACAGTTTGCTGTTAGCCAAGGAATCTCAAACATGTCTGGGTACTTGTGTGGTGAGCCGAATGACTAGTTTCTGTTAAGAGGGATTGAGATTCATATTCACCCACCTGAGCTTTACACTCTTGACTGCCCTTATGAGATTGCTCGTTTGGTTTGTATTTAACCGGAGCTTCTTGAAGGCGTTCCAAGTAATATACTTGATGCTGGATTCAGATTGAGAGTCAAGATGAACAAAGCTTAGGGTCTTCTGAATACCATCTGGCCCATCCAATATCCCTTCCTAATGGTGCCTGAGAGTTCTTAACTCAGGATTTTAAATGTGGGAAAAATAAATAAATAAAATTACCACATTACAGAATAATTATGGTTTATTAACAGTAGCGGAGAAGGCAATGGCACCCCACTCCAGTACTCTTGCCTGGAAAATCCCATGGATGGAGGAGCCTGATGGGCTGTAGTCCATGGGGTCGCTAAGAGTCGGACACGACTGAGCGACTTCACTTGCACTTTTCACTTTCATGCATTGGAGAAGGAAATGGCAACCCACTCCAGTGTCCTTGCCTGGAGAATCCCAGGGACGAGGGAGCCTGGTGGGCTGCCGTCTTTGGGGTCACACAGAGTCGGGCACGACTGAAGTGACTTAGCAGCATTAACAGTAGCATGATTATGTAAGCAGTAAACAAATTTGTTGTTGCTCAGTCATTAAGTTGTGTACAACTCTTTGTGACCCCATGGACTGTAAACTGCCAGGATCCTCTGTCTATACACTCCATGAAAGATAATGCAAGGAATAAATTTCAATCAACTTGCTTTCTAAGAAGGTAGTGATAGTGAATCCTTTGGCTGGACCATGGTTAAAGGGAAGGTCCCATTGCTGATTCAACCCATCTCTACTTCCTCAGGTACTGTGGTCCTACCATTCTTATTATGCACGCATCACATCTCCTGTTGAACACTATCACCCCACCTGTCTGAAATGTCTTTTTCTTTCATTATAGGTATTATATCAGAGAATTTATGTGTCTCTGATTTTATTTTATATCAGATAATTCATTTTATATATTTATTTTATATCAGATAATTTATATTTGTACATTTACAATCTCTCAGCAGCTCCTTGAAATTCATACTTAACTCTAGAATCCTCACCAACTGTAATTCTATAATTTTTACTGTAGTTTGTCTTTAGAAAGAACTTAGTAAAATTTCCTCCTCCTTTACTGCGTGTGCTGCAAGGCCATCTGCTATTGATGACTTCTTCCCAGTGGGTTGAGCAGGGGTCTTTTCTTTGTAGTTAGTGATGTTTCAAGCCATGAGAGATGCTTGTGGCACTGCTGAATTTTGCAGGAGACATTTCCAGATTGGGTATGATTTATGGAAGGCTCATCTTCACTGTAAAATTCACTGATTCTGTGACACTTCCTTCAATGCAATAAAAGATTCCCTAGCCTGTGAAAGCTCATTACTTAACCTTGTATTTTTATTATGTATTGTCTGCATATTCTCAGGTAGTAAAAGATTAGAAACCTATATCCTGTCTGGTTGTGGAACAGGAAATGATGAACAGACATAATGGAAGAGGTGGTGGTAAGGATCAAAAGGATGTGGGTTGAGTCCAGGAACCAAGTGGAGCAGATCAAGGGCAAAAATGTGTCCCCCTCACATATTGACTGCCCCATGGCCCATGGGACTGGTGTGTGACAGGAAGAGCAAAGTCCACAGGTCATACTGGCAACCCCTTTGCCTGTTGATTATTACAAGCATCTGTATCAGGGCCATCAGAGGCCACAATATTTTAACCACACATTATATTTTTATCTATGATTCTATACTTAGAATTTTTCTTTTGAAAATCCCCATGATCCATGAGTCATAAGCCTATGCACAAATTCTGGGGACAGGCAGGCCTGGTTCAAAAGCAACTTAGTTGCAAGCTCTAAGACCTCATACAAATTATTAAGCTCCTTAAAGGTCATATTCCATCTGTAAAACATTGACAATTAATAGTCCCTAATTCATAGGGCTGTTTGGAGATAAGTCATATATAGGATCAATAAGTCATGTGTAAGTCATGTATAGGATAATACCTTATACACAGATGTTTATGATTTCAATATCACTACCATTATTGTTACAGGTAATTTAATCCATGCACTCATTTAACACACATCTTCATTAATGAAGTACCTGGGATCATTAATCTTCAATTCAAATGTGAGCCATGTGACTCCACACAGGACACAGTGTTATAGAAGGGCTATGTTTCAGAATTGACTCTACCAGTCCATTTACCAATTGGGGTGTGTTTCTTTATTCATAAAGCAGGTATAATCATACTATATGGCATATTCACAAGGACACTGTGACAAGCATATCACTTGAAGAATAAATGTATCTTGTATAAATGTAAAATACTCGTAATTTGGATGCTATTTCCACAACGTATTCTGTCAGTATGGTGCAGAGTATAAAGTAGGGTCTGCTAAAATAAGAACATTTTAAAAAATATAGGGAGGCCTGGAGTGCTGCGATTCATGGGGTCGCAAAGAGTCGGACATGACTGAGCGACTGATCTGATCTGATCTGATTTGATAGTTTATTTACAATGTTGTTTTAATTTCTGGTGTACAATAGAGTGACAGTTATACATATACACATTCTTTTTTATATTTTTTCCATTATAGTTTATCACAGGATATTGAATAGAGTTCCCTGTGTTATACAGTAGGATTTTGTTTATCCAATTTATATATGCTACTTTGTATGTGCTAGAATTGCCTGACAACACTGAGAGCAGAGGTGTCATTATCCACATTTTTTAGTTGACAAAACTGAGAATCATAAAGATTCAGTGCCTGACAGAGCCAAGACCAGAAGTCAAGAGTTCTTGATCTTTAATTCAAAGCTCTTTCTTCTATCATGATTTAGGAAAGGATCATGTAGGGAGGCTGCCTTTTCTGAGAGATTTTTTTTTTGGCATTGAGGCTCAGGGGGAAAATAGCATTTTTTTATAACAACTTTTATGTTTTTTAAAAAGAGTGTTTAAAATGCATTTCCAAAGTATATATTAGTAAAAAGTGATGTCATTATACTCTGTCTCAGTAAGAAGATGGATTGGTTCAGAGCGGTGAACTGAAAGCTGAAGAGTAACATCTGCTCATAGCCATGTTTACCTAAACATGGTGTACAGAAAGACCAACATAAAAATAACGGGAGATTTAACACAAAAGTATTTTTATATTTTCCCAACATGACTAGTAGAGTTGTTTTCTTAACAGCAGAATTGCAAGAAAACTTTTCTTTCTGTATCCATGGTCACCACCCTAGCTCAAGTCACTTGGTATCTCTCCAAGATTAGCACAATGGCCTGACCATTTGATCTATCTCATTTTATTCTTGCTCTGGGGCTTCTCAGGTGGCACAGTGGTAAAGAATCCACCTGCCAATGCAAGAGACACGAGAGATGCTGGTTTGATCCCTGGGTCGGAAAGATCCCTTAGAAATGGCAACCCGCTCCAGAATTCTTGCCTGCAAAATGTCCTGGACAGAGGAGCCTGGCAGGCTACAGTCCATGGGGTTGCAAGGAGTCATACATGACTGAGCACGTATACACACACACACACACACACACACACATTCTTATTCTTCAACTCCCATTATTAACATGGAACTTTACACCATCTCACTCTTTTGTTTAAATCACCCAAAACTTCAACAATCACCTTTACCTGGACAACAACAACAAGAAAAGAGCCTTAATGGGTGACATTTGCTAGTTCCCACCTGTATAAATATTTCTATTGTGACTAATTTCAAACCAGCAATGTGAAGTCATCTTGGAGGTGGGAAGATAAGTGCAGGAGATGTTCTGCCTAGCCAGGATAATCAGCTCCACGTATAACTGGAAATCTCCCCAATGACATCCCAAGCCACTCAAAGTGGAATTCAGTGGCTATGAATTATGCCCATGTTTCCAGTTACCTCTTTAGTCTCACTTCCAATCCAAGTCTCTTCTTGTTAGTTTCACTCTTTATTACTCAGTTATTTAATTGGTAAAATGGGAATGTGCTTGTGAGGACACATCACGTGAAAAGTATGACAGCATTCAGTACTCCCAAGAAGGTAAATATTTTATAAATCCAAGTTGGTGGGAACACTGGCAGTTCCCTGAACATGAGGGAATGTGACACATACTGAGCCAGACAAATTACTCAATGAGTGTGTCTCCCCACAAAACTGGATGTGAACCAAAGTTTCTGTCACCTGATTTTCTGTGAATAGTCTCTAGATCTTTGGGTGAAAAAGGGAAGTATTAGTTTGCTTGATTTTGAGGATGATTTCAAAAGGCAGAGATGAGTCATTTGCAGTGATGCATACAGTCACATCAAATCCTCTCCGTTTTGTAGGTTCAGTCACTAGGACTTTACTTTGCAGTGACCAGTTTGGCTGGATTCACCTTATTGTCTCAATTAGCCATTCATTTCTGCTCCAGAATCTGCTTGTGGTTTTTGAAGGGAAGATACTAGAAATCAAGATATAAAATTTCATTCCTTCCAAGAAACTATATCTCAGAAAGGGTAAAAGAGGTTTGAAAGAAATGGTTTGAAAATAGACCTTCCACATGTATCTGTCAAGGTATGACTTTGGTTTGTTTTTTTTTTTTTTGTATTATCTGAACTTGGTCATATTGTGTAGGGAAATGTTATTTTCTATTTATGTTAATGATGCCTTGAGAATTGAGGAACAGTGGGAAAAAAGGTGAGGAGATATAGCCCCCGGAGGAGGGCATGGCAAACTACTTCAGTATTCTTGTCTGGATAATCCCTTGGACAGAAGCGCCTGGTGGGCTACAGTCAGTACGGTGCAAAGAGTTGGACATGATTGAAGTGATTTAGCACAGAACAGATTGCTTTCTGCTCTTTGAGCTTGTATACACAAGGTAATCACTTCTTTACTTATGTCCTTATGCAGGGTGGGGAGAGCAGATCTTGTTAGCCTGGATTCACAAAAATGTTAAATATATGCAGTTTGTTTATATCTATATTTCTTATACCACTATCATTAAAGCTAATAATACCAACCCAAAACAATGCATCTTTATCCAAACTCTTTAAATTTGGCTGCGGAAAAAATTGAAAGTATTTATTTGCTTATCACACAGAATTAAACTAATACTGCTCATGTAACTTCTTCATTGTACAAATCCTACACTTGTACTTATTTTGATAATTTATAAAGAAATATTGGTAGATCAATTTTTCTGTCAATATAGTCTTCTAAAATTTCAGGACTGTGCTAGGACCTATGCGAGCTAAAAATAAGCATAAGAGACAACACTTATTCTCTCTTTCTCACTTTAGGAACTTCTAATTTATTTAGGAACAAAACTCAAAATTACAAAATTAACTGGGAAAAAATCTGTTATATTTGCACTTCTGAGGGCTAAGAAAGTAGAGAAGCTTAGAGAAATAGCTATTAGTGAGAGTGAATTGAAGGATGAGTAGTGGTATATTTTAAAGGACATGTAGAATTTGCAGAAGTGGAAAGGATATCTTCTGTGAAGAATGAATTATCCCCTCATCCCCCTGTCTAAAGCAGGTCCCCTCCACTTTCTTTCATCACATCTTTCACTTCCACTCTATTTTCTTCCTTGCTTGCTGAGTTGCTTTAGTCATGTACGACTCTGTGACCTCATGGACTGTAGCCTGCCAGGCTCCTTTGTCCATGGGATTCTCCAGGCAAGAATACTGGAGTGGATTGCCATGCCCTCCTCCAGGGCATCTTCCTGACCCAGGGGTCAAACCTGCATTTCTTTTGTCTCCTGCATTGGCAGGCAGGTTCTTTATCACCTGGCATTAGTCTTGATCACCTGGTTCTGCTGGTCTCTTAAGTTTGGGAAAGATAAACAATCTTGGTCTCTGTTGAAAGACAGGGACCTAGTACACTAGCTGGCACAGATAGGTCTTCAATAATTATGAGTTTAAATAGCAAATTGTTAATTAATCAGGTACCTGTGTTTTTGAAGGGGATTATCAGCAAAGAAAGGATATTGAGAAGTATAGTATCAGAAAATAAGTTTGAATGTGTCTGGTGCTGTCACATTAGAAAATGTTTTAAGATCAAATACTGTTAGGGGCATTTGAGCAAGGGAGTGTTCCGTTTAATGGATCTTCAGTAGACTGACCTAGTAATGCTCTGGGAGAACCATGAGAGGAGAAGGCTGCAGAGGAAATCTGGTTCTTTGCTTGAGGTCATCTGCATGTGATGATGACAGCCTTGCTGCTATTACCCAGAACTGGCTGATCATGACTTCCACACTTGATACACCCATGTTCGTCATATGTTCTTCATATTAATATTACAGCACAAGGACTCGGGTGTTGAGGCTAGTTGCCAAGCAGTGATAATAACAATTGTTCATAAAACTTAAGCTGCTGGCAGAAACACAAGTTTTATAGCAACTGGGGAGGAACATGGAGATGATTGCAAGACCAGTAGACAAGAGGTTTCAAGAAAGTGTCAAAGGAGATTTGAGATCAAGCAAACAGAGGTAGTGAGCAAAAAAAAAAAAAAAACAGGTGTTGGTAGTCAATGATACAGATGCTTAAAATTAAGGTTATGGGGGGAGTGAAGTTACTGGTTATTGAAAGGATAGGTTCTATGAGAGAGAGGGCTGAGATAAGAAGAAAAAAAGGAAATATTTGAGGAAAAGATTTCAAAAAACTGAGTGGCCAGGGAATGTGCATATATTTAACACTGTGTGTTACATATTTCTAAGTTAGCCTAAAATTTACCAATTTTTCCATTTTTTAAACTGACTTGAAATGAAAATCTCTTTTGGTGATTCCAATCTGGAATCCAGAGTTTGCAAATGCTTAAGAAAACTTAAAACAAATGTTCACAAATGACAGTTATAAATGCGGTAAAAATCAGCCTTTGCCAAAGAATCATTACGTTAATTGTCCTCCTTAAGTTGAATCATTCCTCAGAAAACAAAAAAACTTCCTTTTCAATAAGACAGCCTTGAAGTCACATGTCCTTGCTCCCCTTAGATGTGCATAAGAAGGGTTTATTTCAATAGCGTAGATCTTAAATTCAAATGTGCTTTCCATTAAACCGTAAACCCTGGGGGCTGTGTATTTTTCACTATTGTGTAACACAGGCAACAAATAACAGATGATAAATATTATAATGAGGCCAGCTAAGATACCACATCCATTATAATGGGGAAATTGTTTCTTTTTATTTTAAGATGCACTGTGGGCATTAAAAATGTTGCTAAACTGTTGTGATAATAGCTTCTAATTTGTTATGAATAAAGATGTGTAGGAGAGGATGAGGTTTGATCAAAAGCAAATTTTTAACACTGGACCCTGAAGCCCTTAAGGGTTGCACTTTAAAGTGAATAATCCAAGTGCATGCATTGACAGGGAGCATTCGGTTCAATCATTTTGTCTGAAGGAAACCAATCTGGGAAATTGTTCCCGGAAAGTCATTCTAGAAAAGCAGAGCCAAGCTTCTGACCTCTGCATAGGCCGTCTACGGCATCTATATTTCAGTCTTTTATATTATTACATTTGGGTGCATTAAGCAAATGTAAACCTGATGTGTATAAAGACAGCACACTGGCCACTCCGTTTAGAGTAACTAATGTATCTATGAATGAGTGTTTCGTTCTTAAGCAGTATCTCTAGTGATTCCATTTACAAGTCACTCATTATATGGATGAGAGATAGAAGGTTGGATTTTAAAATGGCAGGCATTTTTTAAAAATGAACTTTAAAAATGCCAAGGAATACAGTTCTCTCAGACTTACCAGTTTGCCAAGATAGTGTGTTCAATAGAAAAAAAATGGTTTCTGTTTTTAAACAGGAAAAACACTTCATGAATATAACCTGACTTTGTTTTATGCTCACATTTTAATGCCACAAATATCATGAATGATTGCTGGGTAAGGTATTATAATACTACCCTAGTGGTAGGTGAAAGAATCTATTTGGACATGATTTCTCCAGTAGCCTTATGGTCATATGGTGATGTACAAGCAGAGCTAGAAACAGAAATCTCCCAACTAGGGTGGAAAAAGCATGCATACAGTGTGTGTGTGTGTGTGTGTGTGTGTGTGTGAGTGTGTGTGTGTGTGTGTGTTTGTATGCGTATCTGTCTGTCCATGTGAGATTTATAGTGTCTTTTTCTATAAATGCAACAATTATAGATTTTTTTTCACTTTATCAGTACTTCCTAGAAAAACAATGGCTTGAGTATTTATTTAGTTGTAGACCTTGAGCTCAGTCTTCTTTAGAGGCTGGGAATTTCTGGAAGAAGTAAAATTCTCTAAACTTCACTTTACCTCTTCACTTCCTTCCAAACCAAACTTCTATTTAAAAAAATAGTCTTACAGACTTATTTATTGAAGAAATTTCTAGACAGTTTTAATCCTTTAATTTAATATACACTTGGAAATACTGAGCTAAAATAATTTACTCTATATTCATTTTCATTATTGTCTGAATTTACTTAAAATTCCTAAACATTTACATGTTACTTTCTATGTGCAAAGAAGCATACCTGATACTATGGGAGATAAAGAAATGTACAAAATTTGATCCCCATTCTCAAAAAATTCTAGAATCTCATGTTTGTGTATGATAGCTGTATGGCAGAAAGTGACAAAAAACACACAAGAAATTCAAGACAGAGGAGAGAGAGTATTGATAAAAGGCTCAGGGAGAATGTGGCACTCAAGTTAGGCTCCGAGGAACATGAAATTTATTTTTTTTTTCAAATGGAGATACAGTTTGAAGAGGAAGTGATCCCAGGGAGACATAATTATGGAGTGGGTAGAAACGAGGTTGGGCCATATGTACAAAGTCTGAATTGCCTTACAGATAAACTAGACTCTATCTTGGGTAGTACTGAAGGCTCTATAGAAGAAAGAGGTAATTTTATTTCTTTCTTTTGTTTTTAGGATCATTGTTGAGGTTAGTGAATATTGAGGTGGGATTCAGATAGAGAATCAACTTAGTAGCCAAGACAAAAGTTAATTAAAGTCTCATTGATGGTTTGAAAATAGGAGACCCATGTGAGAGCCAAAGAGAAGAGGAAGGATTTACTGACCAGAATGTACATAGGAAGATTGTAGGTGTGAAATTGCTTGGGAATTTCTGTTCTGTGACTGGTAGCATAAGGATGCTATTGAACACCAAGTTTCAATAGAAGGAAGTGAGAGGTGATGCTGAATTAGTTTTGGAATATACTGGCCTTGTGTATCAAAGGGATATCCAATTGAAAATACCCAGCATTTGTGGGGAGTGCAAGTATATGTCTCAGAATTTAAGAAACAATAGAATATTGGATTTAGAAATCAAGTGAATAGAATAGAATGTTGAACTCTTGAAAATTGATAGCTGTCAAGGACATGTATAGAGAAAGGACAATAACGGAAATAGAACCTTGGTTTATACTGAAGCCTGAGGGCAAGGAGAGAAATCAGTAAAGATAACAAGCAGGAGCAGCCAGAAAGATGAAAAAATAACAGAGGACATTTTCAGGGAAGCCAAGAAAAATAGGACATTCTAGAAGGCAGCTGTGGTCTAAAAGAGTGAAACCAGCTCTAAAGAGACCAACAAGAATCTAGACAAAGAAAAAAGAAAATCTCCTAGATTATAGGCTTTGCAAGGAAAGAGTGTTTTTTAAGGAAACCATTTCAGTAGACTTCGGTGGCAGAAGTCAGATAACAATGGACACAGAGAGGGTGTGATCTGTGGATCGGTCACAAAGGAGGCCAGACTTTTGAGAATTTTATGTCCTGTTTCAAGGCGCATCTTCAGCAGCTAACGATGTTTTGGATGCAAAAGAGATGTTCAGTAAATATTCACAAATTAAATATAAATGAATGACCTAATACATGAATGTGAGAGAAGGAAGAAAGGCAGGAAGGTAGAGTAAAAGGGAAAGAAGAAGACAGGGAGAGAGGAAGAGTGAAAGGGAAAAAGAGAAAGAATGAGAGAGATGGGCAGGAACTCACACAGGTTTGAAGGAAAGTCTTTCTAAAGAAAGGGGAGCCTGGAATCTTCTGGATTGTCAATGAGATTAAGCCAATGGAGAATGCAGAAGGATGAATGTATGTCAGAAAATCCTATGAGAGAGACTGAGTCAGAAAATCCTATGAGAGAGACTGAGTCAGAAAACCAGAGGAAGAGTATATAGCTAATGATGTGGAGAGAATCACAGATGAAGAAGCAAGGGTCTCCTCATTAGAGGGTAACAATCTTCTCAGTGAAAGAGACTTTGAGGTGAGCTCTACTGAGGGCCTGGGCTTGAATTTACCAAAACCGAGGTGTCCTAAACAGTCATTATGCCGTGTACCATTTGTCAATATAATATTATCTTAACCTTTAGGGAAGTGGAGAAGGGAATGGCAATCCACTCCAGTATTCTTGCCTGGAGAATTCCATGGACAGAGAAGCCTGGTGGGCTACAGTCCGAGGGGTCGCAAAGAGTCGGACACAACTGAGCGACTAACACACCTAACATAACGCACATGAGGTCTCCTAAACAGTCATTATGCCATGAACCATTTGTCAGTATAATATTATTTAAACATTTAGTGAAGATAAACTTAGTTGTATTTGGATAATTTGAAAATACTATTTAGAAAGACATGATGATTATTGGTTTGATACGGAAGATGAAAGAGCGATATCTTTTTATTCATTGGCAGCTCATTTTCCACAGTTATTCTAGAACTTAAACTTTCTGAAGTGTATTATTCCCTTTCAGCCTCATAGCTCTATTTAAACTGCAGAATATTTCTGAGACCTGAGAAAATAGTTTGCAAGTAATATTTCACTGTGTTCAAATACTCTGCATTTGTAGGTACTTTCTATAATGCTTTTGAAGTTTCCTTTTGCCCAAAACATTTACAGCATCATTCCATTAAATTTTAAGATGCCATTACTGACAGAAGAGTATAGTTCAAGTAATTGAAAGGGTGAATGCCTTATGTTTAAGACAGACCTGACACTATAGCTTTTTTATTCTGGTTCCCTGATTTTTCTTGGCAAATTGTATCACATCACTTGTAGAAGGTAGGTGAATAGGTAGGTGGTTTTATATTTGGGAACTTTACAGATTCAAGGAAAAATTATTTTGGGGGTGTAAAATCATGTGAAAAATAACTTTGGGCTATACAAATTCCTTTTTGCCAATATTATGGATAATACAGACTCGCCAAAATGTGATACATGTTTTGCTAGATCTGAACAAAAAACAATAGCAGAAACTTTCGGTGGTGATGTCAGCATCTAATGTGATGTCATGAATAATAGTTTGGGCTGGGAAAGTCATTAGGTACCCAAATGCTGATTTGTACCTTCTCAGAAAAGAAAATATCTTGAAATGGTACTGAAGAGTTTAACATTTGCTGCTTTCTGGAATTGTCCAGTTCTTGGCCTTCCCTGGTAGCTCAGCTGGTAAAGAATCCACCTGCAACGTGGGAGACCTGGGTTCGATCCCTGGGTTGGGAAAGTCTCCTGGAGAAGGGAATGGCTACCCACTCCAGTATTCTGGCTTGCAGAATTCCATGCACTGTATAGTCCATGGGGTCACAAAAAGCCAGACATGA
>NW_011494640.1:9896321-9896770 GCF_000754665.1 Bison bison bison | reverse complement strand
AGAAGAGGAGCTTGAGAACTGCAGCTATTAGCACTTCTGTAGGAAGTAAATGTTCCAGGCTTTGATGCTTCAGAGAATTCTCTCAAGGCCTGTGCAAACAGCTCGATGGATGAGCCCAAGGAGCAAGCAGACATAGGCACTGAGCCTTGCCTGCTGCTGAGCTGGGCTTATGGTATTAGGTAGACCTGATCTCCACTTTCAAATGCCACACATTTCCTCCATGGAGACATTTGCTTCTCATCAATAACCTTTTGAAGTAACCTTTGGGTTTATTTCCTGCCACTGTTCATGTAAATTAATTGCCCCCAGACAAAAGCACGTGTGGCTATTTTAAAACACAGAAGAAGAACCCCCATCAGAGCCCACGTGGGAGGTAGGTGTGTTGGCTGGAGGAGGTAGGTGTGTTGGCTGGAGATGACGCCCTCCTTCAGGCTCTGAGGGAATATGTT
>NW_011494640.1:9881442-9895350 GCF_000754665.1 Bison bison bison | reverse complement strand
CTGCAGTGGAAGCATGGAATCCTAACCACTGGATGGCCAGGGAAGTTCTTTTTTTTTTTTTTTGAATTTTATTTTTTTTTATTTTTTAACTTTACAATATTGTATTGGTTTTGCCATATATCAACATGAATCTGCCACAGGAAGTTCCTGAATTTTGTCTTTAAACATGATTTAGCCAAAGGAAGAAGCTCAAGCAGACAGAGCAGTGTGACTGCTGGCTGAGGTCACAATTTAACCTGCCTGTATCCTCAAAAGTCATTGTGCCCCTTCCTCACATAGTCACTCTTGAATTCTATCCCTGGATCAACCATATGGAACAAAGTTAAGGTGGGAACACCTTGTATTTGGGTGATTTTAAGGTCAAGGGGAGAAAACATGGCAGATGAGATTCGGTATAGGATTGAAATCTGAAAAAACCTTGAGTGTCACATAAAAGTTTGGATTTTTAGTCTGAAGAAATGGAAAAGCTATCACAGGGTTTTAATTTAGGGAGTGACATGAGCAAATCTACATTTACAAGGATAAATCTGGCGGCACCGTGGAGAAAGATCCGCTAAGAGGCAATTGCATTAATTTAGCCCAGAATTGATGAGCACCTAAAACCAAGCAGGCCAGGGGAAATGGAGAGGAGGGAATTAAACTGATCCCTGCCTTCAGATTACTCTTATAACAAGGATAAGAATTAATAGCCTGTGAATATTCACAGATTTTTCCTTTCTCCTTCATCATAAACTAAGAAAGTGGCAACTGAAGCAAAGGAAGAAGTAGAGCAAAATGTGTGTGCTAAGTTGCTTCAGTTGTGTTTCTGAGACCTCATGGACTGTAGCCCACCTGCCAGGCTCCTCTGTCCATGGGATTCTCCAGGCAAGAATACTGGAGTGGGTTGCCATGCCCTCCTCCAGGGGATCTTCTCAACCCAGGAATCGAACCCACATCTCTTATGTCTCCTGCATTGGTGGCAGGTTCTTTACCACTAGTATTACCTGGGAAGCACATAGAGCAGAATATTATTAAGTGTGCTTAAGAAATCTGGGAGTTATTCTTGAACTATGCCTAATCGTACACACATTGCTCCATTCATTTTGCTAATAAATACTTACTGGGTTTCCTATTTAAGCCAAGCACAGTTCCAGCCATTGAAATATGGGACTAACAGGTCCAGTGAAGTTCTGCCCAAATACCTCTGTAATTTTTCACTTTCTCTTGATTTCAGCTGTTAGTACACACATTCTCTTCTCTCCACTGCTATCCCTTGTCTGTGTCTTACTAATGCTCTGCATGACCTGGAGAGTCACTTCTTCCCAAGGGACTTCCCAGACCTTCAGCCATGGTTGGGGCCCCAGGACTTGTGCTTCCATTGCACCTGCCTCGTACTTCCCCTGAAAGAACATCTGATCACATGGGGCTAAAATCATGCTGGTTCAATAGCCTGTGGTGCCCTGAGAACAGGGACCTCTCTGCTCTGGTCAGTAGGCACTCGGATACTTCATGAATAAATAGTGTGTCAATGAATTAAGTGGCTCAACACATAGAATTTTTTCTTCCTCCATAAAAATGATACCTTTAGGAAGCTAAACTTATCATTATACTTTAAACTGGCATTATGTTAGCCTTATGCCCAGGAAGCTCAAGGCCATTATATGTTAACATTCTATATTTCTAGCCTCTACTTCTAGATTGAGAAATGAGCTACATATGGTTAGCTAAACTCATTTGTAAAAACTTGGCATGTTCTCAAACCATATTCAAAGCTTATGTTAGTTTTGAGGATACAAATAAAACATATATTTTCCAGAACCTCCCCTTCTTCAGTTGAATTTTTGGAAAAGATCTCCCACATTGTGAACTTCTATAAACTATATTCTAAGTTGAATCTGAATATCATGATTTGATTTGAATTTTCCATACACTCTTATTCAAGCCATGACACTTTAAAGAGTAGAGAAGTCTCATTTGTGTATAGGAATAAGGACTGTTTTAATTTTAGATTTCAAAGTACCATAGATAATAGCATATGTTAATCTTAAAAGCACTTGTCATGTTTCAAGTAAAAATAAGTCTCTTAAAGATGCTCCACAGAATTTGTTATACCTTTAGTAAGCAGTAGATTTCAGTTCTGTCCTTTTAGAACCTCAGAAGTGAATAATAAGAACGTTGATAAAGTTTAAAAAAATCTCTCTACTCCCCATTCTAAGTTCTTCACTTTATGACAAATCAATGGGCCACAATATCACCTTCAAACTCTTGGCAATAAACACTTATGATAAATAATGACATATTTGTTTTGCAAGCATAACTCACTTGCCATGACTACCTTAAGCCCTAACTTTCAGAAAAATCTTGAGTTATATTTTTTTACAGAAATAACCATAAAATCCATTCAAAAGATCTGCTGAACTCTGTATGATACCTAACTTATAATTATGACAGAAAATATAGATTATTTATTTTTATTACTTTTCCATTTTCAAGCAGGATCTTCCCCTTCCCCCTGATTTGGTCTTTGAAGTATATTGCCTGATGATCATTGCCAAAGCCCCCTTGGAGAAATAAGCAACATGTATTTTTACTCTTGAAGTATTTTTTCTTTTATGGTGCCAAATAGTGGAAATGTACTCAACTTATACAGGGTACCTTGCTAGGTGTCTTTGACATATTTGATCTTTTTTAACTTATAATAACTCTGGAAAGTATTTCATACCTCCCTAAAAATAAAGGTAATGGAGGTTCAGAAAGTATGCGTCGCCCTTCTAAAATTAGATAGCTAGTCAATGGTTGATTACACATTTAATATTCTTTCTGAGATACCAAATTTTAGGCAGAGTTAAAATATCTTTTAGTATGGAGAAATAATACAATTGTTGCTTAAGTATATCAGTTTTAAATATAACATCTGAAGTTAATAGAAACTTTATCTCTTCTTTTTGGGACAGGTTTCTTTGTTTCCTATCATTTTGTTTTGCCTTTATAAGTCACCACAGCAGGTAATAAAAAGATATATAATGATCCCATTTTTAACACTTGATCTTAAGACCCGAGAAGCATCAATAAACAGCCAGACACAAGGAAATTGATGTCTGGAAAAAAATGTGAGAGAGTTAAGATATTAGTGTAGCACAAAAGTAGGAAACAGATATCACTGAGGATATGAAGTGGTGAAAATGACTGTTTGAGCCTAAGGCAAGAAATCCACATATTATGGCTCTGAATAAGCAACTTGGGCTCAGGGAAGACATTAATGGTAATGGTGAGTGAACAATTTGGAAGAAAATATGAACACGGTTTGATGGTACTGGAGCCCAGTTTCCACATCAAAGTGTACTGCATGAGTAAAACCATACATTTAGGGCAAACATATTCAGTAGTTAACTACTTCCACTTATATTGTTAAATAGAAAGCATATTTTCAAGCAATAAATAAAAATGACACATTAATTTCCTGCCTTGTATCATTCCTGGTCCTTTCCTGAGAGCAACTACATTTCTGAGATGTTAGCCCCCACTAACATTTATTTAGTAATTGCTACATTGTAATGGTTCATTTAGAACTGCATTACAATGTAAGTGCCAGAAAACCCAACTATACTGGGCTTTAACAAAAGGGAATTTAGTATTTGACAAAACAGATGAGTCCTAGGATTGATCTATGTGGTCAGGTATCTGATTCTTTGCGACCCCATGAACTATAGACCTCAAACTAGCAATTCTACAGGAGAAAGGGTCATCATCAGGGTGAATGTAACAGAGAAGATACTAGAAGGACACTGAGACTCATTCTAACACCATTTTGTCCAAAATTGGTCTTACACCTGACCTCTGTGTGTGTGCTCAGTCATGTCTAACTCTTTGTGACCCCATGAACTGAAACCCACCAGTTCCTCTGTCCATGGGATTTTCCAGACAAGAAAACTGGAATGGGTTGCCATTTCTTCCTCCAAGAGATCTTCCCAACCCAAGGGTCAAACCTGTGTCTCCTGCACTGGCAGGGAGATTCTTTACCACTGAGCCACCTGATCTAGCTGCAGACATATTTAGATCCAGGTCTACAATGACACAGACCTGATTCCACTAGTCTCCCTTTGTACTGGCAAGAGGGTTGAGGCACGTTTGAGCTGCTACACAGTACCTGGGTTTACTGTAGTTCAACCAACTTGAGGAATTTTCCAGTCTCCACAATAGTCACAGTGGCCACAGGGATCTAGTGGTTGATTGGCTGAGTAACATGTTAGACTGAGAGGAAGAAGACTGATCTCCACATAGGAGTTACCATTGCCAGGAGTAGAGAGAATGAATCCCAGGGAGGCACAGATGACAAATGTTCAGGAAATCCTCTAAGCCATCCCTCTCTCTCCCCAGAGTGGACTTACTTCCTTTCTTCATGTTTTCCTTCATAAAACATGAATGTTTGAGCACTTGTAATATGATGGTGTTTATAGCAGTGAGCAAGAAGACAAGACTCTTGCCTGCATGAAGCTTGAGAGGAGTGAATGTGAAGAGCCACTTGCACTCATCAAGGATTAATGGGACTGTGAAGATGAATTGTATGACAATTTCTATCCATCAAAAATTGTAGAAAATGTAATGAATCATGCTTTCTCTTAAAAGTCTAACTATGGGTTGGAGCATATTGCTGTCAAAAGAGAGAAAAGTATAACATACCAATCTCTTGGTTCTTTCTATATCTAATTTTTCATAAGCTCAGGTTGTTTTAGTGGGAAATGATGCCTACAAGAGGCCATTGCTGAGGGGTTGAATGACAAGTTCTAGAGCAGGAGCCCCCTGGCAAGTGAGATAGTGGGGACTCATGGGGCAGCAGAGGGTCAATAGCTTTTGGCCCCATGTAGCTGTGGAGAAAGTAAGAGGAAGATAGCATGAAATACAAACTTTTTAATTAATTATTTTATTGAATAAAACATTAATTTCCTTCTATTCATTCATTGTAAAATGCCTAACATGAGAGATTTGAATAGTTAGCAGATAACAGTGGTCAACTTGCCCACAGGCAAGTTTTATTATCTCCTTTAAAGATACAGTCTTCATTTCCCTTTCAGACTTTTGCCATTTATTTTATGATTTAATTTCCCTTCTCCCTAATATAATCAAATCATCTTAAAAAATCAACAGAAAAAATTCCAGGTGGTTCAGAATTTTGCAAAGGTATAAATACACTGGATTGTGCATCAGGGTCAGAGATGGATTTTTGAGCTTAGCTTCACAGGACTGTTTGACTCTTTGTGACTCTATGGACTGTAGCTCTCCAGCCACCCCACCCCCCACCCCCGCCAAAAGGCTCCTCTGTCCATAGAATTCTCTAGGCAAGAATACTGGAGTGGGTAGGCATTCCCTTTTCTAAGGGATCTTCCCAACTTCCCAACCCAGGGATCAAACCCGTGTCTCCTGCATTGCTGGCATATTTCTTACCACCTGAGCCACCAGCACCCTGGGTCAGGAAGATCCCCTGGAGAAGGGAATGACTATCCACGCCAGGATTCCTGCCAGGAGAATTCCATGAACAGAGGAGTCTGGCGGGCTATAGTCCGTAGGATCACAAAGAGTCAGACACGGCTGAGCAACTAACTCTTTACTACAACACTTTTCACAGAACTGTTACTACCTCCCCAAAAAAATCCAAGCAAGCAAACTCTTAGGTAACCCCTGAGTTTGCATCCCAACCTCCTAGATATGCTTGAAAGAGGATAAACATATGAGCTAGGGTTCTATTTTTTTCCAGTGGTTCCCAGGAAGACTCTATTATGAGCTATTGGCATGTTTGCTTCAAAACTACCCAGAGAAGCAATATCTCTGTCACTCTTAGAGTTGACATCTCACCTTAGCAGCTCACCCTTCTCAGAGGTTGTGTTTTCATCTCTGAAAAGAGGCACTTCTCAGAAGGAGATAGAAAACATTAATGCTGATGGATTTTCAAGAAAACAGCAAGACAAGTAACAATCTCTGTTGAACAGTGTTGTCAAAGCAGTTTTAAAGTTCCTGTTTTGTACCTTTCTTTGTCAGTCTTGATCAACAGGTACTTTAAAAAATCAAAGCAAAGTATTGAAGAAAAAGGCTAGATTATTTTGAGTTAAATGTAAGATTCTGTTTTGACTTTGTGTTAAGTTTTGTTGAGGATATGTGGTACCATACACTTTTTAGAGATGTAGGCTAACACTGCAAATGATGATCCCATAAACAAAATTCTGGAGGACTGGACTTAAAACAAGGAATTGCAAAGTTAAAATTATTGACTGCATATTATATGTCAGTGCTGTGCTTAGTCGCTCATCTGTGTCTGACTCTTTACAACCCCATAGAGATATCCTGTCAGGCTGTCTGTCCATGGGGATTCTCCAGGTAAGAGTACTGGAATAGGTTGCCATGCCCTCCTCCAGGGGATCTTCCAACACAAGGATTGAACCCGTGTCTCCCACATTGCAGGAGGATTCTTTACTCTCTGAACCATGAGGGAAGACCAAGAATATTGGAGTGGATAGCCTGTCCCTTCTCCAGGGGAACTTCCTGGCCCAGAAATCGAACTGGAGTCTCCTGCATTGCAGGCAGATGTTTTACCAGCTGAGCTCCCAGGGAAGCTTATTATATGTCAGACTCTGTGGTAAATGCTTCAGTGTAGCATTTCAAGTTAACCTGATAATAATTCCATGGGGCCAGTACTACTATTCATCTCTTAAGGAAATAGTCTTTGGGATCAGTAGCCTAAGGAGAGGTGCTAAATGATGGAGCTGAGGACACAAACCACAACTCAGTGATTCCAGAGCACATGTCCAGCCTGTTCATAAGCCAATAACTTGTTTGGAGAAGTTTACACATATTTTATACACACTTCTAGGAAAATAACCTCCATTGATTTAAGTAGTGCTTTATTTATTTAATTATTTTATAATAGAAAAACTAACCAACAGACAATTAGATCTGGCAACATCACCTTCATTGTGTGAGAAAAGTGTACTTGTTTAAATTCAGTGTTATGAAACTTATTTGTATTTTTATAACGTTAGATGTGTCAGGCCTAGTCTATCTTGAGCGCTAGAGTCTCACTGCAAAAAGACTCTGCCTTCTTCAGCCCACATAACTTTCACTTCAAGCCAAGTATTCCTGTATTGGAGTTGGTTCTTACTTCCCTAACCAGCATTTAAATGCTCAGTCTGAGGCAAGAGTCTACCCTATTTTCATGTGCATTTCTTATTTCTGGGGTCTCACTTCTGTTTTTAGGCTTTCTCTTTCCTCCTTCTTTGGTTTCCAAATGTCAGAGATTATATGATTGTTCCCAAGTATGTCAGTTCATGCCCTCCAGCATGCAGACACAAAGATAGATGGAATTTAGAATAAGAGATTTATTGAGGAGGATGCCTGGGATAAGAAGGGAACAGGAAAAGGAAGGAAGGCCTCGGGTCACAGTGCAGCATCACACCTGTGAAAGGAGAGGGGCAAGGAAAGATAATTGGATAGGAAGAGCCTCAGATCATGGTGCACCTATGGGGCAGGCTCAGCCAGCCCTATGGGAGAACTCAGATACAAGGACTCCCACACTAGGCAGAAATAGCCAAGTCCCATACCTCATCATGCTCAAGCATTAGCCAGGAGCTTTCCATGGGCAAAGTGGCCTTGACCTAAATGCTGCAGCTGATTTGAAGACTCTGTGGCTGGTGGCTGGCAGCTAACCACTGTCCATGGAGAAATTTTATGGCTGCCACAATTGAGCTCTTATGTTCAGCAGATGCTCTCCTGCAGATCTGGGGACGAGCTCTTTCATGGCTCCCATTGGACTCTTCCTTAAGGGAAACTTACAAGGGAACAGTTGGTATGATCAGCTATAGGTTCCTTCCTTCCAGTTCAAATGCATGCCAAGTCACTTCAGTCGTGTCCAGCTCTTTACAACCCTATGGACTGTAGCCTGCCAGGCTCCTCTGTTTATGGGAATTTCGAGGCAAGAATACTGGGATAGGTTGCCATGCCTTCCAGGGGATCTTCCCAACCCAGGGATTGAACCTGCATCTCCTATGTCTCCTCCTCCAGCACGTTCTTTACTATTAGTGCCACCTGGGAACCCCATTCAGTTCATATAGGGGCTGCAATTAATTCTCATTATCTCCCTCCTCCCACACTTATTCTAAATTCACCTTCCTCTCACACAGCTAATACCTCTGCTGGTCTCTGTCACTCACTTAGTAGTGAAACAAATTTAATGAGAGGTTTGGATGTCTGGTAAACAAAACCTTCTCTTGCTAGGTTGCTGCACGTGCCCTTTCAAAACCATACTGGGCACGGGAATATCCAGGGATGTCCCACACATTTTTCTCTCTGCCCCATCTTGTAAGAGTACGTGCACCTTCTCCTATTGATTAGGGTCCATGATCTCTTCCGTAATGGATACCCTGGTTTTTTGCCTGCTGGCCAGTATACAAAGAGAGCTCAAATTACTTAGGAGGCAGCTTTGATGTTCCATGAGATCCTTGCTGTGTCGTCTAGAAAGAGTGTGCCTTCTTTGAAGACCAGGACTTCTAACTCAGTAGAGACCAGAATTATGGGGATAAGAAACAGAAAACCCCTCAATGGGTTGCTGGTTGTCAGCTACCTTAATTCCTAACATCAAGTCTCCTCTTAAAGACAGATCTCAGAGTCATATACCACAGGTGCTGTACCAGTGCTTGGCCCT
This sequence comes from Bison bison bison, assembly GCF_000754665.1. NCBI lineage: Eukaryota > Metazoa > Chordata > Mammalia > Artiodactyla > Bovidae > Bison > Bison bison. The sequence goes on along the minus strand of NW_011494640.1, from coordinate 9,886,682 downwards.
CTACCTCAGAGAGGATTATACATCCCCACGTATGGTCATGTAATTTGCAGTGTTTTCCTGTTGGGCAGATTCAGTCCTCACCCATCAACATCAAGCTTGTGGTTTTAGCCAATGAATGTGAGTTCATGATATCTGTACCCCATCTGAGCAGAAGCTTTGAGAGACATCGTGTGGTTCAGTTCCAGTTCAGCCGCTCAGTTGTGTCTGACTCTTTGTGACCCCATGGACTGCAGCATGCCGGGCCTCCTTGTCAATCACCAACTCCCAGAGTTTACTCAAACTCATGTCCATTGAGTTGGTGATGCTATCCAACCATCTCATCCTCTGTCATCCCCTTCTCCTCCCGCCCTTACTCTTTGCTAGCATCAGGGTCTTTTCAAATGAGTCAGTTCTTCACATCAGGTGGCCAAAGTATTGGAGTTTCAGCTTTAGCAACAGTCCTTCCAATGAATATTCAGGACTGATTTCCTTTAGGATGGACTGGTTTGATCTCCTTGAGAGTCCAAGACACTCTCAAGAGTCTTCTCCAGCACCACAGTTCAAAAAACATCAATTTTTTGGCACTCAGTGTTCTTTAGAGTCCAACTCTCACATCTATACATGACTACTGGAAAAACCATAGCTTTGACTAGATAGACCTTTGTTGACAAAGTAATGTCTCTGTTTTGCAATATGCTGCCTAGACTGGTCATAACTTTTCTTCCAAGGAGCAAGTGTCTCAATTTCATGGCTTCAGGCACCATCTGCAGTGATTTTGGAGCCCAACTGTGTGGTTCAGTGAGTGTTTTTCCCTTTCTGCCATGAGAACATATCCTAGTGGGGGTTAGTTCCTAGAATGAAGAAGACATGTGGAGTAGAGCCACAGCTCATGCACAGCCAACCCAATGAATACAAGCAAAAAATAAACCTGTGTTGTTAAAAACAACTTAGTTAAAAATGACTAAGAATTGGGGATTATTTGTTACTTCAGGATAACCTAACGAGATCTTACTAATGCATGGTAGCTTGTCTTATCTGTGATATTTTCCCTGGTCTCTGGCAAGTCATCCTTGCCTGATTTCTGATACATGTGTCTCTCTCCCTGTTTCTAACTAACAGATATCTGTCATAAATATCTTTAAGTATTGTTCTTAATATTGCTGGGGGTCTCTGGATTGACTACATCAGAGATATCTGGATATAGTTTTTAAGAAATTATTGGCTACAGAATTTGGTTCATTGGCTACAGAGATACTGATTCAACAAATATGATTCAGTAGTTGTCAGTATGGGTCTAAATATTTGCATATCTTAAAAACTACACATAGTCCTCTCATACATTCAGGAGTTAGTTGTATGTTATATTCCATAGCCTTGGACTGCAAGGAGATCCAACCAGTCCACTCTGAAGGAGATCAGCCCTGGGATTTCTTTGGAAGGAATGATGCTAAAGCTGAAACTCCAATACTTTGGCCACCTCATGCGAAGAGGTGACTCACTGGAAAACACTCTGATGCTTGGAGGGATTGGGGGCAAGAGGAGAAGGGGACGACAGAGGATGAGATGGCTGGATGACATCACTGACTCGATGGATGTGAGTCTCAGTGAACTCCAGGAATTGGTGATGGACAGGGAGGCCTGGTGTGCTGCGATTCATGGGGTCACAAAGAGTCGGACACGACTGAGCGACTGATCTGATCTGATCTGATCTGAATTATCTTTGCTGGTCTCTTGAACCTAAATGTACCATAACTTTTACTGCTCAATTTTAGCCTTGGATAATGGCCTTTCTATCAGACTTATCTTAGCCCCATATCTTCATCCTGCATTTACAGCCTGGTCAAATGAAGTTTCACCTGAGACCTACCATTGTTTAAAGCATACACTGAATTTCTCTTCGGAAAAGTTGTTAGTGTGTATGTGTATTCGTGTGTATGCGTGTGTGTCTCTGCGTGTATACATGACATATACGAACAAAAGAATAGAGAGAGAAAACTGTACTATGCTGAAAAAGGTTTTGAACATTTTGAAATGAAGCAGCAGAGCTAATTATCTGTCTGGGAAAGGTACTTATTTAGGTTTTGAGCTATTTAGGTCAAAAGTAACAGAGAAATTGCTGATACAATTATTCCTAGTAACACTCTCATAAATGCCTATGTGCATTCACACATGCATAAATCCCCTCATGTGGATATGTTCCTGGGAATGACTGTCTAAATAAATCCTCAAAGTACCTTTTGTTCAGTGATATGGCAGTGGAGGTAAGGAAAGGATGCATAGAATGATTGAGGCAAAGTTAGATGAGATTAAATGTTTCATCTTCCATGAGAAAGATTAAGGTCACAATCATCACAAATCAATGATAAACCTTCCCATTCCATCACACCCTGGTCCACCCTCTACCACTTCTGCCTTAAATTCTTACTGATTTTGCACAAACTGTTCCATTTGAATTTATTCTCGCTTATTTTTTGACTGACATTCTAGAAGAAACCCCAGAATATGAAATGCATGAGGACACTGAATGGATTTAGGAGACTGACCACTATGATGTGAAAACTGCCACCTAATCATTTGCTTGATTTCATTCATGTTTCTAGATATCAACTGCTCCAGACAGTACACTGAAGTTCCTTTATTTTGTTTTGCAAAGACAGTATGTCTAGAGTTTATCAACCCAAAATACTCAGAAAAATATGAAATAAATATAAAAAACATTTTTGATTAAATAGCAAACTGATCAGAATTAAATGCCAGAATCAGAGTCACATGTACTAGTTGGATCCTTTCTGGCTCTATTCTCAAGGGTCATATAACTGTCATAACTGCCTCAATGAAGATGGAAAAAAGGCTCATTTACCATTATTGTTCCTACTGGAATTAAAATGTATGACAAACCTTAGAGTCATGAAAGATACAATGAAGAGACAACTAAAATTAAAATTAGGACTTCCCTGGTGGTCCAGTGGTTAAGACTGTAACTTCCACTGCGAGGGACAGGAGCTTGATTCCTGGTGAGAGAAATAAGATTCTGCATGCCACATGGCACAGCCAGGATAAATGAAAAACTAAATGAAATTTAAAGAAATAAATTTTTAAAAGGCATAAATAAACATGTTTGGAAAGGTAGATTCAAGAGGCTTCCAAAATTCATATGCTCAAAGATACTTTTTATACTTCATACATGTCTAAGAAAATTAAATATTTCTAACAGTGCTTCATTTTATTCCCTCTATTGATGAATGACCATAAATGGGAAAAACTCTAGAAAAGCATCTTTTAAAAATTCACATTGACATTCATGTCCTTTCTGTTCATAAAAGAGTTAACATTACTTAATAGCATAGAAAAAGGCCTAAGGGTCATTTTCTTTATGATAAGTTGAGCTTCAAACTGAGAGAGATTTCTTATGAATTTAAAATTTTTTTTCAAACATTCCTATGTGAAACTTAAGAAACTTACATTTGGATACCTCTCATACTTTGGATATTTATGAAGTATTTAGAACTGTTCCAGAATTGGATGGGATTTCAACTTCATCGCTTTATTTTATTCAGTGTGGCTAATTCATTAGTTCAGTTAATTTCAGTTCAGTCACTCAGTCGTGTCTGACTCTTTGCGACCCCATGAACCGCAGCACACCAGGCCTCCCTGTCCATCACAAACTCCCAGAGCCCACCTAAACCCATTTCCATTGAGTCGGTGATGCCATCCAACCATCTCATCCTCTGTTGTCCCCTTCTGCACCTGCCCTCAATCTTTCCCAGCATCAAGGTCTTCTCAAACGAGTCAGCTCTTCGCATCAGGTGGCCAAAGTATTGGAGTTTCAGATACAATATCAGTCCTTCCAATGAACACTCAGGGATGATCTCCTTTAGGATGGACTGGTTGGATCTCCTTGCAGTCCAAGGGACTCTCAAGAGTCTTCTCCAGCACCACATTTCAAAAGCATCAATCTTCGGTGCTCAGCTTTCTTTATAGTCCAACTCTCACATCCTTACGTGACTGGAAAAACCATAGCCTTGACTAGACGGACCTTCGTTGACAAAGTAATGTCTCTGCATTTTAATATGCTGCCTAGGTTGGTCATAACTTTCCCTCCAAGGAGTAAGCGTCTTTTAATTTCATGGCTGCAATCACCATCTGCAGTGATTTTGGAGCCCCCCAAAATAAAGTCAGCCACTGTTTCCCCATCTATTTCCCATGAAGTGATGGGACCAGATGCCATGATCGTCATTGTCTGAATGTTGAGTTTTAAGCCAACGTTTTCACTCTCCTCTTTCACTTTCATCAAGAAGCTCTTTAGTTCTTCTTCACTTTCTGCCATAAGAGTGGTGTTATCTGCATATCTGAGGTTATTGATATTTCTCCTGGCAATCTTGATTCCAGCTTGTGCTTCATCCAGCCCAGCATTTCTCATGATGTACTCTGCATATAATTTAAATAAGCAGGGTAACAATATACAGCCTTGACGAATTCCTTTTCCTATTTGGAACCAGTCTGTTGTTCCATGTCCAGTTCTAACTATTGCTTCATGACTTGCATAAAGGTTTCTCAAGATGCAGGTCAGGTGGTCTAGTATTCCCATCTCTTGAAGAATTTCCCACAGTTTGTTGTGATCCACACAGTCAAAGGCTTTGGTATCATCAATAAAGCAAAAATAGATGTTTTTCTGGAATTCTCTTGCTTTTTTGATGATCCAGCGAATGTTGGCAATTTGATCTCTGGTTCCTCTGCCTTTTCTAAAACCAGCTTGAACATCTGAAAGTTCATGGTTCATGTATTGCTGAAGCCTAGCTTGGAGAATTCTGAGCATTACTTTACTAGCGTGTGAGATGAGTGCAATTGTGGAGTAGTTTGAGCATTCTTTGGCATTGCCTTTCATTGGGTTTGGAATGAAAACTGACCTTTTCCAGTCCTGTGGCCACTGCTGAGTTTTCCAAATTTGCTGGCAGATTGAGTGAAGCACTTTCACAGCATCATCTTTTAGGATTTTAAATAGCTCAACTGGAATTCCATCACCTCCACTAGCTTTGTTCATAGTGATGCTTCCTAAGGCCCACTTGACTTCACATTCCAGGATGTCTGGCTCTAGGTGAGTGATCACATCATCATGATTATCTGGGTCATGAAGATCTTTTTTGTACAGTCTTCTGTGTACTCCTGCCACCTCTTCTTAATATCTACTGCTTCTGTTAGGTCCATACCATTTCTGTCCTTTATCGAGCCCATCTTTGCATGAAATGTTCCCTTGGTATCTC
>NW_011494640.1:9880916-9881342 GCF_000754665.1 Bison bison bison | reverse complement strand
TTAGCCTTTGCCCTGCTTCATTCTGTATTCCAAGGCCAAATTTGCCTGTTACTCCAGTATCTCTTGACTTCCTCCTTTTTTGTATTCTAGTCCCTTATAATGAAAAGGACACATTTTTTTGGTGTTAGTTCTAAAAGGTCTTGTATGTCTTCATAGAACCATTCAACTTCAGCTTCTTTAGCATTACTGGTGGGGGAATAGACTTGAATTACAGTGATATTGAATGGTTTGCCTTGGAAACGAACAGAGATCATTCTTTCATTTTTGAGATTGCACACAAGTACTGCATTTCAGACTCTTTTGTTGACTCTGATGGCTACTCCATTTCTTCTAATGGGAATCTTGCTCATAGTAGTAGATATAATGGTCATCTGAGTTAAATTCACCCATTCCAATCCATCTTAGTTCACTGATTCCTAGAATGTC
>NW_011494640.1:9841320-9880816 GCF_000754665.1 Bison bison bison | reverse complement strand
AGTCTTCTGTGTACTCCTGCCACCTCTTCTTAATATCTACTGCTTCTGTTAGGTCCATACCATTTCTGTCCTTTATCGAGCCCATCTTTGCATGAAAATTTCCCTTGGTATCTCTAATTTTCTTGAAGAGATCTCTAGTCTTTCCTATTCTATTGTTTTCCTCTATTTCTCATTGATCACTGAGAAAGGCTTTCTTATCTCTCCTTGCTATTCTTTGGAACTCTGCATTCAAATGGGTTTATTTCCTTTTCTCCTTTGCTTTTTGCTTCCCTTCTTTCACAGCTATTTGTAAGGCCTCCCCAGACAGCCATTTAGCTTTTTTGCACTTCTTTTCCATGGAGATGGTCTTGATCCCTGTCTCCTGTACAATGGCACAAACCAGATCTAGTCCCTTAAATCTATTTCTCACTTCCACTGTATAATCATAAGGGATTTTATTTAGGTCATACCTGAATGGTCTAGTGGTTTTCCCCACTTTCTTCAATTTAAGTCTGAATTTGGCAATAAGGAGTTCATGATCGGAGCCACAGTTAGCTCCCAGTCTTCTTTTTGCTGACTGTATAGACAGTCTTCATCTTTGGCTGCAAAGAATATGATCAGTGATTTCAGTGTTGACCATCTGGTGATGTCCACGTGTAGAGTCTTCTCTTGCGTTGTTGGAAGAGGGTGTTTGCTATGACCAGTGTGTTCTCTTGGCAAAACTCTGTTAGCCTTTGCCCTGCTTCATTCTGTATACCAAGGCGACATTTGCCTGTTACTCCAGGTATCTCTTGACTTCCTCCTTTTTTGTATTCTAGTCCCTTATAATGAAAAGGACACGTTTTTTTGGTGTTAGTTCTAAAAGGTCTTGTACGTCTTCATAGAACCATTCAACTTCAGCTTCTTTAGCATTACTGGTCAGGGCGTAGACTTGAATTACAGTGATATTGAATGGTTTGCCTTGGAAACGAACAGAGATCATTCTTTCATTTTTGAGACTGCACACAAGTACTGCATTTCAGACTCTTTTGTTGACTGTGATGGCTACTCCATTTCTTCTAATGGATTCTTGCTCATAGTAGTAGATATAATGGTCATCTGAGTTAAATTCACCCATTCCAATCCATCTTAGTTCACTGATTCCTAGAATGTCGACGTTCACTCTTGCCATCTCCTGTTTGACCACTTCCAATTTGCCTTGATTCATGGACCTAACATTCCAGGTTCCTATGCAATATTGCTCTTTACAGCATCAGATCTTGCTTCTATCACCAGTGACACCCACAACTGGGTGTTGTTTTTGCTTTGGCTCCATCCCTTCATTCTTTCTGGAGTTATTTCTCCACTGATCTCCAGTAGCCTTCTGGGCATCTACCGACCTGGGGAGTTCATCTTTCAGTGTCCTATCTTTTTGCCTTTTCATACTGTTTATGGGGTTCTCAAGCCAAGAATACTGAAGCGGTTTGCCATTCCCTTCTCCAGTGGACCACATTCTATCAGACCTCTCCACCATGACCAGTCCATCTTGGGTGGCCCCACATGGCCTGGCTTATTTTCATTGAGTTAGACAAGCTGTGGTCCATGTGATCAGATTGGCTAGTTGTCTGTGATTGTGGTTTTAGTCTGTCTGCCCTCTGATGCCCTCTCTCAGTGCTTACTGTCTTACTTGGATTTCTCTTACCTTGGATGTGGGGTATCTCTTCATGCTGCTCCAGCAAAACGCAGCTGCTGCTCCTTACCTTGGACGTGGGATAGCTCCTCTTGGCTGCCGCCCCTGAGCTTGGGTGTGGGGTAGCTCCTCCCAGCTGCTCCTGGCTGCTCTACTAATTTATTAGTAGAAATAAGTTACTAGTGTAACCAAAGGATTCTGGAAACTGAAGAGAGATTGACCATTATTTTACTGATTTAAGCAAGTATTTCCCCACCCTTTCTTTCTTTCTTCCTTCTTTTCCTCCTTCCTTCCTTCGCTTCTTCACCCATTCCTGTCTCTCTCCCCCCTTGTATTCCTAACAGAACCCCCTTTGTGGTTGCTGTTTGTTTTGTTTTTCCCTTTATGCTAACTAGGTAAAAGTAGGGATGAGCTTGTGAAGTAGAAAAGAAGTTCAGTTGCTGCCCTCTCAACCTCAGTCATGTGTCAGTCAACAACATATATGTACTAGTATATATAAGTGAAGTGAGTGAAAATCGCTCAGTTGTGTCCAACTCTTTGCAACCCCATGGACTGCAGCCTGCCAGGCTCTACTGTCCATGGAATTCTCCAAGCAAGAATATTGGAGTGGGTTGGCATTTCCTTCTCCAAGTATATATAAAATAGATAACTAATAAGGACCTATTGTACAGCACAGGGAACTCAACTCAATACTCTATAATGGCCTTATGGGAAATGAATCTTAAAAAAGAATGGATATATGTTTATGCATAACTGATTAACTTTGCTGCACATCTAAAACCAGCATAACATTTTAAATCGACTATACTCCAAGAAAATTTTTCTGAAAAAGCAGTCTGCGAGTCATTGTCACAGATTCTTGTTTCCTTTTTAAGCCACTGGCAAGATCTCAGTTCAGTTCAGTTGCTCAGTCATATCCAACTCTTTGCGACCCCATGGACTGTAGTATGCCAGGCCTCTCTGTCCATCACCAACTCCTGACTTTACCCAAACTCATGTCCGTTGAGTCGGTGATGCCATCCAACCATCTCATCCTCTGTTGTCCCTTTCTCCTGCCCTCAGTCTTTCCTAGCATCAGGGTCTTTTCCAATGAGTTAGCTCTTCGCATCAGGTGGCCAAAGTACTGGAGTTTTAGCTTCAACATCAGTCCTTCCAATGAACACCCAGGACTGATCTCCTTTAGGATGGGATGGTTGGATCTCCTTGCAGTCCAAGGGACTCTCAAGAGACTTCTCCAACACCACAGTTCAAAAACATCAGTTCTTCTGTGCTCAGCTTTCTTTATAGTCCAAGTCTCACATCCATACATGACTACTGGAAAAACCATAGCCTTGACTAGATGGACCTTTGTTGGCAAAGTAATGTCTCTGTTTTTTAATATGCTGTCTAGGTGTTCTTTGGAAAGACTGATGCTAAAACTGAAACTCCAATACTCTGGCCACCTCATGCGAAGTGTTGACGCATTGGAAAAGACTCTGATGCTGGGAGGGATTGGGGGCAGGAGGAAAAGGGGACGACAGAGGATGAGATGGCTGGATGACATCATTGACTCGATGGACATGAGTCTGAGTGAACTCCAGGAGTTGGTGATGGACAGGGAGGCCTGGCATGCTGCAATTCATGGGGTTACAAAGAGTCAGACAGGACTGAACGACTGAACTGAACTGAAGTGTCTAACAAGATTTACCTGAAAGTAAAGAAAGACAATTGAAGATGAAATGTTCTATGTGGTACTTTGGGGCTTTTTTTTTTTTTTGATTCCAATTTTTGAGTATCTGAATACCAGTATAGCAGAATTTCTGATAACGGTTAAATCATGCTTTAACATCATATTGAATGCCAAAGTATAGAATATATTCACACTGTTGGAAATGTTTCTTCACCAGTCTCAAGCTAAAACGTGAACTGTCATCAGTTATAGATACACCTGTGCCCATGACCTTGCCCATCCTGGCTCACCTGGCACTGGTTTCCTCTTTCTCTTACAGCATAGGTGGAGAAGTGGGGCGAGGCCACGAAGGAACTTACGTGGGCAAACACTTCCGCATGGGATTCATGACAATGCCTGCGCCCCAGGACCGGCTGCCCCACCCTTGCTCCAGTGGCTTCTCCGTCAGGTCGCAGTCGCTGCATTCGGTCGGGGGCACAGACGACGACAGCAGCTGTGGCTCCCGGAGACAACCACCCCCCAAGCCCAAGCGGGACCCCAGTACCAAGCTGAGCACGTCATCTGAGACGGTCAACAGTACGGCGGCCAGTAAGAGCGGGAAAGGCCCCGAGCGGACTGAAGGTAAAACCAGCCAGGCCCATTTCACCTAGAAAGAGGCTTCACACCAAGTGTCCAGGCCCGCATATCCACCAGCATTTGCCTGGGTCACATGATCTTGTCTCTTCCACCTTAAGTCTTAGAAAAGAAGAATCCAGGGGCAATGGCTGTTCATTGCAGTGTTGCCAAATGACACCTCCCACAATATATTTAATTTATATCACCTGAAAAGGATGTGTTTTCTAGCCCCCTTTAAGGCGCTTTGAATCATTAGGAAATTATTTTGCCTAGAAGTATATCTAAAATCTATATTTTCTTGCTTTTATTCCTATTACTTGTATAATTATAGAAGTATTATGAGATTCCCAGGTGGTGCTAGTGGTAAAGAACTCACCTGCCATTGCAGGGGAGGTGAGAGGCAGGTTGGATCCCTGGGTAGGGAAGATCCCCTGGAGGAGGGAATGGCAACTCACTCCAGTATTCTTGCCTGGAGAATCCATCCCCTGGACAGAGGAGCCTGGCAGACTGCAGTCCTTAGGGTTGTAAAAGTGTGGGACATGACTGAGCAACTTAGCACAATTGGACGCATCATGAAATCATAATGGGGGGCTTTGTAATGCCAGAAAATATAAAAAAGAAAAATCGTAATCATCTTTAGAAATAATCATTTCTTAATCATTTTGGTGTACTTCCAGTAAATTTGAATTTATGCATGTATGTGTGTACATTTGTAGCCTCTACTTCAATCCCTGTCTTCTGTTTTTACCATATCTACATTTTTTTCTCAGCCATGAAGTACATAAATCAAATATGTCTTAGTCTCTTTGTTGGTCTATAATTATAAATTAGGTCAGATTAACCCCAGATCTCACTGGTACTTTAGCCTTGCTTGAATAAGTCAGTTTCAGCTTTCCTGAAATTTCCCCGAGAGTCCCTTGCAGGGCGAGTAGTCCCAAGTGAGTTTTGATACAGGTGCATTCAGATTGTTGTGTGAGTTGTGGAAGATGCTTCAGGGCATCCAGTGCTGACAGGACTGGCTTGAGAGCATGTTTCCTCCAGGTCCCATGGTCTTTCTCTTACCCTGCCTGTCCCTGACATTCTTCCCCAGTGGCTCACGTGAGCACCTGGTATTCCAAGTTTCCCAGTAGCTTGCAACAAAGAGTGGACGCCAGCTGGTCCTTTCCTTAACTGGGCAGGTTTCTTTGTCACTTAGGCTCCCCCGTCCTTCACAAAAACTCCCTCATCTTGTGGTCTAACCCTCCCACAGAAATGTAAACCTAGCCTACGGTATGGTTACCCACGAAGCATATTCCATCACTTCTAACATCTTCATCTTACCTTTCACCTGTATCAGTATCCAATGGCATATGTAGCCAGAAAGCAAAAGCTTCAGAGAATATTGAAGAATACAAATAAATGCCTGGAGATTGAGCTAATCCATACTTTCTTCAGGGAAAATCTCCACTTAGGCTCAGTTTCTTCTACTTCATATACAGTCAGAAATACATCACAATTGTGGGTATGTGTGTGAGATTATATGTGTAAATAATATGCATTTGTGCATATTTACAAAATTGAAATCCTAGTGCATAGTTTTGTGCTTTATATTTTCACTTGTTTTCTTGTGATTATTTTCCATGGCATTCAGTTTGCTGGGAAACGCTGGTTTTAAGGAAGGGCATGAACATCATGGTACTTTGTGCAATTGTTATCTTTGATGAAGTCTTAGTTGGGCTTCCCTGGTGGCTCAGATGGTAAAGAATCTGCCTGCAATGCAGGAGACCTGGGTTTAATCCCTGGGTCAGGAAGATCCCCTGGAGAAGGGAATGGCAACCCACTCCGGTATTCTTGCCTTAAGAATTCCATGGATATAGGAGCCTGGCAGGCTACAGCCCATGGGGCCTCAGAGTCAGACACGACGGAGTGGCTAATACTCAACACACCAGATTGGTTCCAGACTGTTCTGCTGTAATCAATCACACTGCAATGAAGGGTTGTGTGTGTGTGTGTGTGTGTGTGTGAGTGTGAGTGAGGGGGTGTCTATTTGTGTAACTCTTTTGTTCCTCCACCTTGAAACAGATTTGAATTCTGAGTCTTTTTTTCTCATGATTCAAGGTCATCAGTATGTCCTTCAACTTGTAACTCACAGATGTTTTAGAGATAGTGTTAATAAACTAAAAGGCTCTAGAGATCTGCGTTTTATAAATTTTAAATATTGCTCCTAAGTTTTCCCTGATATTGATACATGGTGCCTTTTGTTTCTCTTTATAGTCTATGAGGTTATTTCCAGAAGTCACCTCTTCTTACTTGTACTGGCAGAAAACTACATAATCAATTACATTGCATTGTTTTCAAAAGCAGATTATGATTTAGAACAATGGTCTCTGAATGATGAGGGCCTGAATGTAATCTAAAACGATTCAAGAATAAAGGGGGATAAAAGAACCATTGGAAGGGGAAGCGAAAAGGAATCAGACTAGGTGAGCAGCCAGTAAAAGGGTGTGTTATCAGGTGAGGTAACAGTGCTGGAAATACCCATGGAAGCAGTGTAACATACACATCTCAAAATAGTCCCCTCCCTGGGGAGGGGAGCTTGGGGTCTTCAGAGTGGTCATGTGGAAAATTATGATTGCCCCACAGAAGAAATATTTGAGTGGTGATTCAATTGTCTTAAAGACAGAACTGATTGCCATTCATTTGAAATGCTTCAGGTAGCTAAATCCTGAGATAGAGAAACTCATAAGTCTCTCAGATCCCTTCACCATATCAAGATTTAAGGCTCTAAATAGCTCATTATCAAAGAGAAGACAGGAAGTCTGTTATCTTTATTACTTCTGAGGCAGAAGAGAAGACAGTGAGTAAATTAAAGCAGTAGCAAAAGCTTATCTCAGACTTGGAAAACTACCTTATGGTCCGTAAGGCTTATTAAACACTAAGTTCAAGTTCAACATCTCTCCTCAAAAGGACTTCTAGGGTGGTTAAAGAGCCTTCAGCTGTAGTGCCTCTTTGAGGATGGTCAATGGACCAGAAGGACTATTAAGATTCAGTGCAGAAATGGTCAACTTTTATAGAAGAGTGATTTTTCAATGCAAATTTCAGCTTCTCTTTGGAGCACTTAATCAAAAGGCAACTGCAGAACTGGATATATTCAAATCTCTTTTACCAAGGTATGACTTCAATAACAGGAGAGAATCAGAGCTCAGTTCAAAGATGGGAGAAAAATCTTGAGTCCAAATGCATGTATTCATATGTGTGTACTCAAAGTGAAAATTATGTAACTATGTAGATTGTTCTTTTATGAATCCTCAACTCTTTATAATTGTGAGTTAACTGGACTTCATTATGGAGCATATGTTTTCTTTACAGTTTTTCTGGCTTTAAGAATTATAACAAAGATGAAGAGTGACTTTTATAAATCTTAGTTTGTCTTTTCTTTTTACATTAAATGTCAGCAAAGTCAAAATATTGATTCTGGGGCATTAGAATGATTTCCATGGTAACCAGCTTCTATTTAAGTCAGGGATTATGACTTCCCTGAGGATAAAAGTAAAAAGGAAATGGCCTTGTAGCAAAACAGCTTTCAGAGTAGGAAAGAAATAGTTTAATGATGAACACAAACAAAAAAATCACATACCAGGAAAAGTATAATTTAGCTTTAAAAAATCATAATTGTGTCATACTGAAAATATATATTTGCAATTCTATTTTAAGATCTTTCATAATGATACATTTCAAAATGTATACAGTAGAGAAGATAAATTGACCATAAATATGCAATAGATATTTTAATTGCTCTTTCTATTGCTTCAGTGTAATACCTGCTGAGTTTGAGGAAAGATTAGACGAAGCAAAAGGAGCTAACTAGAAAGGATGAGAGACCTGACAACTACATCTGTAGGATGCAGGAAAGAGCAGTAATTGTGCAAACTCACATTCTCCATTCCCATTGCTCAGGTCAACACGTATTTCATTTCTTAATAGAGTCATTTGCAGAGATGCTCTGTGGTGCAGGCAAAAGAGACTGTGCTTAGAATCTACAAGCAAACATTGACTTTGAGACAGTGATCTAATGAGACTGTTTCTTCCCCTTTAAAATGATGATGAGGCACTGAAAACTAATCATACCCTGCCCCTCTCACAGCCTTATGACCATACAGTTGGCTAATGCCCACAACTGTGCATGGTAAAAAGAAAATGCTATGCAAACGTTAAGTTCATATGATTTTAAATGTGTACTTACACTTATTAACTGAACTGAACTGAACTGAATTGACTTCTTAACGGGCCAGTATAACATGAAATTTTGGTTTCATGTGCACGCATGCTAAGTTTCTTCAGGGGTATCTGACTCTTTCCAACCTTGTGAACTGTAGCCTGCCAGGCTTCTCTGTCCTTGGGATTCTCCAGGCAAGAGTACTGGAGTAGGTTGCCATTCTCTTCTGCAGAAGATCTTCCCATAGCACATATATTAAAAATAAATAGGAGAAATACAGAGGTTGGTTCCCTCTTTGCCCACTTTCTGAAGAGATTTTATTATCAATGGGTGTTGAATTTTATCAAAAACTTCTTTCACATCTGTTGAGATGATCATATGGTTTTTATTTTTCAGTTTGTTACTGTGCTGTCTCTCACTGATTTGCAGATATTGAAGAATCCTTGTATTCCTTGGATAAGTCCCACTTGATTGCATTGTATGATACTTTTAATGTTTTGTTAGATTCAGTTTGCTAGTATTTTCTAGAGAATTTTGCATCTACATTCATCAGTGATCAAAATGTTAGTCACTCAGTCATGTCCAACTCTTTTTGACCCCATGGATTATAGCCTGCCAGGCTCCTCTGTCCATGGAGTTCTCCAGGCAAGAATACTGGAGTGGGTTGCCATTCTCTTCTCCAGGGGATCTTCCTGATCCAGGGCTTGAACCCCCGTCTCCTTAATTGCACACAAACTCTTTACCATCTGAGCCACTAGAGAAGCCCTCATCTTGGTCTGTACTTTTCTTTTTTGTGATATCTTCTTCTGGTTTTGACATCAGGGTGATACTGTCCTCGCAGAATGACCTTGGGAGTGTTCCTTCTTCTGCAATTTTTTTGGGGGAAAATTTTAGAAAGATAGGTGTTAAGTCTTCTCTAAATGTTTGAGAGAATTCACCTGTAAAGCCATCTGGACCTGGACTTTTGTTAGCTGGAAGTTTTTAAATCACTGTTTCAGTTTCAGTACCTGTTATTGGTCTGTTCATATTTTCTATTTCTTCCTGTTTCAATCTTGGAAGGTTGTACCTTTCTAAGAATTTGTCCATCTTTTCGTTTTTATTGACATATAGTTTACAAACAGAAACAGACTTAAAGACATCAGAAACAAACTATGGTTAATGATGGGGAAATGTATGTGGGGGAGGGATAACATGAGTTTGGGATGAACATATACACACTACTATATGTATGGTAGATAACCAACAAGGATCTCTATATAGCACAGGGAACTCTACTCAATATTCTCTGATAACTTACATGAGAAAAGAATCCAAAAAAGAGTGAATATATGTATGTGCATCACTGAATCACTTTACACCCGAAATTAACACAACATTGTAAATCAACTACACTCCAGTAAAATCAAATAAATTAATAAATATGTAAGACAGGAAAGGAAAAGCCATACACACATATCTTATATGTTAGGCTTAAAATTTTTACACAATGACCCAAATAAACAGAGAAATATTTTCTGGTTGTATAAACTCTTCATAATAGCATGACATTAATATGTTTATTGTAATGAAGAAAACATATTTTTATTAAATCAAGTATTTCTATACTTTAGACTCCATTAAAAAACTTAAGTATTCTTTTTTTGAAGTATAATTAAGGTATACCATTATGTTAGTTGGTGCTTCCCAGATGGAGCTAGTGGAAAAGAATCAGACTGCCAATGCAGGCGATGTTAAGAGACATGGGTTCAATCCCTGGGTCAGAAAGATCCTTTGGAGGAGGGCATGGCCACCTATTCCAGTATTCTTACCTGGAAAATTCCATGGACAGAGGAGCCTGGTGGCCTACAGTCCATAAGGTCGCAAAGAATCAGATACAACTGAAGCAACTGAGCATGCACGCATTATGTTAGTTTTGGCTGTACAACATATTGATTGAATATTTGGATATGTTGCATAATGATCACCACCATAAATCTAGTTAGCATCCATCACCATACATATTACCTACTTTTTGGTGACAAGAACTTTTAGAATTTATTCTCTTAGCAGCTTTTAAGTATGCAATACAGTATTATTAACTGTAGTCACTATGCTGTACATTCCATCCCTAGGACTTACTGGAAGTCTGTTCTTCTTAACCCTCTTCACCATTTCTCACACACCTTCAAAACTAAATGTTCTTAACTTTCTTTTGTTTTAAATTCTTCTTTCAAGTAATTGTCAACACTTAGTTTATTATATTGCTTCATGATTATCTTCAGAAGACAATGAATTAGGATGGTTCTCCTGGTTTCTGATATTACCTTCTAGATATATTTGTTAGAGTCATGTCTATGAATCAGAATTTGGAATACATGCAGAAACATTTGGAATCACAACGTGTCCTCAAAAACTTGAACTGTGAGGTTGAGCCAGAACCAAAGGAAGACTAAATTCATTATAGGGTCACTGCCTTAAAAAAAAAGAAATGCAAATCCCTCTTTCAAGATTACCAAAATAGATGACAATCTTCAGCAATGTTGCTTTTCCTTTCTTTCTTTATTCTGCCAATTCTTTGAGTGTCTACTTGGTTGTAGGGAAATCCAGCAGTGAACAAAATAGAAATGGTCCTTTCCTTCATGTTCTTTGTATGTGCTCAGTCACTTCAGTTGTGTTCGACTCTGCAACCCCATGGAATGTAAGCCCACTAGACTCCTCTGTCCATGGGATTCTCCAGGCAAGAACACTGGAATGGGATGCCATGCCCTCTTCCAGAGGATCTTCCTGACCCAGGGATTGAACCTGTGTCTGTTATGTCTCATGCATTGGCAGGCAGGTTCTTTACCACTATTGCCACATGGGGAGCTCTTCCTTCATGTTACTTACAACCAATTTTGTTTCCAATTCTCTAGCTCAGCCTATTTCCCTCTATTTACACCATGAGGCAAGCACTGATCTGTTGTTGTTGTCGTTCAGTTACTCAGTCGTGTCCAATTCTTTGTAATCCCCCTGTCCTTCACCATCTCCCAAAGCTTGCTCAAACTCTTGTGTCCGGTTCTAACTGTTGCTTCTTGACTTGCATACAAGTTTCTCAGCACTGATTTACAGGAATATTTTCTAGAAAACAGAAAATCTGGCATGACAGCCACGTGAGCATCATCTGTGTAATTAGTTGTTTAACTCTGGAAGAAACAGTTTAGCACATTTTAATAATGTGTTTTTGTCCTACAAAGAATATTTGCTGTTCTTTCATTGTTCAGTGCTAACAATTTAAAGATGCCTGTATCTGATTTTGTACCAATGTACAGCTTTGTAGGCAATCTATAGGCATTTGAGGGGAGAGGAGAAACAAGTTGAATGTAATATTTATGTTGGGGAATTTACAAATTTTCCAGGTCAGAATTCCAGTTTGGGAACTTGATTAAGCCCCAGTCAGAGCCAGCCATAAACTTGGTTTTGCTTTTCTCAGTGACTAGCCCAGATTTCTAATCCTTACAAGATATTTATAAAAATTAGACTGTGCCTTTTATGACTCAGCATGAAATATTAGAAAAATATGGGCTTCATAGGGAAACAGACATTGGTTTCATATCAGTGCTGCCAACAAGTAATACACTCTCTCTCACAGACACAGTTTTCTCATCTGTACAATGGGAATAGCAATATTGGTCTTAGGCGGTGGATAGAATCTTGTCCAAGATTTTTATCCAGGATTCTCCACTCCCTCGTATACTCACCTTGGATATTCCCTGGAACTTTCATACCATTGGTGGCCTTAAGATTAAGGGGGCCGTGTGGCAAGGAGTGTGTTGTTGTTTGTTGTTGTTCAGTCACCTAGTCGTTTCTGAGTCTTTGCAAGCCCATGGTCTGCAGCATGCGAGGCTTCCCAGTCCTTTACTATCTCCCAGAGTTTGCTCAAACTCATGTCCATTGAGTTGATGATGCCATCTAATCACCTCATCCTCTGTCATCCTCTTCTCTTCCTGCCCTCAATCTTTCCTAGCATCAGGGTCTTTAAAGTCAAGGAATGCGGGTGGTCTCTAACAACTGAGTGTAGTCTCTGGCTAAAAGCCAGCAAGGAAACAGGGACTTCAGTTCTATAACTACAGGATCTGAATTCCACCAACAACAATACTCAGCTTAGAAGTAGAGTTTCTTCTAGAATCTCCAAAAATGTAGCCTGGCTGCCACCTCGATTTCAGCTAGTGGGACCTGAACAGAGATCCCAACCTTCTGGGTTCCAGAAGGGTTCCATGGCCAGGTTCCAGCCATGCCCAGTGAAAGTGAAAGTCACTCAGTCATGTCCTACTCTTTGAGACCCCATGGACTATACAGTCCATGGAATTCTCCAGGCCAGAATACTGGAGTGGGTAGCCTTTCCCTTCTCCAGTGGATGTTCCCAACCCAGGGATCAAACCCAGGTCTTCTGCATTGCAGACAGATTCTTTACCAGCTGAGCCACAAGGGAAGCCTAAGAATACTGGAGTGGGTAGCCTATCCCTTCTCCAGTGGATCCTCCTGACCCAGGAATCAACCCAGGGTCTCCTGCATTGCAGGTGGATTATTTACAACTGAGCTATGAAGGAAGCCCGGCCACATCCAGACTTCTGATGTATAGAACCAAGAGTTAATAGAGGGGTACTGATTTTCAAGCTGCTCTATTTGTGATAATCTGTTATTGTAGCAATAGAAAAAGAATCCATTTTACTAAATTATTGGGCAGAAAAAGTGGGGTAAAATTCATTGGCAAAGCACATAGCTTACAGCCTGGAGAAGAGCAGATCCTCAGCAACCTTGCTGTCCTTTTCAGTGTGTGCGTGCTCAGTCTCTTCAGTCATGTCTGACTCTTTATGATCCTATGGACTGTAGCCCACTACACTCCTCTGTCCATGGAATTTCCCAGGCAAGAATACTGGAGTAGGTTATCATGCCCTCCTCCAGGAGATCTTTCTGACCCAGAGATCAAACCTATGACTTTTGCATCTCCTGCATTGCAGACAGATTCTTTACCACTAAGACAGTGCTGGTGGTTTTCCAGATTCCCCAGGTCAGACTTTGAAAGTAAATGAGATGATAGAAGCCCAGAAAATGCTGACATGTTAGATCTCTTGAATATCTGCTTAACTCTTTCTGAATTTGTGTGGATCTTTTCCTGAGAGGATCTGTCCTTTCTTGCCAGCAGTTTTTGTTCTTTCAAAGGACTCAGTGATGGCTTTTCAGTGGTGTTTTCAATGACTCATTTAAATGACTGCAACTTGCAGGCTTAGTGCCTTTTTTTCATGTAACAAGTGGCACTTGTAGTTCACAGCAGGCTTTCTAGAAGCCTTCAAAGCTCCATTTAGCACCACACTAATGAAACACAAGGAAAGCGGAAAACAAGCTCTTGAAATCTTCATCGTTTTGGCACTGGGTAGTGTTCTAGTGTGTTCTTGTTGCTTTGATGGGATGAGACGTGGGGAATTGTCACTGAAGCCCCACATTCCTAGGTTTCACTGTCCAGGTTGACAGAATCAGAAGTTGCTAGGCTTCCTGGTGTAAAAGCCATCTGTCAAACCAGACTGCTCAGACAGAGACAGAGTTGTATGACTCCAGCGTGTGATCTTTTTCTAAACGTACCCCGAGGCCCATGAATGAAACTATTTGTAAGTCAAATCATCTTTCTTTTGGTCCTGGCTGTTGATTCTAGTCCAGAGAACTACCCTACCTCTTTCTGGTCTCACCCAACACCCTTTCAGTAACACTCTGAATTTGGTCTGATTGGTCTCAGTGTCTGAAATTCATAAGACGATTTTTATCTATTTTGTTGCTACTGATAGCATCTTCCACAAGAGACCAATAAGCTCAAACTTCCTGAGTATCTGTTCTGATCATGGCATTGATTGTGGAGTATTCTATTGCTATACTGAGCTTAGTCACTGAGTCATGTCTGACTTTTGCAACCCCGTGGACTGTAGCCTGACAGGCTCCTCTTTCTATGGAATTCTCCAGGCAAGAATACTGGAGTCAGTAATCATTCCCTTCTCCAGGGAATTTCCCAATGCAGAGCTTGAACCTGGTTTTCCTGCATTGCAGGGAGATTCCTTACTGTCTAAGTCACCAGGAAAGCCTGGTGCTGTACTCAGTTCAGTTCAGTGATTCAGTCATGTCTGACTCTTTGCAATCCCGTGGACTGTAGCACACCAGGATTTCCTGTCCATCACCAACTCCCAGAGCTTACTCAAACTCATGTCCATTGAGTCAGTGTTGCCATACAACCATCTCATCATCTGTTGTCCCCTTCTCCTCCTGCCTTCAATTTTTCCCAGCATCAGGGTTTTTTCAAATGAGTCAGTTCTACACAGCAGGTAGCCAAGGTACTGGAGTTTCAGCTTCTGCATCAGTCCTTCCAATGAACACCCAGGACTGATCTCCTTTAGAATGGACTGGTTGGATCTCCTTGCAGTCCAAGGGACTCTCAAGAGTCTTCTCCAACACCACAGTTCAAAAGCATCAATTCTTCGGTGCTCAGCTTTCTTCACAGTCCAACTTTCACATCCATACATGACCACTGGAAAAACCATAGCCTTGACTAGACGCACCTTAATTGGCAAAGTAATGCCTCTGCTTTTTAATATGCTGTCTAGGTTGGTCATGACTTTCCTTCCAAGGAGTAAGTGTCTTTTAATTTCATGGCTGCAATCACCATCTGCAGTGATTTTGGAGCCCCCCAAAATAAAATCTGACACTGTTTCCACTGTTTCCCCATCTATTTCCCATGAAATGATTGGACCAGATGCCATGATCTTAGTTTTCTGAATGTTGAGCTTTAAGCCAACTTTTTCACTCTCCTTTTTCACTTTCATCAAGAGGCTATTTAGTTCTTCTTCACTTTCTGCCATAAGGGTAGTGTCTTCTGCATATCTGAGGTTATTGATATTTCTTCCAGCAATCTTGATTCCAGCTTGTGCTTCATCCATCCTGGCATGTCACATGATGTACTCTGCATATAAGTGAAATAAGCAGGGTGAAAATATACAGCCTTAACATACTCCTTTCCTGATTTGGAACCAGTCTGTTCCATTTCCAGTTCTAACTGTTGCTTCTTAACCTGCATACATATTTCTCAGGAGGCAGGTCAGGCGGTCTGGTATTCCCATCTCTTGAAGAATGCTGTGATCCACACAGTCAAAGGCTTTCGTATAGTCAATAAAGCAGAAGTAGATGTTTTTCTGGAACTCTCTTGGTTTCTCAATGATCCAACGGATATTGGCAATTTGATCTCTGGTTCCTCTGCCTTTTCTAAATCCAGCTTGAACATGTGGAAGTTTACAGTTCATGTACTGTTGAAGCCTGGCTTGGAGAATTTTGAGCATTACTTTGCTAGTGAGTGAGATGAGTGTAATTGCGTGGTAGTTTGAGCATTCTTTGACATTGCCTTTCTTTGGGATTGGAATGAAAACTGACCTTTTCCAGTCCTGTGGCCACTGCTGAGTTTTCCAAGTTTTCTGGCATACTGAGTGCAGTGCTTTCACAGCATCATCTTTCAGGATTTGAAATAGCTAACTGGAATTCTCTCACCTCCACTAGCTTTGTTCTTGTGTTGCTTTCTAAGGCCCACTTGACTTCACATTCCAGGATGTCTGGCACTAGGTGACTGATCACACCATCATGGTCATCTGGGTCATGAAAATCTTTTTTGTATAGTTCTTCTGTGTATTCTTGCCACCTCTTCTTAATATCCTCTGCTTCTGTTAGGTCCATACCATTTCTGTCCTTTATTGCGCCCATCTTTGCATAAAATGTTCTCTTGATATCTTTAATTTTCTTGAAGAGATCTCTAGTCTTTCCCATTCTATTGTTTTCCTCTATTTCTTTGCACTGATCACTGAGGAAGGCTTTCTTCTCTCTCCTTGCTATTCTTTGGAACTCTGCATTCAAATGGGTTTACCTTTCCTTTTCTCCTTTGTCTTTTGCTTCTCTTCTTTTCACAGCTATTTGTAAGCCCTCCTCAGACAACCATTTTGCCTTTTTGCATTTCTTTTTCTTGGTAATGTTCTTGATCACTGCCTCCTATACAATGTCACAAACCTCTGTCCATAGTTCTTTAGGCACTCTGTCCATCAGATCTAAGCCCTTCAATCTATTTGTCACTTCTAGCGTATAATCAAAAGAGATTTGATTTAGGTCATACCTGACTGGTCTAGTGGTTTTCCTTACTTTCTTCAATTAAAATCTGAATTTGGCAATAAGGAGTTCATGATCTGAGCCACAGTCAGTTCCTGGTCTTATTTTTGCTGACTGTATAGAGCTTCTCCATCTTTGGCTGCAAAGAATATAATCAATCTGATTTTGGTATTGACCATCTGGTGATGTCCATGTGTAGAGTCTTCTCTTGTGTTGTTGGAAGAGGGTGTTTGCTATGACCAGTGTGTTCTCTTGGCAAAACTCTGTTAGCCTTTGCCCTGCTTCATTCTGTACTTCAAGGCCAAATTTGCCTGTTACTCCAGGTATCTCTTGACTTCCTAATTTTCATTCCAGTCCCCTATGATGAAAGGCACATCTTTTCTGGGTATTAGTTCCAGAAGGTCTTGTACGTCTTCATAGAACTATTCAACCTCAGCTTCTTCAGCATTACAGGTCAGGGCCTAGGCTTGGATTACTGTGATATTGAATGGTTTGGCTTGGAAACAAACAGAGATCATTCTGTCGTTTTTGAGATTGCATCCAAGTACTGCATTTCAGACTCTTTTGTTGACTATCATGGCTACACCATTTCTTCTGAGGGATTCTTGCCCATAGTAGTAGACATAATGGTCATCTGAGTTAAATTCACCCATTCTAGTCCATTTTAGTTCACTGATTCCTAAAATGTTGATGTTCCCTCTTGCCAGTTCCTATTTGACCACTTCCAGTTTGCCTTGATTCATGGACCTAACATTCCAGGTTCCTATACAATATTGCTCTTACAGCATCAGACCTTGCTTCCATCACCAGTCACATCCACAACTGGGTGTTGTTTTGCTTTGGCTGCATCCCTTCATTCTTTCTGGAGTTATTTCTCCACTGATCTCCAGTAGCATATTGGGCACCGACCAACCTGGAGACTTCATTTTTCAGTGTTGTATCTTTTTGCATTTTTATACTGTTCATGAGGTTCTTAAGGCAAGAATACTGAAGTGGTTTGGCATTCCCTTCTCCCACGGATCGTGTTTTGTCATAATTCTCCACCATCACCCATCTGTCTTGGGTGGCCCTACACGGCATTCCTCATAGTTTCATTGAGTTAGACAAGCTGTGGTCCATGTGATAAGATTGGTTAGTTTTCTGTAATTGTGGTTTTCATTCTGTCTACCCTCTGATGGAAAAGGATAAGAGGATTATGGAAGCTTCCTGATGGGAGAGACTGACTCAGGGGGAAACTGGGTCTTGTTCCGATGGGCGGGGCCATGCTTAGTAAATCCTCAATACTGTACTGTGTTATTTATTTCAGATTTTTTAGGGTCAAGTCTATGGAATGTTGCTTAATAAGTGTTTGCTGAATCAATCAGGATAACAAGTTTAGAGCAGCTGAGGACAACAGTTCTGAGGCCCTATTCTCCTGGTTCAGAGTCAAGCTGATTACAACACTTCACTTCAGAGACAAGATATCACCATAAATAATGACCTATTACAAAGATCAGATTAGCCCTGCCCTGGCTTAAAGTAGACAGTGCAGTCTGTCTTTGTCAGGTTTTCCAGAGTCTGACTTCCTGTGTGTCTGCATTGGGAGAATGCAGACCACCCTTCAGCAGGCCACCACTGACCCATGCCTCTCCCTGAGACTCCTGGACACTCACAGTCAAGTCTGGGCCAGTCTCTTGTGGGGTCACTGCTCCTTTCTCCTGGGTCCTGGTGTGCACAAGGTTTTGTTTGTGCTCTCCAAGAGTCTGTTTCCCCAGTCCTGTGTAAGTTCTGGTGGCTCTATGGTGGGGTTAATGGTGACCTCCTCCAAGAGGGCTTCTGCCATACCCAGGTCTGTTGTACCCAGAGCCCCTGCTGTACTAGTTGACATAAATTTGTGGCTTAAACTGTACACCTTGATTATTTCACAGTTTCTGAGAGTCAGGAATTTCCACAGCATCTCCCAAGGCTTCAATCCAGGTGCCAGCTGGGGCTGGGGTCTTATCTGAGGCTAAAAGTCCTTTTTGGTTCATGTGGATGTTGGCAGAATCCATTTCCTTTTGGTTGTAGAAAATTATATCTTACTTCAAGGAAACAAGGAGAAATTGTCTCTCTCCCTTTGTTTCTCTTGCTTCAGGAAAGGCCTGCATCTTCCTTTAAAGAACTAACCAGGATAATCTCCCCTCTGATAAAAGCAGAGTCTACTGATTCAGTTCAGTTCAGTCACTCAGTCATGTCCGACTCTTTGTGACCCCACGGACTGCAGCACGCCAGGCTTCCCTGTCTATCACCAACTCCTGGAGCTAGTTCAAACTCTTGTCCATCAAGTCAGTGATGCCATCCAACCATCTCATCCTCTATCATCCCCTTATCCTCCTGCCTTCAATCTTTCCCAGCATCAGGGTCTTTTCCAATGTCAGTTCTTCACATCAGGTGAACAAAGTATTGGAGCTTCAGCATCAGTCCTTCCAATAAATATTCAGGACTGATTTCCTTTAGGATTGACAGGTTTGATCTCTTTGCAGTCCAAGGGATTCTCAAGAATCTTCTCCAACCCTACAGTTGAAAAGCATCAATTCTTTGGCACTCAGCTTTCTTTATAGTCCAACTCTCACATGCATACATGACTACTGGAAAAACCATAGCTTTGACTAGATGGACCTTTGTTGGCAAAGTAATGTCTCTGTTTTTTAATATGTTATCCAGGTTGGTCATAACTTTTCTTCCAAGGAGCAAGTGTCTTAATTTCATGGCTGTAGTCACCATCTGCAGTGATTTTGAAGCCCAAAGAAATGAAGTCTGTCACTGTTTCTGTTGTCTCTTTATCTAATTGCCATGGAGTGATGGGACTGGATCCCAAGATCTTAGTTTTTTGAATGTTGAGTTTTAAGCCAGCTTTTCCACTTTCCTCTTTTACTTTCATCAAGAGGCTCTTTAGTTCCTCTTCACTTTCTGCTATAAAGGTGGTGTCATCTGCATATCTGAGGTGTTTGATATTTCTCCTGGCAATCTTGATTCCAGCTTGTGCTTCATCGATCCTGGCATTTCAGACAATGTACTCTGCATATAAGTTAAATAAGTAGGGTGACAATACACAGCCTTGACATACTCCTTTCCCAATTTGGAACCAGTCTGTTGTTCCACATCCGGTTTTAACTGTTTCTTCTTGACCTGCATACAGATTTCTAAGGAGGCAGGTAAGTTGGAATAATTCAAATACCTCAAGGCATCTAAACAACTGGTAAATAAAAAAGGCACAGCATCACCCCATTTCTCTCTGTCTTTTCCTTTTTCCATATAAAAGAAGTTATCCCTGTTGCAAAAGATCTGAATTATTATTTTAGAGTTGAAAGTGAGAAAATCTAATTTATTTTGGCCTCAGCCTTCCTGGAAGTCTGAATAAATATGATAAAAAGGAGCTGATAAAATATGCTCCTTTGTTCAGCAGCTCCAAGTCCAAAGGAATTCTAGAATATAAAGATCCAAGTATTGACACCAAAATGGTACAATAAGAAAAGTTGTATTGTGCATAATTATCAGTCTATTTGATCCTCCCTGCTAATTTTGCTGGCTGGGGAGCTCTTTTGTTGACCCAAAGAGCTAGCTTGACCCAACACTGTCATTGTCTCCTAAAACATCAGATGGATGTGGGCTAGATAATCCACAGCATCTTTGATATGGCAAAGATGCTCCCCGAGCTTTGGCTTGTCGATTTCCCCAGAACCCCAGTATTGTAGGAATTAGTGATTGTAATTTATACAAAGTGATTTCCTGTCCTCTCTCTACATGTTGAGTAGTATTTTGATGACAAGTAAAGATGAGACTGCATACTTCTAAATTATACAACTTCTCAAAATTTTTATCTCTCAAAAATTTTATCAATTTCCAGTTATAGGAAAACAGACTTCAGAAAGCATGTGTCCTCAGTGAAGAAGATGCTAAATGTAACCCTCAGTGCAACTTTCTGCTGAAATTTAATAGACTAATGTAAATACCATAAGACATCTAGATAATTGGTAAATAAATCTCTGTTTTTGTCAGGCCTCAAACTTGAATAGGGTTTTATTTCTTCTATGCATTTATACTGAAAGATTAGGGAGTAATGTGGTAAATTCTTAAATTACTAAGATTTTAAAAGGAAAATGAAGGACAAGAGTTGATGGCCTGCCTTCCTTAAATGGTTCCTATTTCCTTTGGCTCTCTTCTCTACAAAACTCTCAACTCTCACATCTCCTCTGCTTCTCTGTGCTTCAGTCTGGCCCCTAAATTCTGAAGCTAACTGAGAACATCGTCCTTAGAAGGCAATTCAGAACCTCCTTGCACTTACATAAACATGTTTCCTGCAAGTAACCCAGCCCCTTCTCAATCTTTCCAACCTCGGTCAGTGCATGTCTCAGGGTATTTCTGATAAAAACATTTTCTTCCATTTGGCTACGTAAAGCATTTGATACAATTAAAATGCAATTTTTATTTTTAAAAAAGTGGCATAATCTCCTTTATACTTGTACAGACCACCTCATAGATCCTCATAGATTTAACAGTCATTGGAAGGAGTCTTTCTAACTGATGAACTTCCCTCAAGGTATGATGGAAATGAGATTAGCTCCTTTCAGGAGAATCTAATCTTGACTACTAGTCTTACCTACTTCTAACCTTGGCTTAGTGGCCTCTTCAAACCACAGCCTTGCATCTCTCCTTCCTTGTTTAGCTGGTTTCTAAAAGGCCTTCTGCATGCCCATGCTCCATGGCCTCAATGTTCATTTGCCCCAGATCCACAGTTTACTGCTGACTCCACCTTCACTGTCACTGAATCCCATCTTGGTCCCCAGCTCAGTGACTTCCTTTTATGCCTGTCCTTTGGTATTTCTCTTCAGCATTTTAGACTGTTGATTATTCCCATATTTTCTAAATCAGCTATTCCTTTGTTATTCATGCATGGCTCCCTACTGGTTTTCTTCCTCTGGCTTCTAAGTCTTCTTTGAGGGTATCTCTTGTTCTGCTTGATTTTTCAGTGATGTGTTTCTATAGGCTTTTTCTAGAAACGTCTAGATGCATCTAGATGATGTTTCTAGATTAATAAAATCATTGGATCTTATTAATATTTTCTTCTCTTATATGCTACTCTATATTTGTTGAATAAGCAAGTGATGAATTTTACACACTCTCTGAGTGTCTGACTGTATCTCTGGACCCACATGTCTGTAGATGTCACAGAGTTTTCAAACTCATCATATCCACATTGACCCAGCAGTTTCCTCCATGTTTCCTAACCTGATACTCAGTTTAGAAAAGTGAGAGCCTTATCAGATTTCTCTCCTTAGCTTAGCCCTGACATCTAATCAGTTAACAAGTGTAGCCAATTCTGCTCCTCATACTTCTGCTGCCTGACCCTCTCCCTCATCTGCACTCTTTCTCACATCATTTCACTCACATCATTTCTCACTTGGACAACTGCTCAGGAACCTCACTGGTCTCCTTTCCTGCACCATCACCTTTTCAAGTCCATCATTTTTACTACATCCAGAGAGGATTTTTCTCACATACATACCAGATCACATCATTACTCAGCTCCTGATTTCACTGAATCATGTCCTGTTCTTCATTTACCTGATAAAATGACAACACGTTAGCATAACCCTCACCATCTGACCCTTGCCAGTCCCCAGAACCACATCTCCTAACTTAAGTCATGCTTCTCACAGCATTCTCAAACCATATAATTTTCTATGAACAAAGGCAGCAAGCTTGTTCCTGCCTCTCTACCCTTGAGAGTGAAATCCCTTCTTTCTGTAGCATCTTATCCTCATTAACTTCTATGGCAAATTTCCACTCATATATCAAGACCCCAGTGTAACTGCTACCTTCTCTGTGATAATGTATGTAGGCACATTCTTCTGTATAGTTTGCATATAACTCCAGTATATCTATTGTTATGTGCTCAGTCAGTTCAGTCATGTCTGACTCTTTGTGACCCCGTGGACTGTACCCTACCAGGCTCCTCTGTCCATGGAATCTCCCAGGCCAGAGTATTGGAATGGGTTACTATTTCTTTCTCCAGGGAATCTTTCTGACCCAGGAGTCAAATCTGTGTCTCCTGCATCTCCTACATTGGAGGCAAATTCTTTACCACTGATCCATCCAGGAAGCCCATCTATTGTTATGTGCTGTGCTAAATCACTTTAGTCATGTCCCACTTTTTGCAATACTATGGACTGTAACCCACCAGGTTCCCCTGTCCATGAGATTCTCCAAGCAAGGATACTGGAGTGGGTTGCCATGCCTTCCTCTAGGGAATCTTCCCAACCCAGGGATCGAACCCATGTCTCCTGCATTGGCAGTGAGGTTCTCTTACCACTAACACCACCTGGGAAGTCCCTATTTTATATCATATGCTAAATATTTGCCTAATTTTTGTGTCCTGAGTCTAAACATGCCTTAGACATGTGGACCTGTTCTTTTCCTCTTTGCATCTTCAATGCCTACCACAGAGTAGGACTTAATAGGAAAAGTTGAAGGAGCATATTTTTAATAACACACTCTTTCATTAATGAGTCTTCCAACAGGCTAATTGCTATGAAGAGTTATTGCACTTTCAAGCATCTTTAGAGTAAAAAGAAGTTAAAGCATTTGGAGAGCTTAGAGGAAAAAGCAGGGTGATTCATGATACTCAGGGAGCAAGTATCTTGGCCATCCATCTACCCTTCAGTCCCAGCTTTGTTTACGATACGGTAACCACTCTGAATGATTTAAAAGATGAAATGGTTCTGCTTGCTCTTAGGCTAGGTTTGTAAAACCTTACAATGTGCTTCCTCCATTGTTTTACATTTCTGAATCTTGATGGGTATGAAAATTAATTATAGGGGGTGGTGAAAAATACTGTTGACAGGCTGTAATGTATTATTGGTACCATGTACTTACTGATTTATCTTCATGTTATAAATAAAACATATTCTGCTTGTGCCCTTCAGATAAGGTTTTTAAAAAAGTTTCTCAATTAATATGCAAGCGATAACTGAGGTTGCTTTCTCTTAAATGACTTTTGAAAGTTGTTTTAGTCTTTCCTATCCTTATATATAATGGGGTTTCCCTTGGTTGCTTATGTCATCATCTTAGGAGGCCAGATATGTTCTTCTAGATTAATTGTATTTTTCCATTCTATAGGCATGCAGCTTCTGAACAGTTCTTCATTCTACTATGAAGAAGCATGTGTAAAGCCATTTTTTAAGCCAGAATGACTGCATGTGTGCATAAATCTTGCCTTTAATTGACCTCGACAAAGCATATACTTATTGCAGAATGAGTGCCTTGATTTAATGGCTCTGTGTCTTTCCTGAGAGTTTCTAGAATATGTATTGCTTTCTACACTTTTTCTTGTTAAGTGGAAGGGCAGTGATTTAAGACAAGCTCTTTTTATTTTTTTCTATTAATATGTATTAAATTAAGTTGATTATATGGAGCAGAACATGGGAACACATTGCCCTTTGGAAATCCCTGCTTTCTGACAGCTCCATCTAATGAGAACAGCTGAAAACTAACAAGAATTTTAAAAAAAAGAGTTTAGGGGAGAAAGACTTATTCTTGCACTAAGGCTTGTGAATTTTTACAGAATATAAACTGCACAGTTTTTTCTTTTTTTTTTTTTAAACTGGTATAAATTTGTTATAAGCAATGAATGAGCATGGGAAAAGGAAAAGTAAGGATTGTTTTACTGATATTAAAGGAAGAGAAGCATTTAAAGATTGTATATATTTAGTATCAAGTTAAAGAGCATCAAAAGGTCTTGATTATAACTAACCTCCTTTTCCGTTCAGGGTTAATGTGATGGCCTGAGGATGTCATTTGTTGAGAGTTATTTATTAAGTATCTATCATGTGCCAGCTACAATGTTAGGTAACAGAGAAACAGGAAAGATGTGTTATCTCCCCTAAAAGACTTGACAACCCAAGGAAGCCCACTGATAATCAAACAGGCAGTCACGGTAAAGTGGGATCAGTTCCTGGGTGGAGGCGGGGGTGGGGCAGAGTATAGGGCCCACTGTGTGAGCATATATCAAGGGCACCTACCCCAACTTAAAGAGTCAGAGGAGGGTTCTTAGAGGAAGTGTCATGAATGCTGAAAATAAGGATGCAAGATATTTTAGAAATATTCTGTGTAAGAATACTTAAAATGACAAAGTGTATTGCAACTGAGTGAGAAAGCTCTTCTTCCTCCAGAAAACATGGCAAAGCAAACTGATTTACATACTTGTAGCTCTAAATAACCAAAACTCTACTGTCCATATATAATTTTATTTGGGGAATTCAGATGTTTATTTTATCTTGTTTAATCTTCCATCTCTAGGAGATGTGAAGGGCTGGGTTATCTTTAAGAGAGAGGTAAGTGTTCACAGAGATGAAATTCAATTTGAGATACTCACTTCCACAAAATATTAAATAGACCTTGGACCCATATGTGAAATATAGATAAGAAACATGAAAATTAGAACTGGCCTGTTTTTATACATTTTAATTTTATTTTCTTTCTCCAAACTGTGGATAATATGGCCATAATTGTTTACACGATGGGTCTTCCCTGGTAAGTCAGCTGGTAAAGAATCTGCCTGCAATGATATGGGGCTCCCAATGGCTCAACAGTAAAGGATATGCCTGCAATGCAAGAGACACAGGGGATGTGGGTTTGATCCCTGGGTTGGGAAGTTCCCCTGGAGGAGGAAATGGCAACCCGCTCCGTATTCTTGCCTGAAAAATCCCATGAACAGAGGAGCCTGGTGGGCTACAGTCTGTGAGGTCACAAAGGGTCAGACACAACTGAGCACAAGGTTCACGTGATATATAAGCTTGAGGGAGAAAAGGAATGCATATTCTATCTATGCTCCCTTAGATCAAAGAAGCCAGAGCCTTGTCGATCTGTCCCTTAGCTGAGATGCTTTCTCCTATTCCCATCCAACATTTAGATTTCTGTGGCTGTGAAAATCTTTGTTTTAGCAACACGTGCACACCAGCTTAGGGCTTCCTACATGGTGCTAGTGGTAAAGAACCCACCTGCCGATGCAGGGGACACGAGCCATTCATTCGATCCCTGGTTTGGGAAGATCCCCTTAAGGATGGCATGCAAACCCATTCCAGTATTCTTGCCTTGACAATCCCATGGATAGAGGAGCCTGGCGGTCTATAGTCCATAGGGTCGCAAAGAGTCGGACACAACTGAAGCGACTGAGCATACATGCATCCGCACCAGCTTGACAGTGGGTACTGGATTAAATATAAAATTGTCACATTAAAAATAGTTGAGTAAAAAGTTGTTGATTTGGTTGTAGTGGCAAAATGAGTGTTGAAACAACCTTCTCACATGGTGATAGAGGAAGAGCTATGTCTTACAAGTGGAACAGAGAATGATGAAGAGCTTCTATATTTGTAATCTGGGATGTATGAAATGGAAGGATTACTGTCTTTCTCAGTCCCCAAACAATATGGAAATGCTGACTATAGCCACGGAAAGCAAGTTAAATTCCTCCATTATGGGCCAATATGTCCAGAGAGGCAACTTCTTGTGATCTATGAGATTGTTCTTTTAACAAATATTTATTGAGTACCTACTATATTCCAGTCACTGTACTAGGAGTTTCAGATACATCCATGAACAAATTTTTGCAAAAGGTGCATGACCTTTGAAGTATTTATATTCTAGCGGGAGTAAGAAATTGATATATAATAGACATACTAAACCCACACATTGGCTAGTATGTTATGTGTGTGTGTTAGTTGCTCAGTCATGTCTGATTCTTTGCGACCCCATGTATTGTAGCCTGCCAGGCCCCTCTGTCCATGGGGTTCTCCAGGCAAGAATACTAGAGTGGATTACCACTTCCTTCTCCATGGGATCTTCCCGACCCAGGGATTGAACACAAGTCTCCTGCATTGCAGGCAGATGCTTTACCATCTGAGCCACCAGGGAAGCCTGACTAGCATGTTAGAATGCTATAAATGCTATGTTATAAATGTTATGTTATAACTGCTATGGGAGAAAGAAAAATCTAGACCAAGGCAAAGAGTTTCAAGAGGCTGGGGCACCTTTAAGAAGAGAGGGCAGAAAAGATTTCATCCTGATTTTTGAGTTAAGATATGCACTCAGTCTCATCAGAGGATGAGATGTTTAGATAGCATCACCAACTCAATAGCATGAATCTGAGCAAACTCTGGGAGATAGTGGAGGATAGGGAAGCCTGGCATGCTACAGTCCATGGGGTCACAAAGAGTCAGATACGACTTAGTGATTGAACAACAACAACAACATTGGATCAGTCTAGATCTGATCAGGAGAGAAAAATCATGCAGTTATTTGAAAAGGGAGGCTCACTGTAAAGAATCACTAATTATAACTGAGGATTAGAGTAATGGGAACAGTCAGAAAGAAGTAAAGAAAACTGCAAAACTGCAATGACTATAGGATTGAAGATGCAAGGAACAGTCACTGGTCCCAAGGCTGAGCTAGAGTGCCCCCTCCAACCTGGGTGAGACCCATGCCTTGTTGGAAGGCATAGCTGTGGATTATTGAATGGCAGAGACATCATCGTGGCGCAATGGTACTCTTACTGAAAATTCATATTCTGGAACTTCCTGAAAAACCACCTTTTAAGGTGCTGGCACTCATAGGAGTTTCTCATCAGTGGTACTCCTCTACCTGGGATTTGGCTTGCTGCAAGCAACTGATGTTTTGGGAGCCAGATGCTAGTGAAGCTATCTGCTCTGTGGGGTGGGAATTAGATGTGGGAAAGCCACTTTGTGCAGCATAAGGTTGGCTAGTGAGCCC
Source organism: Bison bison bison (assembly GCF_000754665.1). NCBI lineage: Eukaryota > Metazoa > Chordata > Mammalia > Artiodactyla > Bovidae > Bison > Bison bison. The sequence continues at coordinate 9,853,762 of NW_011494640.1, read as the reverse complement.
GGGAACCAGGAAATAAAACCCTTTTCTGCTATAATGTTCCTCCAGCATCCTCTGTAGACAAAGCTTAACATTGTGCCAGCTGGCCCAGGAGAAAATATTTAAAGGGCCTAAATTCCTTGTCACAAGCAGGAAAAGAGGATGCATTTGGAAGTGAGAGTCACCTAGTTGATAACTCATGTGGACAGAAAGGAGATAAGGACTCCCACTTTGGTGGGTGTCTTGAGGGAGTGCATTTCCAGTGGAGAAAACAGTTACCTGGAAGATCCAGAAATTGGAATTGCATAAGAAAAAGGTCAGTGTAAGGGGAGCATTGCGGGTGAAAATGACAAGACCAGGAAGTGAGGTCAGAGAGGAAAAGAAGGTGAGACCCTGTAGAATCTTCCTTGTAGGTCTTCCTAGGGCTTGGTGTACAAGGGAGCCATTGCAGGGGGTGGAGCAGAAGAGTGGCAGGGTGTGTTTGTAAAAAATCTTTGTGGTGACTGTGGTGAGGATAAATTTATAGGGGTCAGATATAGAATCAGGAAGACAGCCAGGATGCTTTTGCAGTCACACAGATGGGTGCTTAAACCAAGGTTGCTTACCAGGGGTTCTCAAATTTTTGGCACCAGGGACTGGTTTGTGGAGGACAGTTCTTCCATGGACTGGGAGTGATGTGAGGGGAGATGGTTTCAGGATGATTCAAGCACATTACATTTCTTGGGCACTTTGTTTCTATTATTGTTACATCAGTTCCACCTTAGGTCATCAGGCATTAGATCCTGGAGGTGGGAGACCCCTGGCTTAGACCAAAGTAGAAGTGGAATTGGTGAAAAATAGGAAAGCATTACCTTTTCTTTTGGGGCAGTTACTCAAAATCCTATCTCCATTCCTTCCTTACTAGTGCTATAGATATAAATGTAGATACAGGTATAGATCTGGACGTAGATATAGACACCTAGATATACTTAGGGTATACTTGTCCTGGCTGTGAAAACTTTTTCCTTGAGAAAAGGATGCTAGTGCTCCATATCCATGAAAACTCCTTAAATGTGTGCTGTTGATTGCATTTTTTTTTTTTTCTGGCAATCTGAAATGTTTTAAGTCAAGAATGAGTTTTAGCAAAAGATCTATAGATGCTTAAATTATAAACATAGCAGACACGGCTAGTTCATCAAAGAAATAAATGCAAAAAGTTGTATTTATTGTTTGTGCTTTCCAAACAAAAACATATATAAGATGTTTTAAGGGCCGCCCTCTAGAGCAGCCCCCAAACCCTCTCCAGCCCTGCTTTTCTGCTGCTTGGCCTAGGTTGTGCCCACACATGAAGCTTGGGTTTCCCTCCAGCTCTCCAAACACATCCCTCCCTTTCCTTGGCCATTGCTCTTAGCCTTACCTGCATTGAAATGCCAGTCTACTTTCCCCTGACCCTGGGAAAATCCTCATGTCCACCACTCTCCTGCCCCAAACCTCTTGGAGTGAAGACTTACCCAGTTCCTTGCAGGACTGTGTTTTTTTCCAGAAATGTTTTGTTGTTGTTGTTTAGTCTCTAAGTTGTGTCTGACTCTTTGGAACCTTATGGACAGTAGCCCCCCAGGCTCCTCCTCTGTCCACCGGATTTTCCAGCTAAGAATACTGGAATGGGTTGCCATTTCCTCCCAGACCCAGGGATTGAACCCGCATCTTCTGCTAAGTTGTGTTTTCTTAAAGATCTTACTCTTCTTTGTATCCCTACTAAATTCCCCAAAGCCTGCTATATTTAATAAATACATATTGAAGTTGACTTTTATTTATTTGGAAAGAAAGTTGTAGAGATGAATACTAAACCTACTAATTAGACATATACTATGTAAGAAGAGTTGAGATCATTCTAACAAACTATTTTCCACCATTATGTGCCAGCTTAGGTCTGTGACCAGTAATTACTCCCCTGGAGTATTGAACTGAGAAGTAATTCCTTGCAACAGTATTATCCATGGAATTTCCCACCTCTCCAGGTACAATAAAAGACACAGTTTATTAATAGTTTGAATACTTTTTCCTATGAACCAGCATTAGTTTCCATTAATTCTTGCTCTTCCAGGGACTATCACACTAGACAGATGAAATTGTCTGTGATCCTTAATCTTTTAGCACTTCCCGAGTGAACTATTATACACGAAATATTCACATACCTTTATTAATACTCAAACTGGCACCAAAGGTAAGTACTTAATGTCTATGTATTAAGCGATATACCTCACTACTTAATTATATAATGCTCATGTGTCTCTGGAGAGTAGGAGGTTTACTGGGGATGTCAAATTTCCTGCAACTCTGAAATTATGCTAGCTTGGAGCAAAACAAAAATGCAGAGAGAAAGAAATGATGTGGGTTTTATTGCCATATTCTCTAAGAACGCTAAAGGAAAAATAAAACATCTGATGAGGACAGGAATAATCAAATTCTATGCAACAATGAAAATCCACAGCTTGACAAAAGTTGCTATGCTAGAAAATGCTTCTGAAAACATTTACTTCAAAACTAAGAACTTTCCATCCTAAGGGATAATTAATTGTGAGCTAAATTGTTTAGTTACTTTCAAGTAATAAGCCAAGCAAGATACTGAATGGTTCTTGTAATGAGAGCAAAATTTTTCAGAACTTGGCTATTTGAAATAGCTTTCTCCATTCCTAGAATAGTATTGAAATCCTATTTTTTCTGCTTATATACATATTTTATCTGGTATCTTCTATCACAGTTTCCTGGTGGCATTATAATTATCCCTTCACATCTGTTTTCAACTCTAAGCAGTGAACTCCTGTAGAATAAGAATCACGTTAATCTAACACATGTTTGATGCTAGTAAGCACTCAATTAAATATGTGTTGGAAGAATAAGAGAATCAAATACAACTCTTGTGACTCTAGATTGAGCAAATGAATATAGCATGGAGTCATTACCACAATGGGAAAGATCAGGAAAGAACTGAGTTTCAGGTTGATATGCTTGTAAGATGTCAATTGGAGAGAAAAGTGAATAATTGGATATAGTTCTCTGGGGAATTGAGGTAGCACTATAGATTTGGTGATCATTAGAATAAAGACAGCATTTAGCCACTGGATCAGATAGAGTCACCTTGGGAGACAAAGATGTGGGTCAGAGGGTCTAGAAACATCCCTTGTGTAACTCAAGACTCAAGTAGGTATGAAAGAGGTCAAGAAAGAGAACAGAAAAATATCCAGTAAGTTAGGAGGGAAACAGGAGGGTAAATTAAAAGCCAAGGAGAATTAAGCTATAAAGATATAGTGATGAGTGGCAACAAGCCATAGGAGCTTAGCTAAGTGGAGGGCAGAAGTGTGCCTGTTAGATCTGGCCATTTAGTGGTTGTTGGTGATCAGGACAAAACTAATTTGGGGACTGGAGGAGGTAGAAATTGAAATTGAAAGGGGGTTGCAGGGAAAATGGACTAGGAGGAAGTGGAGAGAGGGCAAATGTAATTTTGGGGGGAAGGCAGGCTATGAAAAGGAATCGAGAAAAGGGATTTAAGCTGGAAGGAAATGAGAGATAAGGGTAAGATACATGTGTACATACTTTAGTGAACTACAGGAGGAGTAAGAATGTGTTAGGAATGGTCAGTCAGGATCCAGAAAAGAGGGAAAGACTAATAGTCATGAGAAAGGAGGTAACCAATGGAGGAAAGCACCCCCTACAACTGAAACAGATCATGGATACACTTAGGGCTTTTACCTCTGTACTCAAAGAAAATGAAGATAGGTATAAATTCTGGTTTGTGTCTTAATTTGATCCTGAGACTAAAGAAATTTCTCTCTGGTGGTGTTCCAGTAATCTTTGGCTACATAGCAAACCACCCCACAGCGTTGTGGCTTGACAGTGATTTGTTGTTGCTCATTCTGGGGTTTGACCAGACTCAGCTGAGTAGTTCTGCTCCACATAGTGTCACTGAGATCACTCATAGTACTGTATTCAGCTGAGAGCTTGGCAAGAAGATGGCCTTCCAGCCTTCAGGGTTTTTTTTCATGTGAATTCTTATACATCAGTAGTCTATCATTATAGCATGGCAGCTGTCTTCCAAGGACAATTATTTCTATGAGGACACATTTGATATTCAAGTATTCATACTGATATTTCAGTATTTATCTGCTTGTATTATGCATTGGCCAAGCAAGTCTCATGGTTAAAATGAGACTTAATATGGGAGAGGCTTTACAAAGCCATTCATGCCAGGAGGTGAATTCATCAGGAACCACTCATTTTTCATTGTTGTGGACATAATCATTCCATTAAAGGGTCTGATATCATAAAGTTTTTGGCTTTAAAATGGGGTGAAAATTGATCAGGTTTTATCAATAATTTTGAAAGTATTTTCTAAAAAAGACAAAAAATAGGCATTTAATTAACTAGCCTATGATAATCTGAGAATGAAAAAGTTCGCTTAAAACTCAACATTCAGAAAACTAAGATCATGGCATCTGGTCCATCACTTCAAATGGCAAATAGATGGGGAAACAATGGAAACAGTGACAAACTTTAATTTGTGGAGCTCCAAAATCACTGCAGATGGTGACTGCAGCCATGAAATTAAAAGACACTTGCTCCTTGGAAGAAAAGTTATGACCAACCTAGACAACATATTAAAAAGCAGAGACATTACTTTCCTAACAAAAGATCCATCTAGTCAAAGCTATGGTTTTTCCAGTAGTCATGAATGCGTGTGAGTGTTGGATTATAAAGAATGCAGAGTGCTGAAGAATTGATGCTTTTGAACTGTAGTGTTGGAGAAGACTCTTGAGAGGCCCTTGGACAGCAAGGAGATCCAACCAGTCCATCCTAAAGGAAATCAGTCCTGAATATTCCTTGGAAAGATTGATGCTGAAGCTGAAGCTCTAATACTTTGGCCACCTGATGCGAAGAACTGACTCTCTGGAAAACACCCTGATGCTGGTAATGATTGAAGGCAGGAGGAGATGGGATGACAGAGGATGAGATAGTTGGATAGCATTGCCAACTCAATGGACATGAGTTTGGGTAAACTCCAGGAGTTGGTGATGGACAGGGAAGCCTGACGTGCTGCAGTCCATAGGGTCGCAAAGAGTCAGACAGGACTGAGCAACTGAACTGAAGTGACTGAATCTGATCCTTGTCTCTTAGCCCTCACTGCTATTACTTTTTTTTTGTTTTCTGGTACTAGAATTTTCATGTTTCAGTGGTAATAAAACAATAAACAGTGGAATACATATTTTAAAGTAGCCCACGTTTTTCTTCCTGGTGTGCTCCTATGGCCTTAATAGGAACTATTCGTAGTATAAAAATATTCCCCAATCCAAAAACAGCTGTAAAACTGTCATCTGAAAACATTGATCCTGGTAACAACTAATGCACAGATCATGGGAATTTTGAATACCACTTGTGAAATAATTACAGTTTTCTAAATGCAATATTATAGCAGCTTATAGAAACCGGGAGCATTTTCCAGCTTTCCTTTTCAATTTTTTGTCTTTATGTATTTTCTATACAAAATATGTTAGTGCTTTTGGGATGGTTTTTGTACACCAAAATAATCATGCTTGAGCTTTCTTCCAGAAGGATTTATGTTTTGACCAGCTATTCGGAAAGAGGTGTGAGCAAACAAAGTAAATATAGGCTAGGGTGGGAGGAAAAAAACAAGAATTTTGTTTCTTATGTTTTAAAAATACATTTCATGCACTTCAGCTGGGTTTTTACTTGATTTCCTGTTCCTTCCTATTTTCAAATTATAGACAGAACAAGGTCAGATCAAATCTGGGTTAATCAGTGAACCATTCTCTTTTCCTTTTCCTGGATCTGATCTATTTACTGTCGCCCTTACAATAAAAAATTCTTTGCTGTTAAAATCTTTTAGTCATAGTCTTATGTTAATAATAAGATTTTAGGGGTCACCAAACCCTCCAGACCTAAGGTCTATCCATTCGTTAACGATGGTAGATAGTGTAACTAATAGTTCTGGCCCATACATCACTGGATGCCATAGTAGGCTTTCCTGAGGACATGGAAGAATGCCTTCATCCTATCCACAGAGGACCGCTTCCATACAAACCAGCCTAATCCTGATTAATCCCTGTTTCTGCCTTTGCTTGCTTATAATAGTCAAAATCATTTAGAGCTGATACAAGGACAACAGAAGCCTCAAGAGTTTCTAGAGTCGTCCTGACAGCTGGTGAGGGATACAGATGGAAACCTTGTTTGGAGATGTTCCTCTCTCCCCTCCATTTCTGCTCACTCTAGGTAGGGATCATCTAAATATTAGTTAAGCATTTTCTCCTCCTGGCTTCCATGGTGACTCAGTGGTAGAGAGTTTGCCTATAATCTAGGAGAATCAGGAGACTTGGTTTCGATCTCTGGGCTGGGAAGAGCCGCTGGAGGAGGAAATGGCAACCCACTCCAGTATTCTTGCCTGAGAAATCCCACAGACAGAGGAGCCTGATAGGTTACAGTCCAAAATGTCACAAAAAGTTGGACACGACTGAGTGACTGAGCCTAAATAATATACCCCTCCACACTCACAATCACACAAATCCTTGTACCACAGTCCAACAGTCCTTACCTTGCTCTCTGTTTCTATTAGCAGCTATTACCTTCTAATATACCATTTAATTTATTTGTGGCTATATATTTTCTGAGTGCTATTAGCATAAAAACTCCCTGAGAGCAGGAATCTTCTCATTGATGGATTCTTACCAGCTAGAACATCTAAAGATTTGTTAAATTTCTTCATATGTAAATAAATGAATTTAAAATGTGATAATACTGGAAATCTGGCTTTTATAAAATGGATATTCTCTTTTGAGGAACATTCTCCTAAGCAAACAAAAAACTTTTTTTCATTCTGAAATAATAATTCTGTGTATATGCTTTCATAAGTATGCAGTGCATATAATTTTAGTGTACGCCAAACATATTACAGAGGCCAATGTCAGTGGCTATAAGCTAAATTTTAGTAGCTGAACAAAATGGAAATTTTGTTCTTGATTATGTCATAGTCCAAATGTGGGTGCTTATGGTCTAGTGTGGTTTCCTCATATATGGTAATTCAGACACACAAACTTTTTCAATGTGTGACTCTCCTGTTTGTGGGACACCTCAGTCATCAATGTCCAGCTGGGTTGAGGGGAAATAGATGGATTTGTAGTCATCTTGGATTTGAGGAGCCATACCTCACTTCTGTTGATTCCATTTCTTTAATCAGAATTGTCACATGACTCCACCTGGGTGCAATAGGATATGCAGCCTCTGGACAGCTCCTTCCTAGGCTCTACACTATGGTGTGTGTGTGTGTGCACATGTGTGTGTGTGCATGTGCATGTTCAGTTGTGTCCAACACTTTGTGACTCCACAGACTGCTGCCCTCCATGTTCCTCTGTCCATGGAATTTTCCAGACAAGATTACTGGAGTGAGTTGCCATTTCCTTCTCCAATGAATCTTCCCAATCCAGGGATTGAACCTGTGGCTCCTGAGTATCCTGCATTGGCAGGCAAATTCTTTACTACTAGTGCTGTGGCACCCCACTCCAGTACTCTTGCCTGGAAAATCCCTGGACGGAGGAGCCTGGTGGGCTGCAGTCCATGGGTTGCGAAGAGTCAGACATGACTGAGCGACTTCCGTTTCACTTTTCACTTTCTTGCATTGGAGAAGGAAATGGCAGCCCACTCCAGTGTTCTTGCCTGGAGAATCCCAGGGACAGGGGAGCCTGGTGGGCTGCCGTCTATGGGGTCGCACAGAGTTGGACACGACTGAAGTGACTTAGCAGCAGCAGCAGTGCTACCTGGGAAGCCCCTACACTATGGAAGGTGAGAATGAATTTTGACGAACTGTTTATTATCTCTGTTGCAATTCCTGACCAAGCTCTTCTGCAGCTTTACTTCCCATTAACAGCTTTACTATCATAATATTGCATGGTAACTTGAAGAATATAATGGTTGACAACATTGTCCCTGGCTCTGTCCAACTTCAGGCTACAGGTCAGGTTCAAGTATGCACCAGATATCTTTGATGCCGGGACATAAGCTAAGCTCTTAGCATTGGTATTGGGGGCAGATTTTCTCATAAGCATGATTGAAAGAGTCCAACTCAAACCACCCATATACAAACCCTCTTCTGAGCTATAGAACAGATTGTGTGCATGCTCAGTCACTCAGTCTTGTCTGACTGTTTGTGATCCCATGGACTATAGCCCTCCAGGCTCCTCTGTCTGTGCAATTTCCCAGGCAGGAATACTGGAGCATGTTTCTGTTTCCTACTCCAGAGGATCTTCCCGACCCAGGGATTGAACCCACATCTCCTGCATTGGCAGACAGATTATTTACCACTGTGCCACCTGGGAATCTCCATAGAATAGACTAGGTCTGCTAATTTCATTGATCAGTGCAACTCACATAGCTAAGCTCAACAAATAAGGAAGACTGTTGCACCTGTGGCATGTAGAGTATGATAGGGAAGTAAGTATCTGATGACAGATTACTTCCTCCACAGGCTTATGTTGAGCAGCTTCAAACATAGAAGTTGAGGTTAGTATGGCATCTCAAATGGTTTCACCTGAGAATAGAGGGTGCACTGAAGTGTGCGATTCTTAATACGCAGAGATCACAGGTTAGTAGAGGCTCTTTTGAATTAACAGTTCCCAGAAATAACTTCCCGTTTTCTCATGATCCTTATATATACAGTTATCCCATCTTTTCTTTGGTCCAACACTGTCTTTATGTTCCAGTCTTTTCAGGCTAGTTCCTGTGCTCATCACACACCAAAGACATTCTCTTCTGGTTTTGGCTAGTATTATTATTTGCATGACATCTGTCACCTGGAATTCTTGCTTCTCTCCATCTCTTTTAATAGCCATCCATTGAAGACTTAAGAGATCTCATCATTTCTTTGAAAATTTCTTTACCTTCTGGGTACTGACTGACTTCTTTCCTCTCTGCTCCATGTATCCATCCATCCTTTTAACAGTATTTAATGCTCCGAGAGTTGGTGATAGACAGGGAGGCCTGGCATGCTGCAATTCATGGGGTCACAAAGAGTCGGACACGACTGAGCGACTGAACTGAACGGAACTGAATATATATCAAGCATTCGTTTACAAAATGTGGATATAATATGAATAAGATAAAGAAAAACTTCAATTTTGTGGAGTTTATATTTTAGTGGGGAATGTAGAACCAAGACACAAATATAGTTTTAAATCTATGAAAATGAATCTCTGCATCTATGGAAATGGGAAAATATGACTTTATAGGGGGAATGAGCAACATTATATAGATGGTCAGGAATGACCTTCTCAATATTTAAACTGAAAACAAAATAGCCCATGTAGCTATAGTCAAATATATAATTTTAATCAGATTCAGCATGCCAAAAGTATTTGTAAAATATCTCCTTTATCCCCACACTGGCATCCATTTCTCATATTTAACTTGTTGGGTGAATACAAAAAGGACAAAGTAGAATAAGGCTAGGCTGTTTGCCAGGGTCTATAATTTGCTCAGTTATTTTAGAATTAGGTTAAATTACCCTGTTTTAAGGGTCTTATTTTTTTTTAACAAAGCCACAGTTGAACAAATATGGTAGAATAATATTGCCTACTGTATTATGACTCTACTTTAAAAGATCAAGAGAAAAATTAACAAAGGTCCTCGTTCATATTTTCTTACCCTGGTTTTCTTGTCCTCAGTTTGTATTGTTTTTGGTGTTGACTGGTTTAATCCCAATTTTCCAAGGAAGTGATCTGACTGTGGAGGGAGGACAAACTTGTCCCCATCAACATTGAAGGTATTTTGGATTCTGATTAAGAACTAAGTGGTGATGTAGATAATAAAATGGGGATTTGAGATTTCCACTGTTTGCTTCATGTTAGTTTCCTACTGCTACTATAACAACATACCACAGACCTAGTGATTGAAACAATATAAATTCATTATCTGATAATTCTGTCTGACATGAGCCTCTCTGGGCTAAAATCAAGATGTTAGCAGGGTCGCATTCCTTTCTGGAGGCTCTAAGGAATTCTCTCTTTCCTTGACTTTTCCAGCTTCTGTGTGTTAGTCAGTTAGTCATGTCCAATTCTTTGCAACCCCGTGGACTGTAGCCTGCCAGGTTCCTCGGCATGGAATTCTCCAAGCAAGAATACTGGAGTGGGTTGTCATTTCCTTTTCCAGGGGATCTTCCCAACCCAGGGATTGAACCCGGGTCTCCCACATTGCATGCAAATTCTTTACAGTCTGAGCCACCAGGGAAGCCCTTTCCAGCTTCTAGAGGACACATAAAGTTTTTGATTTATGACCCTCTTCCTCCATCTCCAAAGCAAGCAATACCTGGTCGAATCCTCATGACACATCTCTCTGACCAACTTCCATCATCACATCACTTCCACTGACCACAGCCAGGTAACAGATCCTCTGTTTTAAAGGTTCATGAGATTCAGTGCACTCACTGGCTAACCTCTTCATCCCAGAGTCCTTTACCTTAACCATATCTGCAGAGTTCCCTTTGTTGTCTAGGATCATGAATTCTAATTTCCAGATTTTTTAGGATTTGGGCATCTTGGAGTCTGCCACAATTCTCTCTACCCAGCTTTCTTGAAATTAATGAGTGACATCCCTAAATGCAGACAGCCTTCCCAGAGAGAGCCATTCTTTACTGATTCCTGGGAATGCATAAGGTTAATGAAAGTGTTTTCTTAGCACTGCGACACCATTCAACTTCTGACCAAGAACTCTTTGTGACATGTTACGGGAAAACTCCCTCCTGTTTGGCTTCTGTAGCTGGAATTTGAATCACACCGTGTGACTGTTCTATGACAGCCTGGAGAAATTCTTTCTATTACATTGGGAGGTCAAAGCAGTCTTCCCATCCCCTCCCCAATTGTTTGTGTTTTAGCATTATCCCCTTCTTTCCTTTTGATGGATTCCAAATTGTTCCTGGGAGGAAACTCTGGTGATAATTCTAATTTCAGCAGCTCTTGCTCTGGGGACTGATCTGGGCCTTGTCTTTGATATTGTGCTTCTCTAATCATAATCCTGACTTTCTGAAATATGAGTGTCGGTAGAGAAAAGGCTTGCCAACCCCATCGCTCATTTATCACTGAGACGATGCTTTTAAGGAAGGTCTTAAATGAAGGCATTGTACAAATGCCAAAAAAAAAAAAAAAGGCACTATGTCTAGGGATTAGTGAAAGCTTCCCATTGTCTGACCTCAATTAGAAAAAGCAGAAACATTTCTAAGGATTGCTTTTGAGACGCCTAAAGTGGCCGGCTGGATTGGAGTTAACTCTCTCCTAAGTTGAAGGTTTTTGCCATTAGTGATCTAGTAACCTCATTCCTTTACTTCTTTTCGGAAACTCCTCATGAATTGATGGAGGGCCCTCTCCTCAGTGACTGAGACTGGATTTAAACTTGTGCATACTGGAAGTGATGAGGAATAATTGTGTGCAAAATAATGGAAGAAATTTAAATATTTCTGAAAAGATACATAAACATACGATTAAAAATTGGGGGTTGGAATGAAGTGAAATTCCTCAAGCTTTTTCTCATTACTATCTCTATAAGGAGTCTTGCTGCTAGTGCAGCAATGCAGGATACGTGAGATGCAGTTCCTTGCTGCCAATGCAGGATACATGAGATGCAGTTCAGTCCCTGGATCGGGAAGAACCCTCGGAGGAGGGCATGGGAACCCACTGCAGTATTCTTGCCTGGAGAATCCCATGGACAGAGGAGCCTGGTGGCTACAGTTCATGGGGTCACACAGAGTCAGACACAACTGAAGTGACTTAGCACACATGATCACAAGGAGTCTTCTAGGTATATTCTTCCTCACTGTCTGCCCTCCCATGATATTTTAATACCACTGATAATACTGTATATCTGATGATGTGTGATATGTCTATTCATTCTTTATATGTGAAAAGAGTAAGATATTTTCCTCCTGCCCCCCAAACTAATGTTTGTCTCCTTGAGGAAGATGTTGCCCTGTTGTAAAGCTTGATATAAATTGAAACTGTACACTTAAAAAAACATCCTCACCATTTTTATAATATTACAATTATTTTAAAAGTGAAACTTGATTTGACATAGATAAATAAACTGTGGAAAATTCTGAAAGAGATGGGAATACCAGACCACCTGATCTGCCTCTTGAGAAATTTGTATGCAGGTCAGGAAGCAACAGTTAGAACTGGACATGGAACAACAGACTGGTTCCAAATAGGAAAAGGAGTACGTCAAGGCTGTATATTGTCACCCTGTTTATTTAACTTATATACAGAGTACATCATGAGACACGCTGGACTGGAAGAAACACAAGCTGGAATCAAGATTGCTGGGAGAAATATCAATAACCTCAGATATGCAGATGACACCACCCTTATGGCAGAAAGTGAAGAGGAGCTAAAAAGCCTCTTGATGAAAGTGAAAGAGGAGAGTGAAAAAGTTGGCTTAA
>NW_011494640.1:9821798-9841076 GCF_000754665.1 Bison bison bison | reverse complement strand
GGTCATGTATGGATGTGAGAGTTGGACTGTGAAGAAGGCTGAGCGCCGAAGAATTGATGCTTTTGAACTGTGGTGTTGGAGAAGACTCTTGAGAGTCCCTTAGACTGCAAGGAGATCCAACCAGTCCATTCTGAAGGAGATCAGCCCTGGGTGTTCTTTGGAAGGAATGATGCTGAAGCTGAAACTCCAGTACTTTGGCCACCTCATGCGCCGAGTTGACTCATTGGAAAAGACTCTGATGCTGGGAGAGATTGGGGGCAAGAGGAGAAGGGGACGACAGAGGATGAGATGGCCCGATGGCATCACTGACTCGATGGACGTGAGTCTCAGTGAACTCCGGGAGTTGGTGATGGACAGGGAGGCCTGGCATGCTGCGATTCATGGGGTCGCAAAGAGTCGGACACGACTGAGCAACTGAACTGAACTGAACTGATGTTGTTTCTAACTTATTTTGACAGAAATAACACCATGATATATGCATATTCTTGTATGTATCTTTTCATATGTGACTGGATATTTCCTTGGAATCCATACCTACAAGAACAATCTTCCAGCAAATGTACTTCCCAAGGCATTTGACACAGGATGCTAAATTACTCACAAAACTGCATGGTTCCTTTCAAAAGGCCATAATCATAGCAAAATTTGTCTGGGATCTGGGTAATTAAGTGGTATATTTCCTCCCAATAAAATATTACATTCACAGCCAGATGATTGGGCATATTTTTAGAGGGTATAATTGTTCAATTGGAGCAGAAATTCTCTTGCAAGCAGGCACTGGCAGGAGATTTGTGACGTGTATAGAATTTTCCATGTGTAACTCAACTGTCCAAAACTATAGGGGATTTTGTGAGAAAGGGCCAGGAAAAATGATGATTATCCATGTTGCTTTTTGCTTGATTCCTTCTAAAATACTTTCTTTTATTTATTTTTTTCTTTTTTAAATTAATTTTTATTGGCATATAGTTGCTTTACAATGTTGTTAGTTAATAACTGCTGTACAGCAAAGTGAATCAGCTGTATGTTAACATATATCCCCTCTTTCTTTTTTTATTTTTTTTAATTTTTTTAAATTTTATTTTATTTTTAAACTTTACATAATTGTATTAGTTTTGCCAAATATCAAAATGAATCCGCCACAGGTATACATGTGTTCCCCATCCTGAACCCTCCTCCCTCCTCCCTCCCCATACCATCCCTCTGGGTCGTCCCAGTGCACTAGCCCCAAGCACCCAGTATCGTGCATCGAACCTGGACTGGCAACTCGTTTCTTACATGATATTTTACATGTTTCAATGTCATTCTCCCAAATCTTCCCACCCTCTCCCTCTCCCACAGAGTCCATAAGACTGTTCTATACATCAGTGTCTCTTTTGCTGTCTCGTACACCAGGTTATTGTTACCATCTTTCTAAATTCCATATATATGCGTTAGTATACTGTATTTATGTTTTTCCTTCTGGCTTACTTCACTCTGTATAATAGGCTCCAGTTTCATCCACCTCATTAGAACTGATTCAAATGTATTCTTTTTAGTGGCTGAGTAATACTCCATTGTGTATATGTACCACAGCTTTCTTATCCATTCATCTGCTGATGGGCATCTAGGTTGCTTCCATGTCCTGGCTATTATAAACAGTGCTGCGATGAACATTGGGGTACACGTGTCTCTTTCCCTTCTGGTTTCCTCAGTGTGTATGCCCAGCAGTGGGATTGCTGGGTCATAAGGCAGTTCTATTTCCAGTTTTTTAAGGAATCTCCACACTGTTCTCCATAGTGGCTGTACTAGTTTGCATTCCCACCAACAGTGTAAGAGGGTTCCCTTTTCTCCACACCCTCTCCAGCATTTATTATTTGTAGACTTTTGGATCGCAGCCATTCTGACTGGTGTGAAATGGTACCTCATAGTGGTTTTGATTTGCATTTCTCTGATAATGAGTGATATTGAGCATCTTTTCATGTGTTTGTTAGCCATCTGTATGTCTTCTTTGGAGAAATGTCTATTTAGTTCTTTGGCCCATTTTTTGATTGGGTCGTTTATTTTTCTGGAGTTGAGCTGTAGGAGTTGCTTGTATATTTTTGAGATTAGTTGTTTGTCAGTTGCTTCATTTGATATTATTTTCTCCCATTCTGAAGGCTGTCTTTTCACCTTGCTAATAGAAGCTTTTAAGGTTAATTAGGTCCCATTTGTTTATTTTTGATTTTATTTCCAATATTCTGGGAGGTGGGTCATAGAGGATCCTGCTGTGATGTATGTCAGAGAAAATACTTTCTTTTAAAAAACGTTTTATTTTGCATTGGGATATAGTCAGTTAACAATGTTGTGTTCATTTCAGGTGAACAGTGAAGGGACTCAGTCATACATATACATCCTTTCTTCTTCTTCTTTTAGTATTTTAGAACTAGCTACTCCTTTCAGCTTAGCTTCTGTGAACAGATTTTCTGCTGAAGTTTTACATGGCAAAGATGCAGATTACAAAGGAAGTATCTTCCCCAAACTGTTTTTTGTTGCTTCTCATGACTTTATCAATTCAGTATATATTTCTTGTGCAACTGACAGATGACAAGCACTTCTACAGGCCTAGAGGATACAGCCATGCCTACAAACATTTGTAGGTATATGTTTTAGAGGAGGTAGACAATTCTACTTATTCCAAGTAGATATAAATATATAATATAATGGGAGTTAATGATAAGTACTATGAAGATATAAAGTGAGCAGTGGTGAGGGGGGTGAAGAGGCAAGGGGATGACTATTTCAGATATATAAAATAGATAACTAATAAGAACATTCTCTATGGCACAGGGAACTCAATTTCATACTCTGTAATGATCTAAATGGGATTAGAATCTGAAAGAGTGTTGTGCACACACATATATAATGGGAACCCTCTCCAATGTTCTTGCCTGGAAAATTCCAGGCAGAGGAGCCTGGTGGACTACAGTCCATGGGGTTGCAAAGAGTCGCTCAGTCATATGAGTGACTGAGCATAGCACATATACATACATATATATATATATATACACATATATATGTAATTGATTCACTTTGCTGTACAGAACAAAATAAACATAACTTTGTAAATCAACTATGTTCCAACAAAGAATATTATTCCAGTGAAATTATATAATCAACTAATTAAAAAGAAGGACAGATAAAACCTTTTGAGCAGAATTAAAATTAAATGATGGAACAAGCCTTGCAGATATCTGGAGGAAGATCATCACAGATAGAAGGAAGAACAAGTACAAAAGTCCTAAGATCAGAAGATGCTTGGCAATTAGGAAGAGGAAGGAGGTCAGTGTGGCAGGAGCAGGGTGAGCAAGAAGGACACAGGTAGGAAAAGAAGTTGGGGAGGTAGACAAATATTTTGGGTAATGTATGGCATTATGAGATACAGTGAGAACTACACAGCATCTCCAATTTTGAATCATTATAGCCACTTGTTCAACAAATAGCTTAAAACTTCTGCTTCACCCCAGAGCCCTGGCTAGACACCAGGTATGTAAGATGAAGGCAGGCAGGGCTCTCACTGAGGGAACATTCCAGGGTGAGTGATCTCCCTGCTTGCACACCCCTGGCCCTGAGCTGCTTTGTAGTTGTCTTTATTGTTGTTGTTGTTCAGTCACCCATTCGTGTCCAGCTCTTTGTGACCCCCTGGACTGCGCACACCAGGCCTCCCTGTCCCTCACCATCTCACAGAGTTTGCCCAAGTTCATGTTCATTGCATCAGCGATGCCGTCCAGCTGTCTCATCCTCTGACGCCCTCTTCTTCTGCCCTCAATCTTTCCCAGCATCAGTGAGTCGTCTGTGCGCATCAGATGACCAAAATACTGGAGCTTCAGCATCAGTCCTTCCAGTGAATATTCAGGGTTGATCTCCCTTAAGATTGACTGGTTTGATCTTCTTGCTGTCCAAGGGACTTTCAGGAGTATTCTCCAGCACCACAGTTCAAAGGCATCACTTCTTTGACATTCTGTCTTCTTTACAGTCCAGCTCTCACAACCATGCATGACTACTGGGAAGATCATAGCCTTAACTATATGGACCTTTGTCTTACCTCCTCCTAAACTACCTCTTAGTTTGGATAAACTTGGACCACATCTCTTGTCCTGTTCTAATCGTGACTTTTTTGCTGCTCTTCATACTATTAGTTCCTTCTACATGGGTCACAGATAAGATGTCTGATGATGAGACAAGGTCACCCGCTTATCTACTTCATTGCCAAATATCTTTGAATTGAAATTAGTAACAAGTGTTTAGAATGAATGAGAACTATGAACATTTACATCTTTTTCTTGCAGTCATAGAGGCAATTGTGGTTTATTATGATAGGGCTATTGTGGGTGAGGGAGTTGGCATTAGAGCTCAGTAAGAGTTCACCTTGTGGTTGTTGTTTATCCCCTAAGTTGTGTCCGACTGTGCTGTAACCCCATGGACTGCAAACCACCAGGGTCCTCTGCCCACGGAATTTTCCAGACAAGAATACTGAAGTGGGTTGCCATTTCCTTATCCAGGGGATCTTCCTGACCCAGGTATCAAACCTGCATCTCCTGCACTGGAAGGTGGATTCTTCACTGCTGAGCCACTGGGAATAACCACCAGGGAATAATTCACCCTTACAGCTGCAATATAGAGATCAGTTTATTTTTAATAAAACAATATTTTTCATTTAGTAGCCTTCACATATCATTTTACTGTTGCACGCATTAAGTTACTGTGCCGTGTGCTCAGTCATGTCTGACTCTGTGACCCCATGGACTGTAGTATGCCAGGCTCCTCTGTCCATGGAATTCTCCAGGCAAGAATACTGCAGTGAGTTGCTATTTCCTACTCCAGGGGATCTTCTGGACACAAGGATCTATTGAACCAGTGTCTCTTGCATTTCCTGCATTGGAAGGCAGATTCTTTACCACTGAGCCACCTTGGAAACATATTTAGAAATTAAATATTAAGTCATCTGCTCACCCACCCCCAAAGGAGTGGGGACACCATTTTTTCATCTGTTTCTTTTTATTCAGCTCTCTGTCTGGAACAGGCTTTCACCACATTCATGGCAGTGAACATAATACTGCAAAAGGAATCATTAATGTCTGGCTTCCTGCTTTTGAAATGTTCTGGGCCTAACTGGACCATAGTGAAAAGATTAGAATGTTAGGAAAAGCTCACTAGAAATCTGCAAGACCTGGAAGACAGGGTGGGGCAGGAAAGAGTGGGCACAGCAGTTTGGATTACGGGTGCTTTTGCTACTTCTTTTGTCAGTTGTGAGTCTCACTTGCTGGTAAATACTTAGAAATTATATGTGTTTTTGTTTCCCCTTTAAATGGTACATTCACTGGGGGAAAGAACAGTTTCTGCTATGGCTTTGTGTGGGTGGGTGACAAATGATACATAAAGGAGGAAAATGATTCTTTGAATCTGTTCACAGAAATACAGAGAACAATCTGAGAAATCCAGGGCATGTGGCTTCCTGCTCATTCTAAGGGCATTTGCCATATGTGTCCAATATCTCAATTATCTCTGTGACTCAGGAATTTCAGTTATTGTTTCAAGTAGCTTGCCAACATACACCACTGGAAAGCTCTTATGCTCTGGTCTAAGTGCTGTGTGCTTTAGGGTGATTGTCAGAGGTTTTTGGGACATGGGTTTGATTGCAAAGGATCCTCATCTCCAAGGTAACACCGACATTCCTATTGGCTGGGAACAGTTTGTCTTCCCTGTTTGGGTCTTTGTGCTATTTGAAAAGCATCATAGGAGCAAATTTACTTGAGAATGTTCAGAGTCCAGGAAATGGAAGAGGCGGCACTGTTCTCAACTACCCTGTGTGTGTGTTCTATATAGCTTGTACCTGCTGAGTGACCCAGGACATGACCCCAAACCTTGTTCCTGTTA
Source organism: Bison bison bison (assembly GCF_000754665.1). Classification (NCBI taxonomy): domain Eukaryota; kingdom Metazoa; phylum Chordata; class Mammalia; order Artiodactyla; family Bovidae; genus Bison; species Bison bison. The sequence goes on along the minus strand of NW_011494640.1, from coordinate 9,835,184 downwards.
AGATCGACTTCTCCTCATTTGATCTCCCCACTTGCACGTCCCCAGCACCGAGCTCCTGTATAATGGTCTTATCTCTACCTAAACCACCATCTTAGTTTGGATAAACGTGCACCACATTGCTTCTCCTGTTTTAATTGTAACAGTTTTTGCTGGTTCTCATACTATGATTGGCTTCCCAGGTGGCTCAGTGGTAAATAATCCACCTGCCAATGGAGGAGACGCAAGATATGTGGGTTCGATCTCTGGGTCAAGAAGATCCCCTTGAATAGGAAATGGCAACCCACTCCAGTATTCTTGGCTGGAGAATCCCATAGACAGAGGAGCCTGGTGGGCTACAGTCTATGGAATCGCAGAGTCAGACACGACTGAGCACACACGGGCGGCATACTATGATTAGTTCTTTCTACATGGATCACGGATATCTCATGATGAAACAAGGTCTACCCATTTATCTACTTCATTGCAAAATATTTTTGAAGTGAAATAAATATAAAGTAGTTTTTTGTTCTTTAATTAAAGATTTCTATGTATAAAGTTACAAGGACATACAAGAAAAAGTAAAGTGAAATGGACATAATAGCCTGGGGTGGGGAGAGTAGCATCTTTTTCTTAGGAGTTGGGAGAGGGTTAGGGTAAAGCCTAGATTATTTTTTTTAATTTATTTTTAATTGGAGGATAATTGCTTTGCAATGTTGTATTGGTTTCTGCTGTGTAATGTTGTGAATCAGCCATAAGTATAAACGTATCCCATCCTTCTTGGGCCTCCCACCCATCCCCCGTCTCACCCCTCTGGGTCGTTACAGAGCACCAAGCTGAGGTCCTGTGTTACACAGCAGCTTCCAGTTTCACACATGCCAGTGTGTATATGTCAGTTCTACTCTCTCAGTTTATCCCACCCTCTCCTCCGCACGCTGCATTCACAAGGACATTCTCTACGTCTGCATCTCTATGAGCACTATGAAATTTTACATCCATCTCTTTGTAACTTTGCAAAAAATTTAATTTTGTTCTAAAACTTGCACTGTGCTTTGTGCTTGGATCTGGGGCTTCCGAGGTGAGGAAGGCAAACATAATTTTCCTACCTAGGGGAGAAGGAAGATATGAAGCAATCAATTAGGTAATACAAATAGGCATGTACCTAGAAATGAGGACACAAAAAAGAGAAGAGTTCCAGGGGAGGTTATTTTTAGATTGAATTTCCTGGAAAGAGGTCCCTGAGTGAAAATAAAACTAAGATTTGAAGTAAGGGGTGGTGAGGTGGGGCAGGGTGCTGGGAAGGGCCTTCTGATTCTAGGAAGTCCTTGATGGAGACTCATTTTCCTGATCTGAATCACTGAAAGAGAAGCCTCTGGCTGAAGCAAGCTCTCAAAGGGATGGGCACTGCAAGATGTGGTTGGAGCAAGAGATTTGAGCCACATGGTGGAAGATCTTATTTATTACAAAGATTATGAGGAGTCATTGCCAGATTTTGAGCAGGGGTTGGGGAACGGGCTCATGGCATAGTCAGAGCTAATTGATTATTATAGTTACAACTGTATATGTAAAGGATCTGATCAGGCATTTTCATTATCACAAAGCAGGGCATTTCTGGGTGTATACGGAATAGATAGACTCGTAAATGTATTTATGATAATATGCTACATACACTTATATATATATATATATATATACATGTGTATGCACACACATAGAAATTCAATTTTGAGTTTGAAAGTACACTTTTAGACTAAGAGCATTTCTTTAGATTCCCATTATTATTGTGCAAAACAACTATGAGTTGAAGTTTAATTTGTAGATTAAAATTACAAGCTGATGTTTAAGTTAGATGTCTAAGTTGTGACTTGAATATAGGAAAGACTCTCATGGAAAAATCTGAGGACTGTAATCTAAGAATAATACAGACTGGGCAAACCATCATGTCTCTCTCTTTTTTTTTTTTCTCACATTGTAGGTTCAGAATTCATATCAACTTGATGACTTTATTGTAAAGAAAAAAAGCAAATCAAAATCTAAAACTGAATCCACAGTCGTCATACTGTTTGAACAATAAAAGGCTAGATTCACATGTAGCCCATGAATTCATTCAAGGTGAGAAAGACTGTGGTCTCCTCTGCAATGTTACTTCCCATGGCCCACTATTGGCCTGCCTATGGAGCCCCAGCTCTGAAGTTACTGTGGGTTAAACAGAACTGCCAAATTAAAGGAGAAATAAGAGGCAAAACTGATCTGAGGCCTCAGGTCCAAAAGTCAAGGCTTACATTCTCCCATTGACCAATGCTGCTTCACTTTGTGCTGTGTTTTCAGTGATCCTTAAGAATTCAGAACCAAAATAGACCAGTATCTGTTCCTCCTGGTCAATGAGCATGTGGCCTGGGTCATGCCACTGAGTCCCCAGTGGAACCATTTTCCTCATTTGAATTTCTAGAAAGATAAATATGGACCTTATTCAAAGGGCTTGCTAAAGAAGAATTATAGAATCATCAGGATCAAATAAATGTTGTGCACAAACAAAAAGAAATCATTTCACTTTTCCAATCCTCATCTGCAAAAATGGAGAGTAGACTACACAGGGATAAGTGAAAGTCACTCAGTCATGTCCGACTCTTTGTGATCCCATGGACTATACAGTCCATGGAATTCTCCAGGCCAGAATACTGGAGTGGGTAGCCTTTCCCTTCTCCAGAGGATCTTCCCAACCCAGGGATCAAACCCAGGTCTCCCGCATTGCAGGAGGATTCTCTACCAGCCGAGCCACCAGGGAAGCCTGTACAGGAATAAAGAAGTACCTATAATATCCCAAACTTAATTACATAAATATTAAGCAATCTACATGCTCATTAAATGCATACAGCATAAAGCAATAAGATGTTCTTGAGATGAGCCACTTCATCTTTTGGAAATATTCTTTTTCTTTTTTAGAATCTAGTCCACACTCTTCTTAAATTTGAAGCACAAAAAGCTATTCCCAATGTCATTTTGCAGAACCTAGAGAGTATCTCTGTGGTTTGGAAAAAGGAGAGTTTGACTAAAAAGTATTAATCTGTTGAATTTTCTGCATTGCTTCATGTATGCTGTGACTTTCATCCACATTTTCTTTTGTTTTGATTTTTAATTGCATTTTTAAATTAAAACCCACTCAAGAAAAATCATATTTTTTTTAAAAAAATTAAGCTGTTAAGCTTGAAAGAAACTAAGAGTGCCAACACTGAAATGATAATATCCAAAAAATTCCAAAGACTATATATCTCTAAAGGAAAGATTACATCTTCTCAAATAAATTCACTTCTATTATGTGGCTATACATAAGATATAAATACTGAAGGAAACTGAAATATTGATCTCATAGTTCAATGAACATAAAATCTATATTTATTTAGGCAATCATTCATTTTACAATTTCCCAGAACTGGTAGGCTTGCTGGCATTGGTGCCGTTAATTTTTATAGCTCAGTGCTAAATAAATGTGAAGTATGCGTGAAAGCATACAGTCTCATTACATATCTTCCAACATAGGGACATTTTTTATGAATACTGAAAATAATGGATAATGATATCGGCTTTACTTTTTAAGCCCTTCCTGTGGCCCGGGCAGTATGCTAAACACTTCAGTATAGTGTCTTTTTAAACTCTCACAACATCCTGCAAACAAACATCATTATAGTCACTTAACAGTTGAGTTCAATGAGGCTTAAAGAATTTACAGTTGACTTTCCCAAGGTTACACAAGTACTAAATTGGATTTGTAGTTTAGGCTAATCTGTCTCATGAAAGAGTATTGTTAATGTTTTTTAAAAATTGTTTAAAACTCCTTAACTATATATTTGTAAAAAAAAATGCATCATCATATATAAAGGCAAATTATTATTTGACAGTATGGCACCTAGAGTCAGATCACTAGGTTCAAAGCAAGTTTCTACCACTTGGTCAAGTAATTTATTTTCTCTATAATGTAATTTCAGTGCCCATAAAATGGGTTTTATAATAGCATTACCTCCTAGTGATGCTGTGGGGATTAAATAAACTTGTCTCCCAAAAGCACATTGCCTATTACCAAAAAAATACATTTGATACATGGTAGCCTCTTCCTCCTCTTCCTCCCCTTTCTCCTTATCCTTCTTTATATTATTCCTATACTTTCATTACAGATGTTAGCACACATCAACACAACAACTTCAGTGAAATTGAATGAAATGTTTTATGGTTCTGTAATTTCATGCTGCTTCCTCTGTGATCTCAGATACTTTAAAAGATCACAAACATTTCTATCTTTATATCTCAACCAGGACAGATTTACAAAGGATAATCCTAGTAGACTGTATCTATGGAACTGCAGGGAATCGGCTTCTACAAAGTTGGCTGCCCAAGGGACAGGGGAAAATGTTCTGTTAATCGGATTTTTCTCCCATCTTACTTTTCTTTAACATAGTATCCTCCTGGGTTGAATCTAAATTAACTGAGCTTCTGTTGGATCTTCAGCATCATGCATTTTCCATGGCTCATTTTTTGTTGTCACATTTTTCTTTTTTTTGCTCAAGACTCAGGACATTAACTTATTTGCTTACTTCCTTACTCCACAGGTAGTAATGCTGCAACTGATAGCTACCGTGAACTTGTAAAGATTGCTAAAATATTTAGGCAAAAGGATAAAGAGCTATAACAAGTGGCTTAATAACTCAGCTATATTAAGTTTTAAATATATGTGTTACTTTCTATGACTTGGACTTCCTAAGTATCATTTGGTTGAGCACTGGGTGGAAGTAATATGTAGCACAGATAAAACCAAGAAAGATTTTGGTTTGGGGAACCTGTAGTAATATAGGCACAGAGTTTTGTTCAGGTTCTTTTTTTTTTTTTTTTAATAAAACTAGTCTTTAAGGTTAAGTATGCTTATAATCTCTAAGGAGGTCAACTTTTATTAAAAAAAAAAAAGATTAAAAATGGAGGAAAGAATGATAAATACCCAAAGGAATATATGAGAAAGAGAACTGAAAATTTTAAATCATTATGCTTACGGAATAAAATAACTGAGAAGCAAACAAGAGAAATATCCAGTGTGATAAGTACTGATTGGATGGTTATAGAAGACTTCTCTGAAGAAGTGACTTTTTTGCTGAGTGCTAGGAAGAAGCTGGGCTTCCCGGATAGTGCTAATGATAAAGAATTTGCCTGTCAATGCAGGAGGCATGAAATGTGGGTTCATTTCCTAGGTCAGGAAAATCTCCTGGAGGAGGGCATGGCAAACCCACTCCAGTATTCTTGCCTAGAGAATCCCATGGACAGAGGAGCCTGGAGGGCCACAGTCCATAGGATTGCAAAGAGTTGAACATGTCTGAAGCCATTTAGCATGCACACACAGGAAGGAGCCAGCTGTGTATAGTTCAAGGATATCAAACAGAAAACAGAACTGGACAGTAAATGGTAAAAACAGATTTTATTTAGGACTATTACAATAGGTAATGGAAATATCAAACTGGATATTTGTGATAAATATTATAAACAGAGGAAACAGCAACCCACTCCAGTATTCTTGCCTGGAGAATTCCATGGACAGAGGAGCATGGTGGGCTACAGTCCATAGATGACAGCGTCGGACATGATCGAATGACTTTCACTTTCACTTTTATTATAAATAGAAGGTTATGTCTCCTTAGGAATGCTGGCTGGCTCTCTGAACAAATTCCAATGCAATGATGTTACTGTGATGAATTTCCCTATTAAAGTGTGTACATGTGTGCTGAGTCTCTTCAGTCATGTCCAACTTTTTATGACTCTAAGGACTATAGTCCACCAGGCTCCTCTGTCCATGGGATTCTCCAAGCAAGAATACTGGAGTGGGTTGCCATGCCCTCCTCCAGGGGATCTTCCTAACCCAGGGATCGAACCCGAGTCTCTTGCATCTCCTGCATTGGCGGATGGGTTCTTTACCACTAGTGCCACCTAGGAAGCTAACCCTGGTAAAGTACTGCCCTTTAATCCATAAACTCAGAAAATCCATCATTTAAGGTCTAATAACCAAGATATCAAAGTTCAGTTCAGTTCAGTTGCTCAGTCATATTTGACTCTTTGCTACCCCATGAACTGCAGCATGCCAGGCCTCCCTGTCCATCACCAACTCCCATGTTTACCCAAACTCATGTCCATTGAGTTGGTGATGCCATCCAACCATCTCATCCTTTGTCCTCCCCTTCTCCTCCTGCCCTCAATCTTTTCCAGCATCAGGGTCTTTTCCAGTGAGTCAACTCTTCACAAGAGGTGGCCAAAGTATTGGAGTTTTAGCTTCAACATCAGTCCTTCCAATGAATACCCAGGACTGATCTCCTTCAGGATGGACTGGTTGGATCTCCTTGCTGTACAAGGGACTCTGAGTCTTATCCAACACCACAGTTCAAAACCATCAATTCTTTGCTGCTCAGTTTTTTTATAGTCCAACTTTCACACTCATACATGACTACTGGAAAACGCAGAGCCTTGACTAGATGGACCTTTAATGACAAAATAAAGTCTCTGCTTTTTAATAGTAGCCAAGCTCAAAAGTGTTGGTACATGTCTCTCTGTAGGCTACTATAACAAAATATCGCAGACCTATGAACAACAGAAACTAGTTTTCACGGTTCTAGAGACTGTAAGTGCATGATCAGGTTCCAGGTTGCATACTGCTGACCTGTTCAGCACCCTCACATAGCAAAAGAGGCCAGGGAGCTCTGTGGGGTCACTTTCCTATGATCTTTAATCCCCTTCACGAGGGTGCCACACTCATAAACTAATTACTCCCAAGGCCCATCTTCTAACACCGTGACATGAAATGTTAAGATTCTGTCTTGTGAATTTGTTGGGTGGGGAGTGAAGGGACACAAACATTCAGACCATAGCAGTGTAGGAAACCAGTATTCCACCTTGCTGGCTTCTTTTTTTTTTCATTCATTTATTTTGGTTGTACTAGGTTTTGGTTGCTGTGCTCAGGCTTGCTCTAGCTGTGGCGAGTGGGGACTACCTTCTGCTGCGGTGTGTGAGCTTCGCATGTCGGTGGCCTCTTTGCTGTGGAGAATGGGCTAATTTAGGCATCAGACTTCAGGAGTTGTGGCACAAAGTCTTGGTTGCTTCAAGGCATGTGGAATCTTCCTGGACCAGGGCTGGAACCCATGTCTCCTGCATTGGCAGGTGCATTCCTATCCACTGCCACCACCAGGGAAGTCCCCACCTTGCTGGTTTCTAACATGAAATACTGGCATAATATTTTGGATATTCAGTTCAGTTCAGTCACTCAGTTGTGTCCGACTCTTTGCAACCCCATGAACCACAGCACGCCAGGCCTCCCTATCCATCATTAACTCACGGAGTCCACCCAAACTCATGTCCATCGAGTCGGTGATGCCATCCAACCATCTCATCCTCTGTCCTCCCCTTCTCCTCCTGCCCTCAATCTTTCCTAGCATCAGAGTCTTTTCAAATGAGTCAGGTCTTTGCATCAGGTGGCCAAAGTATTGGAGTTTCAGCTTCAACATCAGTCCTTCCAATGAACACCCAGGACTGATCTCCTTTAGGATGGACTGGTTGGATGTCCTTGCAGTCCAAGGAACTCTCAAGAGTCTTCTCCAACACCACAGTTCAAAAGCATCAATTCTTCGGCACTCAGCCTTCTTTATAGTCCAACTCCCACATCCATACATGACTACTGGAAAAACCATAGCCTTGACTAGACGGACCTTTGTTGACAAAATAATGTCTCTGCTTTTTAATATGCTGTCTAGGTTGGTCATAACTTTCCTTCCAAGGAGTAAGCATCTTTTAATTTCATGGCTGCAATCACCATCTGCAGTGATTTTGGAGCCCAGACAAATAAAGTCAACCACTGTTTCCACTGTTTCCCCATCTATTTGCCATGAAGTGTTGGGACCGGATGCCATGATCTTAGTTTTCTGAATGTTGAGCTTTAAGCCAACTTTTTCACTCTCCTCTTTTGGATATTACTCTTCATAAAAAGTTTCGTGATGAGGAATGACTCACAAGAATCATATTGTAGTAGCTATAGAGTCTTACCAGTGTGCTGGGCCCATCCCCACAACAGGGAGATAACAGAGTACCAGGTTCCCCAGCCATTGGTGCAGAGGCCACCATCTTTTGCTCTGCGACTTTTCCTGGTTTGATAATCCCTGTGGCTCAAAAGAGCCCCGCTAGTTGTTTTGCCTTTACATATGTTGATACCTACACTCTGATTTCAGTCCAGTCTTTTTGACCAGAAAGTATATAATCTCCTTTTATATCTCTTCTCTGAATCATCCCATGGTGACTTTGTAAGACTCAGCAAGCAATCTTACTTCTTTAATTTCCCTATTCTCCAAGGATGCTTTCTGTTTCCTCAGGGTGCACACTGTACCCTACTTCTACGAAAATAACAATAGTATTTACTGTGAGACAGCTACACAAACAGGAAATTAATTTTAGGATTTTTTTTTTTCAGTTATCTATGGTGTGCAATAAACCAACCCAAAATGCTGTGGCTGAAAATACTAACGATTTATTACTTATTCTATGAGTTGAGCTGGCTCCTATGGGTAGTTCTTCTATTCTGTGTTTCATTGTTTGGGGTCTCTCATTTAGCCATAGTCAACTGGCAGTCAGGATGAGTTGAAGGATCCAACAAGGCTTCACTCACACTCCTGGGTGGTCTTTCTCCTCCAGGTGGTCTCTTCACATATTTGCGTTGAGTTTCTTCACAGCATGTTGGTCTAAGAGATTTTACATGGCAATTTACAGTGGCTTTTGAGATACAGGCAGTGAAAGCTGTCAGTTCTCTTATATTCAAGACACATTATCACTTCTGCCACATTATATTGGTCAAGGTAAGTTAAGGCCTGCCTCGATTTGAGAAGGACGTAGATTACTTACTGAGAAGTGGAAAGCATACAAGGAGGGGAGGAATTGAGTGTGGCTTTCTTAGAAGCCTATCTATCACAACTTGCCTTCTAGTCCCATTGTTTTTAATAATCAAATATTGACCAAAATTTCACTGAATTATACCATAAGCTTGCAATCCAGGATTTCATCATCTAGATCATGGCCTTATGGTTCCTTGGGTGCAATTTGTCATATGCAGAGGTCTTCGAATTAAAAGTCCAGTTTATCTGCCCTACAAAACTTGACACAGGATGGCAGTTCAGGAGCAGGAAAACCACAGTGTACAGTCTTGTTCAGAACAGTAGGGATTGGAGGCACATAGAAGTCACTGCAATTAAGTGACTAGTGCTATAACATAGAAGTTATAGCAATTTGGGAATCCAGTTGTGTACATATGGTACAGTTCTTCCTATTCTTGGTGTTATTCAGTCACTAAGTTATATCTTACTCTTTGACTCTGTGGACTGCAGCATGCCAGGCTCCTCTCTCCTCCACTATCTCTCAGAGTTTGCTCAAATTCATGTCCATAGAATCAGTGATGCTCTCATCCTTTGCTGTCCTTCTTCTCCTTTTGCCTTCAATCTCTCCGAGCATCAGGATCATTTCCAACGAGTGGGCTCTTCACATCAGGTGGCGAAAGTATTTGAGCTTCAGCTTCAGTATCAGTCCTTCCAATGAATATTCAGGGTTGATTTCCTTTAGAATTGACTGGTTTGATATCCTTGCAGTCCAGGGGATTCTCAAGAGTCTTCTCCAACTCCACAATTTGAAAGCATCAGTTCTTTGGCACTCAGCCTTCTTTATGGTCCAACTCTCACATCCATACATGACTACTGGAAAAACCATAGCTTTGACTAGATGGACGTTTTTCAGCAAAGTGATGTCTCCAGAAGAATTTATTGATTAGAGCCCAGTTCTGCTCCCCAGTTTGGGTTCTGTAATTTTTCTCTCTGAAAAATTAAGAGCTCTTAAATCTTCCCTCCAAGTCATCTTTCCTTGTTCACAAGAAATGCCCTGTATCTAATTTAAGCCAAGACTCTCAGTCCCACTCAACTTTAAGACCATAGTGGTGAGCCAATTCCATGTCTTAACACTGTTTCAATCCAAACTTTGATCTGAGTCTTGTGTTTTCATTGTTGGCAGATCTAGGATGGTACAAATAGCACAAACACTACAATTCTAAATCTGATCCTTTTTGTATATTTTCACACTTTTGTGGTCCTACTGTAAACAAACCAAGAGTATTTGTAACTCCCATCCCTTTATAAACACCTTCATTTAAAAAAATAAAACAAAATAAGAAAAGAACAATTTTGTGGATTCTATTATGGGGGTTGTGACTGTGAACATAAAAATATTCTTAAAACTCCTGAAATTCTGAGTTGTGAAAAGAGAGTTATTGTGAGCAGAATTCTACAGAAAGTGGGAAATGTGTCTCTCACCTTCTAGAATCAGCCAGTTCAGTATCTTGTCATTTGGCCATAACTTCTGTTCACTGGACACTTGTTTCCCAGTTTGAATGACCTATTTAAATATAATTCTGTAACCAGAGCTATTTAAGTATACCTCTTTAACGAAACCACCCAATAGTGCCATTATAGCATGCATGAGGACAACCTTTCTAAGTGATACTTTTTGCCATATACAAAATAAGGAATTTTAGAGTTTTTTCCCTTTTTCCTTTCCTTCGTTTTAAAAGGTATAAAAGATTGAATTGACTTTGAGATTTTTTTAAGTAGTTGATAAGGAATTTCTATTTCTTCATCAGTAGTATATGAAGTTTGGGTTGGATAATCTCTAAGACTCTTTCAAATTCTGGGAATCTGTGATCAAAGGGACTTTTCATCAGAGGAGATACTCACCTGTGTTGTCTCTTTTCTCACTTCTTGCATCAAGAACATGCATAGACACTAAAGTGTGGTTATTCATTACTCTTTCTTTAATAAGGAAAAAATATTTCAGGATAGTTTGACAAGGGACATGGTGAATTTCCAAAATTAACTGTGAAAGACAGATCATTTGGGCATGACTGAAAGCCATACATAATCTTTGTGCACAGATATTTCACTTCAAAAATGTCACTTTCTGCTTATTCAATGCTACTGTCATTATACTATTTTAAGCATAAAGTTGTGTTCTGGAGCTGAACAGGGATCACTGCTTCTATCTTTGGTCTTATTAGAAATAATTTACAGTTCATTCAAGTGCAATAAAAGTCACCTTTTTATTATGGTGGAATTAGGTTAAATGTTGAAATCTGCAATGCAAATTTTATTATCATTTATTAGTAGAATTTAATCATCTATGTATATAGAACAAAACTATTTTTAAACACCTTCTAAAGAAATAATTTTTAAAACATGAATTTTTAGTTAATTTTTAGTTCTCTAGAGTGATGTTAAACTAGAATGAATCATGGGACAATGTTGCTAAAAATTTCAGTCTTTTCCTTCTTTTGGTAAGCAAACAAACAAAGCATATATGACAGCTGAAACAAAATTTCATTGCTCAATGAATTATTTACTCAGTACTTGGAATAAGGTGAAACCAGATGATAAGTTGCAAATGCAGAGAAAAATCAGTTCATTAGAGATGAAATCATTCCCTCTTCTGACTTTTCAGAGAGAACCATGAGGTTGCAAGGGGGATGTGTAATGGGAACTAGACATTGCCTAGAATAAAATTCTCCTGATATTGAAGCAATGAATCTGTTTGTTCATCCTGATTGGCTGTAATTTACTTATTGCTTTACTCACTAAATAATCCTCAATACTCTCGTCTTGATTTGAATCAAACAAAGGAAGAGGAGCAGGAAATAAAGTGGGTTTGAATTATATGAATCTGCTTGCCTTAGGCTCTTTTCACTGTACTTGGAAAGGGGGAGGGAAGAAGCTTGTCCAAACAATGAAGGATTCTCTAGACAAGGATGGCTGGAGAATTGCTTTCGGTGATGGGAAGGAGGACACACACAACCCAGTGGAGGAGCAGAGAGTCTATATGCCACAGGAAGCAACAACAGAAATCAAAGAATATCTAGAAAGTGGGTTTCATTAAATAACATGACATGTGCCTTGGCATAAATCAGAGGTTGGATTATCAGATAGAGAAGAACCAGAATAACAAGCAGTGGGCAGGGAAGGATGCTCCTTGGTGGGTACCTTAGATCAACATCTCTGTATTCAGCATTAATATGCTCTCTAATGTGGCTTCAGTGGTTGAGGAGTATCGGGGAAGGGAAGGTACAAATTACATCCAAAAGAATTCTCCAGGCAAGAATACTGGAGTGGGTAGCCATATCCTTCTCCAGGGGATCTTCCTGACCCAGGTATTGAGCCCAGGTCTCCTGGATTGCAGGCAGATTGGTAAATAATACCAACTGAGCTATGAGGGAAGCCCAAAAGACTGGGAAAGAGCTATATTAATTCTTAAAGTAACAAAGCTTGTTAAAGTATTACAATGCCAGAAGATGAAAGAGTGGGTGCTTGAGTGTTAACATTATAGGGTGTTTCATTCAATCAATCAATTCAGTTGCTCAGTCGTCTACGACTCTTTGCGACCCCATGAACTGCAGCACGTCAGGCCTCCCTGTCCATCACCAACACGGGGAGTCCACCCAAATTCATGTCCATTGAATCGGTGATGCCATCCAACCATCTCATCCTCTGTCGTCTCCTTCTCCTCCTGCCCTCAATCTTTCCTAGCATCAGGGTCTTTTCAAATGAGTCAGCTCTTCGCATCAGGTGACCAAAGTATTGGAGTTTCAGCTTCAACATCAGTCCTTCCAATGAATACCCAGGACTGATCTCCTTTAGGATGGAATGGTTGGATCTCCTTGCAGTCCAAGGGACTCTCAAGAGTCTTCTCCAACACCACAGTTCAAAAGCATCAATTCTTCGGCACTCAGCTTTCTTTATAGTTCAACTCTCACATCCATACATGACCACTGGAAAAACCATAGCCTTGACTAGATGGACCTTTGTTGACAAAGTAATGTCTCTGCTTTTGAATATGCTGTCTAGGTTGGTCATAACATTCCTTCCAAGGAGTAAGAGTCTTTTAATTTCATGGCTTCAATCACCATCTGCAGTGATTTTGGAGCCTAGAAAAATTAAGTCTGACACTGTTTCCACTGTTTCCCCATCTATTTCCCATGAAGTGATGGGACCAGATGACATGACTTTAGTTTTCTGAATGTTGAGCTGTAAGCCAACTTTTTCACTCTCCTTTTTCACTTTCATCAAGAGGCTTTTTAGTTCTTCTTCACTTTTTGCCATAAGGGTGGTGTCATCTGCATATCTGAGGTTATTGATATTTCTCCCGGCAATCTTGATTCTAGTTTGTGCTTCTTCCAGCCCAGCGTGTCTCATGATGTACTCTGCATACAAGTTAAATAAGCAGGGTGACAATATACAGCCTTGACGGACTCCTTTTCCTATTTGGAACCAGTCTGTTGTTCCATGTCCAGTTCTAACTGTTGCTTCCTGACCTGCA
>NW_011494640.1:9799079-9821698 GCF_000754665.1 Bison bison bison | reverse complement strand
ATAAAGCAGAAATAGATGGTTTTCTGGAACTCTCTTGCTTTTTCCATGATCCAGCAGATGTTGGCAATTTGATCCTGGTTCCTCTGCCTTTTCTAAAATCAGCTTGAACATCAGGAAGTTCATGGTTCACGTATTGCTGAAGCCTGGCTTGGAGAATTTTAAGCATCACTTTACTAGTGTGTGAGATGAGTGCAACTGTGCGGTAGTTTGAGCATTCTTTGGCATTGCCTTTCTTTGGGATTGGAATGAAAACTGACCTTTTCCAGTCCTGTGGCCACTGCAGAGTTTTCCAAATTTGCTCGTGCATTAAGTGCAACATTTTCACAGCATTATCTTTTAAGATTTGAAATAGCTCAACCTGAATTCCATTACTTCCACTAGCTTTGTTCATAGTGATGCTTCCTAAGGCCCACTTGACTTCACATTCCAGGATGTCTGGCTCTAGGAGAATGATCATACCACTGTGACTATCTGGGTCATGAAGATCTTTTTTGTACAGTTCTTTTGTGTATTCTTGCCACCTCTCTTAATATCTTCTGCTTCTGTTAGGTCGCTACCATTTCTGTCCTTTATCAAGCCCATCTTTGCATGAAATGTTCCCTTGGTATCTCTAATTTTCTTGAAGAGGTCTCTAGTCTTTTCCATTTTATTTTTTCCCTCTATTTCTTTGCATTGATCACTGAGGAAGGCTTTCTTATCTCTCCTTGCTATTCTTTGGAACTCTGCATTCAAATGTGTATCTTTCCTTTTCTCCTTTGATTTTCGCTTCCCTTCTCTTCACAGCTATTTGTAAGGCCTCCCCAGACAGCCATTTTGCTTTTTTGCATTTCTTTTTCTTGGGATGGTCTTGTTTCCTGTCTTCTGTACAATGTCACGAACCTCCATCCATAGTTCATCAGGCACTCTGTCTATCAGATCTAGTTTTAATCAGTATTCTGTGTTCTAAGTTATCTCAAGCTGACATAACAAAATTCCACAGACTAGGTGGCTTAAACAGCAGATATTTATTTTCTCATAGTTCTTGAGGGCAGAAGTCCAAGATCAAGGTATTAACATAGTTTCTGCTGAGAATACTTTTCCTGCCTAGCAGATGGCAATCTTTTCACTATGTCCTCACATGGTGAAGAGAATGAGACAATGAAAATGCTTTCTGGTGATGCTTCTTATAAGGTCACTAATCTCTTCCATCAGTAGTACCCAGCCCTCATGACTTCATGACCTAATTATCACTCAAAGGATCTCCCTCCAATAACATCACATTGGACGTTAGGACTTCAAGAAAATAATTTGCCAGGGACACAGTTCAGTCCATAGCAACTGTCAATTTTGATTACCTTAGATTCATCACAAGAGTCACATATGTAATTCCCCTTGTCAGATAATATGTGTACTTGGTTTGGTATTAAAGTTGTCCTCACAGTACAAATAAATTATCTAAATTCCTTCGTAATGAACTTTTTTAGTCGCTAAGTCATGTCTGACTCTCTTGTGACCCCATGAAGTGCAGTCCTCCAGGCTCCTCTGTCCATGGGATTTCCCAGGCAAGAATACTGGAGTGAGTTGCCATTGCCTTCTCCAGGGCATCTTTTGACCCAGGAATCAAACCCACATTTCCTGCACTGGTATGTGGATCATTTATCACTGAGCCACCTGGGAAGCCCTCAAAATGAACAGTTATCTTAATTCTAACTATGTTGTGTTATAGAATAGAATCTTTTTCTTTCTTCCATTATTTCATAGACATGGTGGGTCTTTATTTTATTTCATTTTTTTTCTGTTTATTTTGGCAAACAAAACTAGTGTCATTTGCTTATATTTTGAGTGCAACCCAAGCGTTGGTCTTGCCTGTTCCAAAGGCCACATTCTAATCTATGTGGGAAGAGGGATGCTGGTTCCAGGGAAGAGGCTGATGCTTCTACTTCCCTGAATATCATGTCACTTTCAGCTCTACCCTGACCTCTATGTTCCTGGGAATCCTGGGCTGCAGTCTTCCCTCAATGCAGTGTTTCTACCTAGGTTTGGGCTCAGTAGATGCTTGTGTTCTGCTTGTCCTGTTAATTCTCTCCACACAACTACCGAAGTCTATGTTGGTATTATAATTTAGAGGAAGGTCAAAGAAGAAAAAAAACCCAGCAGTGAGTTATAATTTAGGAAACAGAATAACGAAAGTCTTATTCTAAGTATGATAATTCTTAAATTATGAAGTTATCCATCTCATGGATACACATTCATTCCTAACTTTAGATTAACCCTCAATTTACAGAATGATTTGCCACTTCCCACGCCATTCAATCCCTATAACTCAATACTCAGTGGCAAGTATTCCTAGAGGGTGAGTTATGCAGTCTAGGATGACAAGCTGAGGTGGAAGATGGCAAGAAGCTACAGAAGAATAGTCTGGGTGGACTTTTAAGTCTTGGCTCTTTCAAAGTCCCTTCCAATTCAAAGTCAATCTTATTCATTAATTTATGGTTTTACTTTATTTGGGCCCAGATTTTTGTATATAATTTGATGATTTATTTAAACCATATAAAGTGAGCATGCATGGTAGATTTCAAAGCCAATAAAAATGTATTACCAGTAGGAGATACAGAGAGGAACTATTAGTCACTTTGGGTCCTGCCTAAAGAATCTTCTGGGTTGTTGTCATCCCATTATGTCCCTAGATTTTTCTTATTTGACATGAAAAGGCTCTACTGCTGTATCACCCCCCCTGGAAACGGCATCTAGTTTTTTCCTACTGCAAGTTAAAGGAAAAGTCTACGTAATATTAAGAAACTTCCCTTCAACAAGCTGTTTGATTGTAGTGAGTGAAAAAAATCATCATGGGAACAATGGAGCAGAATATTTGAAAGCAGGAATGACCTAGAAAAGAAGTGAGCAATATAGCCACTGCTAGAGTATGTGATGGGTTCTCTTTCTCAGAAGGTATGATTGATGTTTAGGGAAGCCACCTAAATAAACTTTAAGCACTTGGTTCTCCTATAGTAAGTTTTAGAAGACTTTCTGTATCACAGGTTATACTAATTGAAAAACAAAACTAAGGAAATTTGGGGTATTTCCTGCTTTGTGCCTTGAGACCTCCTCTCCCTTCAAGCTGCAAATTGTAGAGAAGTCTGCTCTTTTCTCATAGGTTTATACCTATAAACTACACTGTCAACTTACATTGTATGCTATCACTTACCACAATGAACTACATTCTGCCACATTGGATAAAAATGATAATCATTATAATTATGTATCAGCACAATGCAATAATGAGATAATAACAAGACTCCAGTACCTTCCCTGCATGCCAAACAATTGTTTGCAGTCACAGACACGTTGCCTGTTTGGCCCTCCTGGATGGAGTCAGAAGTTTATGCTCCATTCCAAGGAGGACTTCCAGCAGGCTGTGGAATATACTTGTATGCACATCTATTGTGAGTTTCCAGAAGTTATTCTTGAAGCTTGCACATCATTCTCTGGATTATTCTCTTGTAAAACTCTCTAGGGGCTTCTGATGTGTCAGGGCAATAAATTCATTCCAAGAGAGCATTTGGGATATCATGAGAGACCTTCTGAACAAAAACAGAATATACCATAATCAACACTACCTGGAGATTTGGAGATTAACTTGTCTAGCCTCATAAGATGTTCACATCAATTTCCCCTGATGTATCAGCCCCATCTGTATAAAAGTTATTTGTCTGAACCAAGACAGAGATTAAATCTAGCAGGCTGGAACATTTTTATCCCAAATGAAAACAAGATGTGATCATGTGTAATAGCCATATCATTAAAAGGGCACAGTCCCCATGGTGTTATTATAACCATTTGTTCTAACAGAAACTCTGTTGTTTTTTTTTTTTCCCTTAAGTTTCTTTGTTGCTTAATTGGTGGAGGTTGATTTTTATCAAATATGTGATTGTTTTTATCCAATTTGTGTCATCTAAAAGTTTCTATTTAGAAATTCTAAGACAGTGGTGAAGAGTTCTGGCCTAAATGCATTTATCAGTGTTGGATTATTAATATTAATTTGAAGATAATATTACTACGGTTTTCACATCATGTTTTTCTAAATATTGAAATGTTTGATTTCTGTTGGAGTTTTAGTCTATGCCTCCATCTAGAAATGATTCAGGTTATCCCTTCCCTCATAAGTTTAGAGTAGTAAAGTGTTAGTGGCTCAGTGGTATCTGACTCTTTGTGACCACATGGACTGTAGCCCGCCAGGCTCCTCCATCCATGGGATTCTCCAGGCACGAATACTGGAGTGGGTTGCCATTTCCTTCTCATTAGAGTAGGAAAGTCACCTGCAAGTCATATCTGAAAGTTTTACTATCGTACTCATCTGTTTTACTATTTTCTTCTTCTTCTTTTAGTGTCAACCAAGCCAAGACCCCACAGTGATGAATATTCAAAGAAGATTCCTCCTCCCAAACCAAAACGGAACCCGAACACTCAGCTCAGCACATCTTTTGATGAAACGTATATCAAAAAGCACGGACCCAGGAGGACCTCACTCCCGCGGGACTCCTCCCTCTGCCAAGTCAGCAGCCCCGCAGGGGACCCCGAGGAAGAGGAGCCCGTGTACATTGAGATGGTGGGGAACATTCTCAGAGACTTCCGGAAGGACGATGAGGACCAGAGTGAGGCCGTCTACGAAGAAATGAAATACCCCATTTTTGACGATCTAGGCCAAGACTCAAAATGTGACCTCGACCATCACAGCTGTTCTTCGCAGTGTGCTACTCCCACGGTGCCTGACCTGGACTTGGCCAAGTCCTCAGTGCCATGTACTCCAAAGGGTTTGCTCTGTGACATCCCCCCGCCCTTTCCCAACCTGCTGTCTCATAGACCCCCGCTGCTGGTGTTCCCCCCAGCCCCGGTGCAGTGCTCCCCCAACTCAGATGAGTCTCCGCTCACCCCGCTGGAGGTCACCAAGCTTCCTGTGTTGGAAAACGTGTCTTATATGAAACAGCAGGCCGGGGCCTCTCCATCCTCCTTGCCATCGCTTGCCTCTGGCCACGCGAAACTGGAGAAAGACCAGGCTGGAGCCCTGGGGCCGGTTCCCACCGCCTCCGTGCTCTCCTCGTCGCACGGCTCCCCCGCCCTCCACTCTGTACCGAACGCAGTCGCCGCACGGCTACCCCAAAAGTCACTCCGCTTCCCCATCGCCTGTCAGCATGGGCAGGTCCCTGACCCCGCTCAGCCTCAAAAGGCCCCCGCCCTACGACGCCGTGCATTCGGGCAGCCTCTCCAGGAGCTCGCCATCAGTGCCTCACTCCACCCCCAGACCGGTGTCAGACGGGAGCAAGATGGTCAACGCCGCGGTCAATACCTACGGCTCGGCTCCGAGCGGCTCCCGGTCCAGAACCCCCACGAGTCCTTTGGAAGAGTTAACCAGCCTCTTTACCTCGGGGCGCAGCCTGCTGGGGAAGTCGTCCAGCGGCCGCCGCTCTAAAGAACCTGCAGAGAGTAAGTGCACAGACGCTGTCCTTTGTGACTTGAGTGCAAGGAAGCCCTTGATGTACAGATAAGGCACGTGGTATGTGGGCTTGGCGGGGCTTCCCAGGTGGCTCAGCGGTAAAGAATCCGACTGCAAATGCAGGAGACTCGGGTTCGATCCCTCGGTCGGGAAGATCCCCTGGAGAAGGAAATGGCAACCCACTCCAGTATTCATGCCTGGGAAAGCCTGATGGGCTACAGTCCAGGGGGTCGCAGAGGACAGGACTTAGTGACACAGCAACAAAGTGAGCTTTGGTCCTTTTAGTTGAAAGCTCCAGATGCGTGATTTTATTTTCAGCATACCAAAGGAAATATTGCCTTCTTACAGGTCCTTATAAGTGAAAGACAAAGGCAGGGCCGTCTGAGTCAGAGAGATGAACATGCGGGTTTTGAGGATGGGGGAGGGCGTTGTGAGCCAAGAAATCAGGAAACTTCTAGAACATCGAAGAGTCCAGGGAACCCATTCTCTCCTTGACCTTCAGAAAGAATGGGAGCCCAGCCTACAGGCTTGAATTCAGTCATGTGAAACGCGTTTCAAACTTCTGTCTTCTAGAACTTCGAAGTAGCAAATTTGTGTCATTTTTTTTTAAGCTGCCAAAACAAAAAAGGAACTAGTGTGTCCTGAAAGAACTGAAAGTGACGGTCTGCACAATATAACATATTAAAAAGAGGAATCGGTTTTAAATTTAAAATGAAGTGTAAGATCTCAATTTAAGTGACCCCCTGGAAGTCTAACAAAGAAAACATATTAATATAAAAATGTTTAGGTACGTCTTGATTTGGCAGGAAATTATACATTCAAACATGGAATTGGTAAGTGTTAAAATTACCTTATATTAAAAACTGCTTGAGCAAATCTGTATTAGAAAGCCTTTACTGGAAAGAGAGCAATTTGAATAGAATTATTACTTTTTTAAAAAACAACAAATTATTCTCTCCGCATACTCCATGTTGCTACATCCTTACCTTCCTGCTAAACTAGACTAGGCTTGCTGTTTCCCTTTTAAAGCCCTTGGTAATTAGCATCTTATTCCTATGGTACTTTTCCTAGATCTATCAACACATAAATTACAGAAAGATTGTTAATGATAAATGGGTGGGGAACATGATATTTACCACTGAATTTCAAAGACTAGGGATTGTCTCTATCTGAATGACTAACCCTTTTGTGAGATCCAAATCACTACGTAAAGATTTTGTAAAGTCAAAACAGATCCCAGTTTTCTCAATGTTCATTTCATCAAATTACACTGTTTTCCTTTATTTAAAAATGTCTTATGGCACCTAAGCTGAAACGTAATCATTTACATCTCAAATGATGCCATAGGATTCCTAAAGAATCCACCAGCCAACGCAGGAGACAAGACCCAAGAGACATAGTTACGATCTCTGGATGGGGAAGATCCCCTGGAGTAGGAAATGGCAACCCGATCCACTGTTCTCACCTGGAAGATTCCTTGGATAGAGGAGTCTGGCAGGCTACAGTTCCTGGGGTCAGGACTGAGTGACTGAGCACACAGGCATTCATGCAGTTACACTTAGAAATTCTTTAAAGGAAAAGAACTCTTTAGCATGTCTGATGAAGATGGTGATGAAATTCCATAGATAATTAATATTCATTAGTGGTTATAAGCAACTTATCTTTTTCCTCGTTAATCAGAAAGACTGATGGAAACATTAACTTCTTACTACCAGACACATTCACAATTGAGCATTGTTTCTGCTTTGGCCCAGCCTCTTCATTCTTTCTGGAGCTATTTCTCTGCTCTTCCCAGTAACATTCTGGACACCTGCTGACCTGTGAGGCTCATCTTCTGGCGTCTTGTCTTTTTGTCATGTCTTCAACTCCGGATAATTGAGTTGGTTTAAACATAGATCTAGTAAGCTTTTTGGAAAAAGGTGGAGAAAAATTATGGAGAAGATTTTACTCTCAAAGTACATACTGGTTAGTATGAAATTAGTAGAAGTTTAATCCTAGAATTGGTGAAATTAGCCGGTGTTCCCCCTACCTACCAATTTCTTTGGACGTTTCTTAACAGCTCCAGCTGGCAGTTATACCAATTAGCTAGAAAAAGTATATGTAAAAAAAGTGATTAACTAATGAAGTTATTTCAAGAAAAATCCATCTGTTAGAATCAGACTATGTGCTATATGTCACAGACTTTCCTATTCAACTCCAAAACGAGCTTTGTGTGCGTCTAAAACCAAGCTTGTACATGGAAAAGTAATCTAGGCTCTTTATAGCTTTTTAGAGATCTGAGGATTAAATTCCTTTCCATATGTTATTAACTGTGCATCAGCTCTTCAGAGAAAGGTCATGCCCTGAGTTATATCAGTTCCAATGTTTTACTTTATCATACGGAAGGGAGGAAAAATGCACATAGAATTTCTAATGAGTAATCCAATGCCATTTTTTTCTTTTTTTGACTCAGGAAGAAAATAGAAAAACACTGTCTGATTTTAACACAATCACAGGGGCTCTCAGAATCATCCTGTAATTCAAAATACAGATCCAAAAGTGTTGATAGCTGAGAGTTTACCTACAGTTACTGCTGCCCTCAGTGATACAACTATCCGCTTCCCTCTTGACAGATAGGATTTGTAAACACTTGCCCATAACACGGGGACAGGATAAATGATATGAAGTAGTATACCATTCATGACCCCTGAGTCACATTCTTTTTTTTTTTTTTTGCATTTCAGAAATAAAAGTAAGACTTGTATCTCTGTGCTCCATACCCCACTAAGTTTCACTGCTGCTGCTGCTGCTGCTAAGTTGCTTTAGTCGTGTCTGACTCTGTGCGACCCCAGAGACGGCAGCCCACCAGGCTCCCCCGTCCCTGGGATTCTCCAGGCAAGAACACTGGAGTGGGTTGCCATTGCCTTCTCCAATGCATGAAAGTGAAAAGTGAAAGTGAAGTCGCTTAGTCGTGTCCGACTCTTTGCGACCCCATGGACTGCAGCCCACCAGGCTCCTCCATCCATGGGATTTTCCAGGCAAGAGTACTGGAGTGGGGTGCCATTGCCTTCACTAGAAATGTTCATTTTGCTAATATTCTGATATTCAATTCAAAGCAAATATAATCTTTTGGCTTTAAAAAGCTATGTCAGATAAAATGTATCCCTTCAACTCTTATTTTTAATAATCTCTAAAAGATACACCTAATTTAATAATTTCATATCTTAGAGGCTTATAATAATTGATGGGGATTGGGAAATAGGAAAGAGTTAAAATAATACAGTAGTGTTAGACTATGAATCAATTTCATTTTGCTTCACAGTTTTCTAAATACAGCCTTCACATTAATTGAAGCATGTTTTTTTAGGAAGCATTTTTTTTAAACTCAGAAGTATGCTTTTCCTAGTTGATCTGGCATTATTTTGTTATTTAACTATGCATGAGCATAGTAATGATAAATTTATGTAAACTGGTTCTTATTAGTATTTTTAAAATTTGTGTAGTGCTATATGCTTAGTCGCTCTGTTGTGTCCAACTCTTTGTGACCCCAGGGACTGCAGACTGCCAGGCTCCTCTGTCTATGGGCATTCTCCAGGCAAGAATACTGGAGTGGATTTTCATGCCCTTCTCCAGGAGATCTTCCCAACCCAGGGATTTAACTCAGGTCTCCCACATTGCAGATGGATTCTTTACCATCTGAGCCACTATATGTCACCTGTATACTGATAAAGAAGATAGCAAACATGTTAGAAGTGATTAACTTGTATTTTATTATTCCACATTTCTTTGTCTATATGAGAAGTAGGTGAAGTATTGCATTGGCCAAAAAATTTGAATAAACTTTTGGTCAACCCAATACAAATATGCTTTGTGGTGAATTTTCTACTTATCATTTTTATCTTCCTTTTACACATTCTTTTTCTATATATCCTTTGATTGGAATCTAGAACACTTAGGTCATGAATAGGCTATTTTGTTTTAATAAATCAAAAGCCCTGAATCATAGAAACTATTAGCCAGAATCAAGTAAGAAAAAAAGAAAACTCTTTTATCCCCTCAAATAAATCCTTTAAAAATAAAGTTCAGCCTATATTTAATATAAGTGTATGAATGTATGTTCCTATGAAAATGTATGAGGCATAATGAAGGATATAATTAAATTTATGGTATACTTGAGGGACAAAATGCAATAGAAAAGTTAAAAGTGGAAAAGTGGAAAGAGAAACTTTAAAGAAAAAAATAGAAGCATGAAACAGCAAAGAGAAGCAATAAATTAAAAATACTGAGGCACCAAGAAGCATACACAAAAAATGCACACAGCAAGTCAAGTGGTCACATAAACAAATGTAAGTGCCAAGCAATGAAGCACATACAAGGTACACAGAAAACCAGAGAAGAAACACTGAAACACAGTAGGGTCAACGAAAGATCAAAGAAAAAGAAAGATGCAAGCTCATTCTTCCGGTACTGTTGCATGAGTGCTAAGTTGCTTCAGTCGTGTTCAACTCTTTGTGACCTTACAGACCTTAGCCCACCAGGCTCCTCTGTCCATAGGATTCTCTAGGCAAGAATACTGGACTGGGTTGCCATGCCCTCCTCCAGGGAATCTTCCTGACACAGGCATTGAACCCACGTCTCTTGTGTCTCCTGCATTCTCAAGCGGGTTCTTTACCACTGCCACCACCGGGGAAGCCTATGAAAGCGAAAGTCACTCAGTCATGTCTGACCCTTTGTGACCCTATGGACTGTACAGTCCATGGAATTCAGGCCAGAATACTGGAGTGGGTAGCCTTTCCCTTCTCCAGGCGATCTTCCCAACCCAAGGATCGCACCCAGGTCTCCAGCATTGCAAGTGGATTCTTTACCAGCTGAGCCATAAGGGAAGCCCAAGAATATTGGAGTGGGTAGCCTACCCTTCTCCAGTGGATCTTCCCGAGCCAGGAGTCGAACCAGGTAATCAATCCAATATCAATCAATTCATATATATATATATATTTATTTATTTATTTATTTTCCCACCCCTTTAATAAGACTCCCTTTTAAGACTTTTGGATGTTATGTTACATATTTACAATTATAGATATACATATGTCCTTTGGGTCTGATGACACACAGTTGGAAATCAGATATAACTTTTGCCTTTCCACTCACTTTCTTAAACAACAACAACCCCACACCATCAAACAAGCAAAATAACCCCATGCCCTCCACCTCCCATATACATGCCTTTTTCATTGTTTAAGTAGATTGAGGTCAAGTGATTCCTAAAATATTAGGCATTGCAGGCAAAGCAGCTGATCCAATTGACTCTTACTTATTTAATTAAAACATAATTTTAAATTAGAAAAACAATGATTTTGGAAGGTTGTATGTGAATAGTACCCCATTTTAAAGAAAAAGGAAGGGTATATGAATGTCAGGGTGTTTATGATTCAGGGTCACTGTTGTGATCAGCACTGCGTGTGTACTGTGTGCTAACACTTGAGACGTGTCCAGCAAGATGGCCTGAGCAAGGGAGGCCTCACGCAGGGGTGGCCATCATTGTCCCGTCATTTGTAGTAGCAGTGACAGTACTGATAGATTAACTGTGACACTGAGGTCTCCTCCAGTGGGACTATTTGAGGTTGTAGAGCTCACTAGTCCTCTATAGCTCTACTATTTAAATTCACTTAAATTCTTCTGTCTCTTGTGGTTTTCCTGCCTGCTCTGGCTTGCAGGTGGTTTTATTGATGGATCTGGCCTCTCCTCCCCTCCCCTTCTTCCCTCTTTTCCTTTTGTGCTTTTCCTCATTGTATTATCATATCATTAATCAGTTTTGGACCAAGAAACCAGATATCCAAACTTGTCTGTGGAGCCTCTCATCGAACTTAAGTGCTTGACCTGCAGTGTAGGGACTTTGTGACCTTCACTTTCAAAGGCCACATGAATCCATTTGCTTAGTCTTGGATGAAGTTCTCAGATTCATGTCTGAGATGGTCAGGGATGTCCACTTTCTGAGAACTCAGCTGTCCTGGGAAACATGAAACTAATGTTAACTTACACTTTTGTTTAGCCCATTGGAAATATTGTTTCCTAGTAAAATCTGGCAAGCACACTAGCTAAGGACTTTATTTTTCCCTCCTGTTAATTCCTGTGAAAGTAGAGACTGACAAAAAGTGGGTTGGACAGAGAAGCTGAGGGGAAGGGTGGGGAAGAGAACCCAGGAGCCTGAATCTCGCATTTACTGTGGGGAATGAGCCTTCAGCCTGTTACTGCCCACTGCCCAGCATGCTGACTATGAGTAGAACTTCCATTTGCATGGTGACTAGAAGCTACCTGGCCAGTGTTGAAGGGTAAAACCTGGAACCTCTGGAACATACAAATCCTCCAAAGGCATTTAGGAGTGGTAAAGAACCCACTGGCCAATACAGGAAACATAAGGGAAGTGGGTTCAATCCCTGGATCAGGAAGAAGCCCCTGGAGGAGGGCATAGCAACCCAGTCTGTATTCTTGCCTGGAGAATCCCATGGACAGAGGAGCCTGGTGGGCTACAGTCCATGGGGTTGCAAAGAGTTGGACCCAGCTGAAGCGACTGAGCATGCATGCAGAACAGCTAAAGAGATATCTGAGGATATATCAAGGAGAATTCCAGAAGGTATGGCAAGATCAGAGCCTATAGGTTCTGCTAAACTTCTTAATCTAAACTTTACAATCATTGTCAGGTTCTTTTCCTGCTGTTTATTGATTGCCCTCCTGCTCAGAGTCCCACACTGTGGCCTCAAACTGGTTTCTACCTTAGCAAGACTCCTTCCAGTAGCTCAGAAGGAAAATTGAGCCCTCCTCTGGGTTATGATGATGTCCTCAGGCCAGGACTGTGGAGACGTGCTCCCAGGAATATCCTTAGCTCGTTCAAAGTACAGTGGGCAAAGGACCTCGTGCATTATTTTCACCTGCCTGTTACTAAAAATACAGATTCCTGGGCTTTATCATAAATAGACCTGTTCAATGAAAAATTCTGGAGCTTGGGCCTGTGATCTTGACTTTTTGGTAATCCTCAGTAATGTTTATGGCTGTACATGTGTGGTAAGTCGCTTCAGTCATGTCTAACTATTTGCAACCTCATAGACTCTAGCCCTCCAGGCTCCTCTGTCCATGGGAGGAGGAGCCCATGGACAGCCCAAGACAGCCCTTGTCTCTCTCTCCAGACGAGAATACTGGAATGGGTTGTGATTCCCTTCTCTGGGAATATTTATGGCTAATATCCAACAATAACTCAGGGGTATATGGCTAAATATTATCAACACTATTTACTTGTGTCCAAGAGAAACCTGTAATACATCAATACTTTGAGTTTGCTTTCTAATAAACACAGGAGGGGAAAAGGAAAGGAGGGAGGGAGGAGTAAAACTGAGATAACATGAAATGAGTGAATATTGTTTTTCTTTCCTTAAGTGAGTTACTGATTAGTTGACAGCTTGCCAAAAAAGACAGTCAGGGTCATTTGATTGAACCAGCAGGGAAAACAATTTCACTACTTCCAGTTTCTTCTGGAGACCTTGAGAGTTTAACAGCGTATCAGGCAGTGCACGATGTGTGAAAAACATCCATTCTTGTTCTTAAAACCTTCTTGCATGCCAGGTATGTGTCATTTCTTCTTTTTTTAAAAATTTTTATTGCAGTATAGTTGCTTTACAATGTTGTGTTAATTTCTGTGTACAGCAAAGTGAATAAGCTGTATGTATACATACATTCCCTCTTTTTAAGATTTCCTTTGCATTTAAGTCACCATAGAGCATTGAGAAGAGTTCCCTGTGCTATACGGCATGTTTTCATTAGATATCTATTTTATCATAGTGTATCTATATCAATCCCAATCTCTCAATTTACCCCATCCCTTTCTTCCCCTTCCTGGTATCCATAAGTTTGTTCTCTACATCTGTATCTCTATTTCTGCTTTGCAAATAAGTTCATCTGTATGTGTCATTTCCTTCCTCCGAATTTCTTGACTCTTAAATTTGAGAACCACTGTTAAGAACTGCTTCAGGAAGGAGTTGTTTCTGTTGGTTATACAGTCAGGAGAATTTGAAACTCAGGCCAACAGCAGTCTTCACCCCAGAGGTCTGTTTAGATGGGTCTAGACCATTCAAGGGGGAGAGCTAGACAGAGCAGAATGGTACCCACAGATGGAGCCATGATACACAACAAGGGTGTGCTATCTAGGGAGGCTCCCCAGGCCACAATCCAGCCAATGTAGGAGAGCAGAACAGGAGAATGGGGGTCTTCCTTCTGGGGCACTGGAGGGGATGAGGAAAGCAAGGAGGAGGTCTAACGGTCATAACTGGGCCAAGCATCTCAGTAGTTAGAGCTAACAATATTAATGGGGAAATGAGGTGATGAGCTTCTTGGGAAATGTTTCTGCCTCAAACAGGTTTGCCTCAGAAATGATTTCAACATGAACTAAGTACGATGGAATTCATCCGAGAAGTAGTGTTGAGGACTCAGGGAAAGAATGCAGCCCTAATCTTGTCCTTCAGAATGCTTCCGAAACAAGAGTAGGATGGACTTGCTTTTATGCCACTGCCTCTGTGCCATACAGAGTCCTAAGCCTTTTACTTGTATTCCACCTTCACTGCAGTACTAGGAGGTAGGTGATATTAACACTGCCATTTTAAAGACAGGAGAAACTGAGGCATAGCTTACCCAGAGTCATGTAGGGAGTAAATCTAAGGCTTGAATCCAGATTATTTGGCTTCAGAGTTTTTGGTCTTAATGATACTTTATCTATACTTGTCAGTCTCCCCAATTACTTTCCCATCCAATTTCCTTAAAATACACCAGTTACCATCAAAAACTCTAATGTCTTATACTGCTGTTGCTCCCAGAGTTATCTGCTGGATAAGATAAAGCTGGATCTATACCTAAATGACATGGACCACTTCATATTTGTCATCAGCTTAGGAAGGGAGAGGAAAACCTTTTCAGGACCCTCCAAAATTCACTTTGGATCATCCTAGTCACTCTGATGGAGAAGGTAATGGCACCCCACTATAGTACTCTTGCCTGGAAAATCCCATGGATGGAAGAGCCTGGTGGGCTGCAGTCCATGGAGTCGCTAAGAGTCAGACACGACTGAGCGACTTCACTTTCACTTTTCACTTTCATGCATTGAAGAAGGAAATGGAAACCCACTCCAGTGTTCTTGCCTGGAGAATCCCAGGGATGGGGGAGCCTGGTGGGCTGCTGTCTCTGGGGTCACACAGAGTCGGACATGACTGAAGTGACTTAGCAGCAGCAGCAGTCACTCTGAAGGGATTTTCTGGACCCCAGGCCTCTGAGCTATCACTGAAGGACTGTGGTCTGCCCAGTGGGCCTCACAGTCACCTAAATGGCCTGGCAGAGAGACCATGAGCACTCATCTCAATGCCTTTAAGCATAACTTAGGGATGCTTG
The DNA here is from genome assembly GCF_000754665.1 of Bison bison bison. Lineage (NCBI taxonomy): Eukaryota > Metazoa > Chordata > Mammalia > Artiodactyla > Bovidae > Bison > Bison bison. Next base: position 9,806,820 of record NW_011494640.1, on the reverse strand, counting down.
GGCATGTTTCTTTGGGCTGAGAGGTTTATAGTACTGAGCTACCAACTAGATGATTCATCTTCCAGAAATATAGGGCTTTTGCCCACACTTCCTTGCATCTTGTCCATAACTAAGCAGTATCTTGGTGGCTCAAGGCTGCCCCAAGAGGAAAAAAAACACTCCATGGATTAAAAAAAAAATCAGCCAATGCCCAAAGGCAATGAGAGCCTTAGCATCACTCACCTAGAAAATGATCTAGTGAAACAAACAAACAAAATCTCCTAAAGAGGCCCTTGTAAAATGCTTCTTGGCTTGACTTCTTTTCTCTTCAGATTTATGTTAATGTGTACTTGGCAGAATCAGACACCAATCTTTAAACACACACACACACACACACACACACATATGCAGTTCTTCAAGAACACACTGGCCTATTTAATTATTATTTTTTTTAAAGTTAAACAATTTTTTTCAAGATGATGAGGTTAAATAATATATAAGTAAAATCCCTTGATTTTGAAAATGCATGTCACTCCTTGGCTAATGGGACCATGACACTACCTGTTTTCCTCATTCAGTTTCTCTTAGGATTGCAACATAGAATCACTGAAGAAGACATAATTTCATAAATAATTGCTCACCTTTCTGGGAGTAGACTGCAGCTGTCTTTGATTGATGCAGGCAGACATGTTTATTCCCCATGTTTATGTTCTCTGGCCGCTGAATCTTTAAGTGCAATTTCTTGTCAGCAATTTAATCAGCAATTCTCTCCATTAAGAAGAACCCTCCCTGCTTTAGGCTTAAAAAATGCAGGAACATTTTCAATTCAGACATAAAGCTAATCTAGTCTATTTTTTTTAAGCCAGGATTTCCTTAGTTTGTATTCAGTACACTAGGACTGATTTCCTTTTCTTCTGTTGAATTATCTCAAACAGAAAATTCAGTTTCTGATTTGTATTTGATATCATGTGTTTTCAACAGTTTGACATCTACGAGAAATTAAATGGGAGGTAAAAGTAGAGTGAATATTCATTGGAAGGACTGTTGCTGAAGCACCAATAGTTTGGCCACCTGATGTGAAGAGCTTGGAAAAGACCCTGATATTGGGAAAGATTGAGGGCAAAAGGAGAAGTAGGCAACAAATGGTTCGATAGCATCACCAACTCAATGGACGTGAATTCAGGCAAACTCTAGGAGATAATGGACAGAGGAGCTGTAGCCCATGCTGCAGCCCATGGGGTCACAAAGAGTCAGACATGACTTAGCAACTAAACAACATCAACAATAAAGGGTTTCTTATCAGTCACATAGTTCCTCACATGTGTTCTACATTTTCATGTGATCTAGAAGGCTTGGCAGGGCCTGGACATCATAAGAGATGGTTTTCTTCTTGGCTGAACCATTTAAGACGCTTTGACAACTTTGAATCAATCAGTTCATCTCTTAATGCCTTAGTTTTCTCACTTTTCAGATGAGACTATTAAGTGCTCAAACTGTGAATCTCTTTGGGCTCTGCTGTTTGATACATCTGTGGATTATTGAATGAGCTGTAGATCCCCAAACAAATGACCACTTCCTGCCTCTGAAGCTTTCTTTCTGATGCTATTTTATCTTGCGGAAAGGATTCCTCCAGTAACTCCATAAAACAAAGTCTAATGGCACAGAGTCGGACACTACTGAAGTGACTTAGCAGCCGCAGCAGCAATGCTTGGATCATGGGTTGCATCTTCATTGACTTTTTCTTATGCTATTGTCTAGAAATAATCTCTCTTTCAATTCTTGGAGCATTCTATACATCTGTAATGGTATGTGTCTTATTCTGACCTATTGTAAAGTTGCTTTTTTTCCTGTTTTATTCCTCGTTAAGACATATGGCTAGGGAGATCAAGGGCCATACCTTTTCATCATTTTGTTTCATGTAGCACTTGGCTCAATGCAATCTTTCCCAAAGTTGATACAGGATAAGTATTTATTGAACTTGTTGAAATAATAGGCATAGTGACTTGAGAGAGCTATTGAAGAAACAAAAGCCATAAGAGAAATGTTTGACCATTAAGTAAAAAAAAGAGAAAAAAATCAGATCCTATGACTTAGAAAATTCTACACTGAAATCAATATAGTCATTCAGCCAAAAAGGAACTATGCTAAATGCTAAATTCATTGCTTCTGCACTTAAATATCCTTTTTAAAAGAATGCCCATTTCATTCTAGGCAGATTTATTAGGGGAAAGATATAAAGATTATAGCCATAAAGCATTTAAATGTGGGTCATTTTGTAGATGTCAGATCATCACCAGTTCCTGTACAAATGGATAGCTGAGAAAAATTGATCATGTCTCAACATTTGGAGATAGAGAGATGCATTTTTCATGAAGAAATAACAGAGACTAACATCTTAAAGGAGGAATTCAAATCTGCTTAACATTATGCATTATTGAACTCAAATAGTAAAGAGAATAAGAACACATTCAGCTAAGTCATTTTACCTCCTTGGTGAAAAAGCATTGCATAAACCAAGGGAGTTATTATTATGGGACCACTGGTCTTAAATGAGTGTGTTTCCAGGTAAGAATTTGTTTAAATTATAAAATATTTGAAAAGCTTTTTTTTTTTTTTAATTTTCAGAAAGATCAATTTTCAGAATTCAATAAATGGATGGCAATTCTGAATTTAATGAAGTGTCTGTAGTGGTGCATGGTGTTTCTCGGCTGAAGCAAACTCATTATTGTTGTTAGTTGATGGGAGCTGGGTTAATTAAATGTTCCACTCCTGGTAGAATAACCAATCAACTGAAGAATCTGGGCTATTGCTATTCCCAAATGAAAGGAGTAAAAATGCCATAAAGAATCTAAGAGGGGAGGAGGGAGGATTAGTAACATGGATTTGGAAGCAGAATATCCTGTCTAGCCAGATACACCCCGAACATATGAACTGAAAGGAAAAAATTCAAATACAGAAGTCTGGAATAGTCTTGTAACAATTGAAGGCAGAAAGAATACTTTCCCCAGATTTTCTTCTGGTCAAATTTCAGTTACATTCAAAAATATATCATTTTTAAAATGTTTTGCATCTGTGCCCTTGTTACAGATGGAACTGATATAATTAAATTGAGAAAGAAAAAGGATAGTAAAACTATAGAATCATAAAGTAAAGATTGTGGGTATCCGTGTATTGTCCGATCCTAGATCCACCCATGTCGCTGCTGCTGCTGCTAAGTCACTTCAGTCATGTCCGACTCTGTGTGACCCCATAGACGGCAGCCCACGAGGCTGCCCAGTCCCTGGGATTCTCCAGGCAAGAACACTGGAGTGTGTTGCCATTGCCTTCTCCAATGCAGGAAAGTGAAAAGTGAAAGTGAAGTTGCTCAGTCGTGTCCGATTCTTAGCAACCCCACGGACTGCAGCCCACCAGGCTCCTCTGTCCATGGGATTGTCCAGGCAAGAGTACTGGAGTGGGGTGCCATTGCCTTCTCCGACCCATGTTGCTATGGGTGGGTAATTCTAAAGTGGTCTCTGTTCCCGTGACACAAATAAGAAATCAATATTTCTAGGAACTTGGAAACTGGGAAAAGTTTTAGATGTTAGGACCCCCCAACAGAAGGATCAGAGCTGAAACAAAGCATTATTCTCTTTACATTATCAGATTTTGAATCTCAAAGTTACCTCTTTCATTTTTTGATTGATAAGTTATTAACTACTTATGATTAAGGACAAGAGAACTCTGTCAAAATGATGAAAGGCTTTTGTCAAAGAAATTTGACCAAGCTTTTGTGCAAAAGAACTTTTAAATCTAAGAAATTAAAACAGATTGCCTGAGAGTCATCCTTCTTTGATTGATTGCTAATCTCACTCGAAGCCTGCAAAACTCACTTTGACTTCTAGACCATGCTTTGTTTGTGATCAGTGAATATAAATGATAATAAAATTGTCCATCTATGTTTCAGAAAAAGCAGCTAGATTCTACACCCAGCCATGATACTCATTTTCTTTTCATGGCCAAGACATTCAAGTGAATGTTTACTTGCTGCCTTCATTTCCTATCTCCCATGCCATCTTTCATTTCCTACAAGCTGGCTTCCTCTTCTGCTCACTCCAGAGTCACTAAGGGCTTCCTCACTGGCCTCTGGACCTTTCCTCTTTTGGACGAGAAAACATCACAGAACATTTGATATTCTTAATTCCTCCATCTGAGGGCATTCTTGGTTCTCATGCAATATGATGTCCGTATTAACAATTAATTTTGAACTCTATCCATTCAGCTTCCTTTTTGCCTTTTTAACTAAATGGTCAGGACATAGTGGTCAGTCTTTTTTTTTTTCCCAGCACCTGAACAATTAGCACATTTTCTGGCACAGAGGACATTTTTGTCAATATGTGTTCCTTGAATGATCAAATGACTGGCTAAATTGAATGAATGTGTGTCCAGTCTCTACAATTGAATGATTCGTTTTTGAGTGGAAAGACTATGTGTGTGCTGTGTGCTAAGTTGCATCAGTTGTGTCTGAGTCTTTGCAACCCCATGTGCCATAGCCTGCCAGGCTCCTCTGTCCATTGGATTCTCCAAGCAAGAATACTCTAGTGGGTTGCCACTCCCTTCTGCAGGGGATCTTCCTGACCAAGGGATGAAACCTGGGTTTCCTGCACTGCAGGTAGATTCTTTACCGTCTGAACCACCAGGGAAGTGAAGTGCGTTTATTATCTAATTTCTAGAAGATGATAAGGAGTTTTAGAATGAATCTTCATTTCTATACTTTCGTTTGTTCTTAAAAACCCTTTTGTTTGACCAGCTTAAAAAGCCATCTTGGTATAATTCAAGGTAGATGGGAGGGGGATCACTTAATATATATAAATGGAAAAGAGACAGGAATCAGATATCATGGGGTCAGTTGTTCTTTCAGAGCAAGCCAAATTCTCCCAGTATCAGCTTTTTCATATTCATCTCAGAGGATCATTGTGTAAAATGAAAGAAAAAATGTGTTCTGGAAAAGACTTCGTAAAATATAAATAGCTGCAGAGGTCTAAGGGGTGATTGTTTGATTTTTAAGTATCTGGGGAAAATAAATATTTTATACAAAAAAAAATGCAGCAAGGTCAAAACGAATTAAACTTTTAGGCAGTCCACTCTGTTCCCACAACTCTCTTCAGTTCGGTTTGGGTAAAGGATCTGACATCTTAAGTGGATCCCACACCTGATGTAAAGGAGCACATAGCAGTCGGCAGAATGTTCCCTCTGGAGGCAAGTTGTTTCAGGGTTGCCAGATGATATCTAAGGCTGGAGGGTGGAGAGACATCACACCTGAGAGAGCACAGTTACCCTGACCCAAGAAAGAACAGTGCTGAGAACAAAGAGCTCTTCCTCATTGAAAAAAGGGCAGAGAAACATGGCAACATGATTGTGAAAGATGGTTTCTTCACAGAGGAAAAAAATTCAGTATAACTGGGTTGTGGATGTGTTTTTCAAATGTAATGAATATTTTTCTTTTCCTGGTTATGAATTTAAAATAAAAATCTTGCTTCCAAAAAAAGTATAAGTATTAATATTAACCAGTGAATGAGTAGAAGCCAAAGACTCAAAGTGTTTAATACAAAAAAAAAATATTTAGTATATGGATGGAGGACTGTTCGCAGGGTGATATGTGAAGTGTTGTTTCTAAGCAGATTCAAAAAGAATCTCTTTTCCTTCCAAAGTGATTGGTCAACATGCAAATGATTTGAAGGTCAGCATTTGGAAAAAAAATCAGAAAAAAGGCAATAAGAAACACAAATTTTGTATAAAAACGTGTGCAACCACAGATAGAGGAATAATGCCAACTCCAAAAAACAGATTAACTAGCATCAGTAGGCAGAGCATGAGGTGACCATCCCTATACTCCTCATAAATGAAAGGCTACAGACACAAAAATAGCTGTCGAAAGACTTCATTGTTGATTTTCTCGTTTTATATTAACTTGGCGTGGCTTCCCTAGTAAAGTCTTTATCCAGATGCTAATTAAGCAGAGGTTTGCTTTTCACATCAACTTTGAATATTCCCTCCACATAGCTAAATGAAACCTGCAGCATGAGGCTCCGCTAGTTAAAAGCAGTCCTGACCTACTTCCATGTGAAATCAATGGATGACTTAGACTCATGAGTAGCTGACATTTAAGGAGGCCAGCTCATCGTCCGGGCTGGTGTAAAACGTATGTTTCCTTGGGCTTCAGCATTCTCTCCTTTTTTATTCATTTTAAAAGTCCTTCTAAGAATAGAGAGGACCGTGGAAGCTATTGAGTCAGAGAAGTGGAGCCAGACCTGCATTTTGTGCCCCTGGGAGATTTTGAGCTCCTGTGTCAGATATGTCTATAGTGGCTTCAAATTAGCAGAAACCCCTAGATCTGGGACTGAGGAAGGGAAAGAAAGGTCTAAAAGGCCCCCACTTGCACTCAAATATAATCCACAGAAAAGCAAAATCGAATCCACCAGAATAAGGTCTTCAGACACCTATGTTTCAATTTTGAAAGTAAGAATCCAGGGTATATGACAAACCTTTTTGAAGACTAGTATGTTAAAGATCTGAATTGTAGGGCGTGAAATAGGAACAGGAATCAAAACCAGCTAGGCAGAGGATCAATAGTCCCTTGGGGTATGGAAGAGCACAGTGGGTCTCCATCTGGAGAGGGACTTCTATGAAAGATCAGATAAGTTCCTGCCAAGTGTCAACATGAAACCATAGAAGAGGTCACTGATGGAAGTGGAGGGTTGGCTGGCTTCACATAGATTCCAGAGTTCTAAGCTAGAATACTAAGCTAAAGTGGAGTGAGCTAGTAAAATTAATGGTAGTAGTGTTCAGTGTACAATATCTTTTACTTCCTTGGTTAAATTTATTCCTAAGTATTTCATTCTTTTCAGTGCTATTAATACATAGTGTTTTAACCATGTATACACATTCACTCAGTCTTTCATTCATTCAGTTAATGCTTATGAAATAGCTACTCTGTGCAGGCACTATTCCAGGTGCTGGCATGTCTATTTTGAAGTGTCAAACAATGCCTGCGTGCTCATCGCTTCAGTCATGTCCGACTCTTTGTGACCTTATGAACTGTAGCCCACCAAGCTCCTCAACCCATGGGATTCTCCAGGCAAGAATACTGGAGTGGGTTGCTATGCCCTTCCCCAAATGTTGAACAATAAAACCTAATAATTCAAGTGAAGATGAGGGACCCCTTTATTAAGGGAGAGGGTTCTTCTTGAGCGGAGCTTTGGCAATCAAAAACACATTTTGGGGACTTCCCTGGTGGTTCAGTGGTTAAAACTTCCCACTTCCAATGCAGCGAGGCTGGGTTCAATCGCTGGTTGGAGAACTAGATCCCACATGCTGCAACCAAGACCCTGCACAGTCAAATAAATAAACACATATTGTTACAAAGACATAAATAGTAGAACTAAGCATTCAGAACTGAACATTTTAGAAAAAGGCTCTGTTTCTCTTTCTCCCTTGCCCCTGCATTGTGCATGCTGACCCTCCTGGCTTATGTCACAACAGTTCTTTAGGTTCTGAAGGTCATAAAGCCCTGGGCACTCTGGATGCACTCCAATGGACTGGCTCTGGTGACCCTCAGGAGATAAGTGGGTTTTATTTGAGGCATAATCATGGCCTCATCTAAAGAATCTAATATTGCAAATATTGCTCTCTCATCCTCCTCCTAATTTTTTTCCCTTTTCCCTTTTTTTTTTGTTTTTTTTTTTACCTATGAGTCTAATCCAGAACAATGGATATTTGAATTCCC
>NW_011494640.1:9798547-9798979 GCF_000754665.1 Bison bison bison | reverse complement strand
TGAAATAGGAACAGGAATCAAAACCAGCTAGGCAGAGGATCAATAGTCCCTTGGGGTATGGAAGAGCACAGTGGGTCTCCATCTGGAGAGGGACTTCTATGAAAGATCAGATAAGTTCCTGCCAAGTGTCAACATGAAACCATAGAAGAGGTCACTGATGGAAGTGGAGGGTTGGCTGGCTTCACATAGATTCCAGAGTTCTAAGCTAGAATACTAAGCTAAAGTGGAGTGAGCTAGTAAAATTAATGGTAGTAGTGTTCAGTGTACAATATCTTTTACTTCCTTGGTTAAATTTATTCCTAAGTATTTCATTCTTTTCAGTGCTATTAATACATAGTGTTTTAACCATGTATACACATTCACTCATTCAGTTAATGCTTATGAAATAGCTACTCTGTGCAGGCACTATTCCAGGTGCTGGCATGTCTATTT
>NW_011494640.1:9781673-9798447 GCF_000754665.1 Bison bison bison | reverse complement strand
GCTTATGTCACAACAGTTCTTTAGGTTCTGAAGGTCATAAAGCCCTGGGCACTCTGGATGCACTCCAATGGACTGGCTCTGGTGACCCTCAGGAGATAAGTGGGTTTTATTTGAGGCATAATCATGGCCTCATCTAAAGAATCTAATATTGCAAATATTGCTCTCTCATCCTCCTCCTAATTTTTTCCCTTTTCCCTTTTTTTTTTTTTTTTTTACCTATGAGTCTAATCCAGAACAATGGATATTTGAATTCCCTGAGGCCTTATTAATCATTCAGATTGGTTTTGGCTCAAAAATTCTGCTACTAAATAACTTAGATAACTAGTATCACAGTAATGAAGAGTATTGGTAACATCAGAAATAAGGAATGACATCCAGGTTTAAGGATTTTTAAATTTAATTCACAAAACATGAGAAAGGTACCTCTATTCCTGAGGTACTTTGTGATTAAGGAGTTCATACATGATTCGTATGTATGTTTATGTGAAAGTGTGTGAAGATGTTGACCAGAGTTGATAAAAGGGGACAGGTGACTGACTTAAGCATTGATGGCAGAGGTACCCAAATCAAAGATGTCTATCTTGAATAAACGTATTGCTGGCCACAGGACTGAAGAGCCAGACACTCCCACTGCCTCCAAGTTCCTTTGTTTTAGAGATCTTGGTTGATTTCATAATTGACTGTTTAGACCCACTTGTTTTCTCTCTCCCTGGGCTTCAAATTATTGCAGCTGCTATGTTTTAAATTCACCAATAAAGAGTGAGCCCATAAAACCCTAGGCTCCACTCTCAACCCTAAACTGGTGATTTTTCTTTCTTGTGCATGTGGTACCATAGGGCTTTCCAGGTGGCTCAGTGGGTAAAGAACCCACCTGCCAAAGAAGGAGACATAAAAGATGAGGATTCGATTTTAGGTCAGAAGATCCCCTGGAGGAGGGCACGACAACCCACTCCAGTATTCTTACCTGGAGAATTCCATGGACAGAGGAGCCTGGTGGGCTATAGTCCATAGGATAGAGTCAGACACAACCATAGCAACTTAGCCCCCACACGCTGCCATGCACTTTTGGGGACCTGTGAGCAACAAATTTTTTTTTCTTCAAGGTTTCATGGTGATTTTTTGCTGAAGGTGTCTTGCAATCATAGAGCCACAAGGGCTGGTCCTTTGAGGGACTGACTACTATAGCTTAGTACAAAAGTAACTGCAGTTTCAGATTGTGAATTATAAACCATTATAACTAGGCTCAAACACATCTTTACTGATCAAAGTAGGAACCATTGCAATCAACACATTTTTGCCAATGAGAAATAAGTTTATTTACTACAGCATAAAAATCCATGCTTTGGGATTCAGCACAGTCTTGGAAAGCATTTTCTGCTTCCTGCTGTGGACGCAGTTTTGCCTGCAAAAAGTCGTGATGCTCAAAGAAGTGCTAAGTCAGCTGGTGAGAGGTCAGGTGAATATGGCAGATGAAGCAAAACTTTGTGGCCCAATTCGTTCAACTTCTGAAGTGTTGGTTGTGCTATGTGCAGTCAGGTGTCGTCCTGGAGAAGAATTGGGCCCATCCTGTTGACCAGTGCCAGCTGCCAGCATTGCAGTTTTCAGTGACTCTCATTGATTTGCTGAGCATACTTCTCAGGTGTTAATGTTTCACTGGGATTCAGAAAGCTGTAGTGCATCAGACCAGCAGAAGATCACCAAACAGTGGTCATAGTCATTTTTTTTTGTTAATTTGGCTTTGGGAAGGGCTTTGGAGCATCTTCTTGGTCCAGCCACTGAGCCATTTGTCATATACAGTCCACTTTCATTGCAAGTCACAATCCAGCTGAGAAATGGTTTGTCGTTGCATAGAATAAGAGAAGATGATGCTTCAAAACAACACTTTTTTTGATTTGCAGTCAGCTCATGAGGCACCCATTTATCAATCTTTTTCACCTTTCCAACTTGCTTCAAATGCCAAATGACCACAGAACGGTCAACATTGAGCTCTTTAGCAACTTTTCATGTAGCTGTAAGAGGATCAGCGTCAATCATTGCTGATAGATTGAGCAATCAATCAATTACCAATTGACCAATTGACCAATTCTCAATTAGTCATTGTCAGCTTCCAATGGCTGGCCAATATGCTCCTCATCTTCAAGACTCTTGTCTCCTAGGCAGAACTTCTTGAACCACCACTGCACTGTGTGTTCATTAGTAGTTCCTGGGCCAAATGTGTTGTTGATGTTGCAAACTGTCTGCTGCTTTAAGACCCATTTTGAACCTGAATAAGAAAACCACTTGAATTTGCTTTTTATCTAACATCATTTCTACAGTCTAAAATAAATATAAAATAAACAAGTAATATGTCATTAGCAAAAAAAAAAAAAAGGCAAGAAATGTGCATTAAAATGATATAAAATAACCACATTTATTTAAGCACGTCTTCCAGTATCTAACTGCAAGGTACAACAATGCAAAACCACAATTATTTTTGCACCAACAGTTAGATTGGCTGAAACTGGAACAAAATAGAAAGGGAGTTAGAGAAGGAAGGAAGGAAAGAAGGAAGGAATGGAGGGAGGGAGGGAGGGAGAAAGGAAGAGAGGGAAAGAGAAACTGAGAGATGCAATGATGTTGCCACAGGAAAATTCCAGAGAAGAATTTTTATATCTTACTTTTCTTGGCTTCAAAAAGAACAACTGGAGAATAAAATCATTAATTTTCTACTCTTGTTGTTAGACCATGAATCACACAGTAGGTGCTCAATAAAAAATTTTCTGGGTCTTGGAAAGAATCTTATTTAATTACATATAACAGACAAACTAAAGTACAAAGAGGCTCAATTCAGTTCAGTTCAGTCACTCAGTCATGTCCAACTCTTTGCGACCCCATGGACTGCAGCACACCAAGCTTCCCCATCCATCACCAACTTCCAGAGTTTGCTCAAACTCATGTCCATTGAGTCAGTGATGCCATCCAACCATCTCATCCTCTGTCGTCCCCTTCTCCTCCTGCCCTCAATCTTTCCCAGCATCAAGGTCTTTTCCAATGAGTCAGTTCTTCGCATCAGGTGGCCAAAGTATTGGAGCTTCAGCTTCAGCTTCACCATCCAATTAATATTCAGGACTGATTTCCTTTAGGATTGACTGGTTTGATCTCCTTGCAGTCCAAGGGACTCTCAAGAGTCTTCTCCAACACCACAGTTCAAAAGCATTAATTACTTGAGCAAGGATTTAATGTTATGTAGAAAAATAATCTGACAAGAATTTCAGCTTTTTTCTGTGTCCTCTGAATATTAAGAAAGCAACATTTACATATATTTCTACTAGTTTACTTCTAGCATTACTTCATCTTCTTGACTAACTACATTAAAAATAACATGTTATGGGGGAAAATCAAACCTAGATAACTTATAATATCCCCAAGCAAGTTTTTTTTTTTTCTCTTTTCAAATTTATATGTATATTTTCCCCAAGAATACGATGCAAGATTATTCAACAATGTTTCCCAAACACAATTTCTCTCTATGTGTTATCTAAAGACTCTGTGATTTAAAATCAAGAATGTACAATATACACTCATTTCTGTATCCATCTTATATTATCCTTAAAAATATTGCTATTCCTACCATGCTCTTCTTATGAACCTTAAGAGCTAACTCCTTTAATCCCCCAAATATGGCTATTAGTAGCTGTGGTTTCAACAATACTCTTTTGCATTTATTTTGATAGAAATTAATTATTACATTTTTTGATGAAGAGATTATTCTTCATACCATCTAATGTTTGCTTCAGAAATATTTATGAATGTATTTTCAGAATTATACCTTTTAGGAAGAATAGAAATGATATTTTTCTCTTCCCATGCATTAATATTTTTAGTGCCTGAATGCCTCTGTTACTTTAAAAGAAGACTGAAGCATTTTTCCATCTGCCTGTTAAAATGATATGAGTCTTAATTAAAGTCATTTGCACCTGTGCATATATCCAGCTACCCACACATCTCCCACCTACTAGTGAAAAAGCTTGTATCTCCTTCAAAAATAAAAAAGGGAACTATGATCTTTAAAAAAATCATAGAAGACAGACAACACTGAGAAGTAAGTTATGATGGTTTTGGATATCTTCTATTGATGACTTTTTCATCTTTTAATATTGTTCGGCGGGTGATATAAAACAGTTGGTATTCCTTAAATTGCTGGTTTCTGTGTCATTTATAAGGCAGCCTAGCTGAAAAAGTCAAGTAAAGAAAGAAAAATTCATCGACAAATTCTCACCCACTCGCTGGTTGCTTGTATGTGTTGTTAGCTTTGGCAATTCAATCTTTCCTTATTTATGAAGATAGGAAATAATCATAACTGAAAGGGAGAAAGAGAGAAAAGGAAAGAAAGGACAGAAGAAAGATATTTTAAAAAAAACAATAGGAATCATCTAAAAACTTGATGTGATCAAGTATTTTTCTCCACCTACAAATTTTTTCCAAAGAATTCTAATAAATATAAAACAGATGTGTCTTTTTTCCAGCTCTTTTTCATTTATCTTGGGTAAAGAAGGATAATGAAAATGCTTTCAGTCAAAATAGGTGAAACTGGGAAAATAAAGGACCAAACTAGTCTACAAAAGAATGCTCCTGTTGCCATTTAGATGTCTGACTCTTTGCAACCCCATGGACTGTAGCCCGCCAGGTTCCTTTGTCCATGGGATGATCCAGGGAAGAACACTGGAGTTGGTTGCCATTTCCTTCTCCAGGGGATCTTTCCTACCCAGGGACCAAACCTGTGTCTCCTGTATCAGCAGGCCAATTCCTTACCACTGAGTCACCCGGGCAGCTCACAAAAAGAATAATGGAAAGTACATTAAATGTTGCTTTAAATACAAACAAACATTCAGTTAAGTATAGAATAGTGATTTTGAACCCCAGCTTTACTTTCAAAACTCTTGGGGAGCTTTTAAAAATGCTTACATTCTTAGCCCCACACTCAGTGATGATTTAATTGCGGCCCAGGCATGGATACTTTCTGAAGTCTCTCCAAGAGTGTCCAACAGGCAGTCAGGATTGAAACCTGCAGCATAGAGAGTATTCTGTATTTATCAATAGACTCCTAAACCTGACTTCAGATGCCTCATTTAAAGATAAGCAAATAGGCTCAGAGGGGAAAGTGATCTGCTCAAGGCCTCACAGTTAATTAGGGACTTAGTTTGAACTGGTACCCAGGGTCTCATAATCCCAAAGATGACTCAGTTTCTACTGTAAAATGCTGTGGCTGAGACTTCCCAGATCATGACATTAAGAGCTATGAACCCTCTGTACTTGGTTTCCAAATTGCTGGTATGAATCCAGGCACTGCATTATTAGTACAGAGTTTATATCTTCCAACAACATTCAGGCCATTTCTCTAAAAATGTGATAATAACCCATGTAACAGGAACTTCCCAAATGTCTAATAGTAATTTCCCGTGCACATTAACTCAGTCTTGAGGACACATAAAAATGTTCTATATTACAAAAGTCCTCCCAATCTTCCTATGTCTGGTAACAGAGTATGGCTTGGATCTTTCTAGTCATTCATTTTTTCTATTATTCAAAGGGTTATTCTGACCTAACCACTTAAAAAATAGAAACAAAAATGGTAGATGCATGAATAGAATTCCACATTTTACTTTCTTGTACCAGAAAATGTTAATGTGGATTCCTTGCATCCAGTAGTTAACTGGTCTACTTTCTCCCAGTGGCCTTAATGAGCAGCGGTTCTGCTCATTAAGCCATAGGCTCTTGAATATCTCATAAAGGGCAATTCAAATTATAGCCATGGTTTCTTTATCCTACTCTTCCCATTGTTACTTCTGATTGGACTTGGCATCATTTCTTCCACATTTTGGCTGTGTGATTCTTCATGCTGTCAGTAGCACCTAAGGATATTTTGTATGTAAGAGCTCCCCTCTTTTGTTGTATACTAAGGTATCATTAATTAATTTGAAAAATCTCTTTAAAACAAGCCCAGATCATATTTTAAGAATATTATTCTTCAATAGTGGGTCATTATCATCAAATAGCATTTTTGTAATGTATTTCAGTGCACTTGAACCCTATTTCACTTTAAACTGAGGAACCAAGTGCATGATTTTGGACTCTTTTTTTCCATCGAATTTCAGATTCAGAAGGCATCTTAGAAATGCTGTGGTCTAAATCCTTTATTTGAGACATGAGTTCATAGGAGCAGGGAAAGTAAAATAGCATCACTAGTGTCACCTTGATGATGGCAGAACCATTGCCTAGGTCAAGTTTCCCAAACAGTTAAATCCACAAATCTCTGTGCTATGCCAGCCTCTATTCAGCATGACTGTGACTAGGACAGTAGGAGGAGAAAAATGTAAAGCTAACATATGTTCGTGTCCCTGTGGCCTCCTTTCTTCAAAAAGATTCTTTTTTAGATTGTTAGCTTTATGGTAATTTGCTGCCTTGTGTCCTACTTAAGCTGACACTCGTGTCAAGTCTTCTATAACTGCATATGATTTTGGAATTTGTCAAAGGATATAGATAGCTTAAAACATCCTAAGCCAAAGTCTGTGACTGATCCAGGTTTAAAGATTTTATAACCCTAGAACTCTGTATTTTAGAATTGTCAAATATTTTAGTATTCCCTTTGCCCTCTAAGAGGTTTTATTGGTAGCTTCTCTATCCAATATGTGAAGAACTGGATGTAGAGGGAACTCAGCTGAGCTGCAGTCCTGTCCGATTTTAAAAGGGAAAGAAGAATGGAAAGACCTCCATTGACATTATGGGTGCTATAGAGAGCTGTGGGCATAAATATTTAATGTAGTAAATTATAGAGAGACATTTGCATTTTATGCACTATTCTGAAGTAAAAAGGATTGTTAAACAATAAGGACACTTTCTGTAATTATGTTTCATTTTTAATATGCAGAGAATTGACTCTGGGTTCAGAGTAGTTATTTAATGAAATCTCAAAGTAACCTTGTCTGGTATTTCTCTCTTTATATCTTGACATCAGATTAAGAGCAGACAATGAGGTTGATTTTTTAAAAAATGATTATCTTGTCATTGAACAGATGATATATTTTGAATTAAAAAATGATCTTCATCAGGTAGATAGTCTCAAATTCATCTGCGTTGGATGCAAACTCTAAAAATTGTCTATAAAAAATAGGCAACAAAATAGTTTATGTTTCTGCATCTTTGTATCTATGTCTGTACAATTCAGTGAAAACGATGTTTAATAAGTTGGTGAAATCAGAATGCTAAGATAGTGATCTCTGGAGTGCTGGGGATTTCCTGTACCCAGAGATAAGATGGTGCTGATTATAAGCCACTGACCTTCGAGAACTCCTTACACATTTTTTCCTGGTTCTTGCACACTTCTCCTGGAGAATCTCCCTTTAATACTGATGGCATCACCATTACTCTTCTCCTCAAAAATAAATGCAAACTCTGAAGGCTGTCACTCAAAACCCTTACTTCTTCTTTTCTATGTAAATTCAGGCCCCATTCTTTCCTAATATAAGGCCTCTCTAGACAGATTAAACTTATTGTAGAACCCAAAACGTTGTTCCTGTCTACCCTTTGTTGAAAGTATTTGCTTGTGCTATTTTGTCAGACTGAAAGTTTATTGTTAGACAGGATCAGTTTTGGGGAGGATAGCCCCAAGGTAAAAGCCTGGAAGCCAGCTTGGGGCTATTAACACAAAAAGTTCAGGGGTTCAAGGTGTTTGAGGAAAGTTCTAGCAGGAGAAAATGGAGGTTCTGGATGGACACAGGCTTTTGGCCTCCTGGACTCCTTGCCCTGTGGTGAGAGTGCAACAGGAGGAGAATCAGAATGAGATCCTCCAAGGAGTAGTGCCCAGGACAGGGGCCCTGGTTGCCCAGGGCTAAGGGTGACATTGTCTTTACTTAAATCTGCTCCAAATAAAAGACATAGAACGCAATGATATTAAAATGTTAATAACGTGATGGTATTTGACATTTAGAAATGTCCTTAAAAGTGAATTTATATTGCATAATGCATGCATGCTCAGTTGCTCAGTCATGTACAACTCTTTGCAACCCTATGTAGTATCGTCCACCAGGCTCTTCTGTCCATGGGATATCCCAAGCAAGAATACTGGAGTGGGTTGCCATTTCCTCCTCCAAGGGATCTTTCCAACCTTGGGATCAAACTCACGTCTTCTGCATTGGCAGACAGATTTTTTTTTTTTTTTTTTAACCACTGAGCTCCCTGGGAAGCCTATTATTATACTGACCAGGGCTTTATGGTTGAGTGATAAATATGGGCTTCTACTGATCATATTCACAGCCCACACTTCCTCTGTGGCAGATAAGAAAGACACTGATTGCCTTCATGAATAATTCTCATTGAACAAAGCAGGCCACAGCATTGGCTGAAGAGAAAAGCCTAAAACAGTCATTTCTGAGGGCTGGCCTATGCACATCATTTCTCTTCTCTGGCCCAGAGTAAGTGAACAGCATGATACTCACATTTTAAAAATAAAGATTTCAGAAAGAGAATGTGCCACACTGGGAGTCAAGACACTATTCAGAGTCAGACAGATTGGGAATCACATCTCAGCTTTATTATTTACCAGTGTGTACTGGTTTCTTCATCAGTAAAATGAGAATTATGTAATCACAGAGCAGTTACTCAACAAACATCTGTTTTCTTCCACTCATTTTTTCAAATCTCTCCCTACCCTAAGAAAAATCCAGAGAGTGATGGAACTAGATCAAGATTTCATGTATAGTCTATATGTTAGTCTTCAGAAGCTTATTTCTCAGAGTTCTAGAGGCTAGAAGTCCAAGCTCAAAGTATCAAGAGGTTTGCTTTCTCCTGAAGCCTCTCTCCTAGGCTTGCAGATGGCTGCCTTCTGACTGTGTCCTCTCGTGGCTTTTTCCCTATAGGTATGCTAAGAGTCAGACACGACTGAGCGACTTCCCTTTCACTTTTCACTTTCATGCATTGGAGAAGGAAATGGAAACCCACTCCAGTGTTCTTGCCTGGAGAATCCCAGGGATGGGGGAGCCTGGTGGGCTGCCTTCTATGGGGTCACACAGAGTCAGACACGACTGAAGCAACTTAGCAGCAGCAGCATGCATCCTTGGTATCTCTTCCTCTTCTTACGAAGAAGATCCCAGTCATATTGGATTGGGATCCCACCCTTATGACCTCATTACCTTAATTACCTAAAGACCAAATCTCCAAAGATAGTCACATTCAGTGTTAAGCTTCAACAAATGAATTGAGGTCAGGAGAGGGCATTGGAGAAGACCCTGATGCTGGGAAAGATTGAAGGTAGGAGGAAAAGGGGACGACAGAGGATGAGATGGTTGGATGGCATCACCAACTCAATGGACATGGTCTGAACAAACTCCAGGAGTTGATGAGGGACAGGGAGGGCTGGCATGCTACAGTCCATGGGGTTGCAAAGAGTCAGACAAGACTTAGCAACTGAACAACAACAGCAGGGGAGGGCACAGTCCGGGTTCATATGTGTGGGAGTAGAAAAGAGATGGAAAAAAGTAAATAACTGGAAATTTCAATTACATACCAGAGTTTAAGTTTTTCTCTAAAAATGTGTTATAGGATGAGATTGAATCTGAATTTCTGCTTCATCTTTACCAACAGCAGACTGTCTGGGGACCACCCATGAATTTTCCAGAGTGCCTTCTGTGAGGCTGAAGAAGCCATGAGATTTTTTTCTGGAATAGGAGAAAACAAGCAAGCAAGCAAACAAATGCTCTAAAAAATAAGTTCAAGAAACTCTGCAGATTATACCAGCCTCCTAGACAGGGACAGTGTACAAAATTTTGTTAAAAGACTTGAAGAAATCTTAAGAGAGCAAAGCTATTTAACATTGTTTACCCCAGCATTTTCCCAACTTATCTAACTGTTGAAACATTTTGTTATTAATACCTATAGTCTATTAAGAGTTGTAGGTGTTTATGGCATGCAGAATTTGTGTTTCACCTGTGTGAACACATTTGTTCTCAGAGTTGAGGTTTCAGCAACTTGGTTGGTGTTGGGATGCAGAGAAAGGAGGAGCTGAGCTAGAAGCAAATTTTTAGAATATGTTGTAGACAGAAATGAAATCTAGGCTGGGGTAACATATCACTCCAGTAGGAAAAATCTGGCAAGAGCCACTCAAAACCCTAATTTTCATGAAATTCCCCTCTTCAGATTTTTTTAAATCAAGGAAAAAGAATTAATTAGAAGACTAGGCATCAGTCCCTCTTCTAAGCTGCAACTAGCATGATATTTATGTGTGTGTATATATATATATATATATATATACAGTCTATCCCTATTTAAAAAAATGTTCAATTGTTTTCCTTTGCTCTCAGAATTTGCAATGAAGCTCTTTCCCCCGGGAGATCTTACATATCTGAACCAAGTTTCTCTCTCCACCTCACTTAGTATTGGGTTGGTCAAAGACTTTGTTCAAGTTTCCCATACTATCTATGGAAAAACCTAAGCAAACCTTTTGGCCAACCCAATAGCTCTCACATCTTCTCCTCTCTGCTCTAGCTATGCAGACCTTCCTTCCCTCTTTCAACTTGCATGCATACTGGACAGTAAGTTTACCCTGGGCTACAAAATTCATCTAGCCCATCCTCATCCGTCCTTTACCACTTGTTGAATCACTATTGAATCAAGATTTCTTGATCACTCTACTAATAAAATGTAGTGTCAGGCCCTTTCGTTAGACCCCACCATCTCTCCTTGTTCATACCAGACCTCAAATACCACCTGTATTAGTTCACGTAATTTCTTTCTCTCTCTTTCTCTTAGAGTAGGAGCCCCATATAGGTAGAAGTCGTGGTGTTGTAGTTTGCTGTCCTTTTCTCTCACTGTCACAGTGCCTGGCATGAAAATGTCCATACAGACCGAGCAAGACATGTACATTTAATCACTGATTGAACAAAATAAGGAAAAATATGTACTTTACTTGCCACTTTTTTCAAAGCAATCCAAAAAATATTTCAGAGTGAAATGGTCAAACCAGTCTTAGAAAATCGCACTTAATTAGACATTCTGACTTGTTTCAGTGTAACTGATAAATATCTCTTAATAGCTATGGTTTACTAATACAATCTACATTCCATCTGAAAACTACTGTTAATTTCTTTATTACTTGAATGTTGATATCAGAAGCTGAGTTGTTTGTGCATGCTTCCTGTCTGACTCCTTGCCGCCTTATATGGACTGTAGCCTGCCAGATTCCTCTGTTCATGATATTTTCCAGGCAAGAATACTGGGATGGGTTGCCATGCTCTCCTCCAGGGGATCTTTCCAACCCAGGGATCAAATCTAAATCTCTTGTGTCTCCTACGCAGGTGGATTCTTTACTACTGGTGCCACCTGGGAAGCCCCAAGTTGTTTGTAATCTATACTATTTAGATTGACAACTGATTTCTCCCAAATATCTTCAGTGGATTTTCTACTTATACAATCTCCAAATTTCTGAAAATAAAATTATTGATTCTTTTTAAATAAGGTAAATAATCCTCCTTATAGGAATCCAAGCAAAAGAAAACTAAACAAAGCTACACTGGTGGGCTGTTTGTTCAGAGAAACCTGAGTTCAAATCCATAGTATTTAAAGCATTTACTGTGTACTCAATAAAGATGTAATTATCAGTTTTCTAAAGTGGTTTTATTATAACTAGAGCTCAGAAAGAAGCATTGCTTGCTGAATTCCTATACCACATTTGGCAATTTAACTCACCATTTTGTCCTTCTTTTTTCTATCAGTATGCCAATAAAAATATTGCCCTCATTAGAAACTCAAAGACCTTTTGTTTATTTATTTTTGACCACATCATGTGGCTTCTGGGGTGATCTTATTTCTACAACCAGAGACTCATCTGGGGCCCCAGCATTGAAAGCACTGAGTCCTAACTACTGTGCCCTGGAGGAATCCCCAAGAACTTTATACTTAGAATATAGTTTACAGGAGACAAAATGAGAAATAGTCCATTGAAATCTGTATTAGAGTAATCCACCTGCTACAGCAAGCAACTCCACAACCTCAGTGGCTTAGTAGAGTAGGACTTATATCTTTTTCACAGCACGGACCACAACATATGTCACAGACACATGATAATGAATTAATGGGTTCAATGGGAAATGGGCTATTTTCCCCCTAGTTATTGGGAATTTTCCTTCTGGTGGTTCTTCCAGAGCTCAGGACCTCAAAAAAAAAAAAAAAAAATCCTAATTAGCAGGAGAGGGATACAAGAGAATGCGGATTCTGTGGGGAGTTTTAGGACTAGCCCTGGAGCTGGCATACGTCACTTCCACCCACATTCTAGTGACCAAATCTCAGTTGTATGGCTCTCCTTGACTGCAAGGAATTCTGGGAAGTGTGATCTTTCTAGGTGCTCAGAAAGAACAGTTTGGTCAGCATCTAGCTAGTCTGTGCCCACAGGTCCATTTGGCTTTTGCACTACAAGAATAGACAAAAGCATGAAAGTGGAAGTGAAGTCGCTCAGTCGTGTCCGACTCTTTGCGACCCCTTGGACTGTAGCCTACCAGGCTTCTCAGTCCATAGGATTTTCCAGGCAAGAGTACTGGAGTGGGTTGCCATTGCCTTCTCCAGGGGATCTTCCCGGCCCAGGGATCGAACCCGGGTCTCCCACATTGTAGGCAGACGCTTTACCCTCTGAGCCACCAGGGAAGCCCTAAACATAGATTGCGTTATTTGAGGGGCTTCTCTGGTGGCTCAGTAGTAAAGAATCTGCCTGCCAATGCAGGAGTCACGGGTTCAGTCCCTGGTCTGAGAAGATCCCACATGCCACGGAGCAACCAAACCCTGTTCCACAACTACTGAGTCTGTGTCCTAGAGCCCAGGAGCTGCAACAAGAGAAGCCACCACAATGAGAAGTCCATGCACCACTCCTAAAGAGTACCCCCCACTTATCACAACTAGAGAAAAGCCTGAGCAGCAATGAAGACCCAGCAGAGCCATAAATAAATAAGCAAATCTTAGGTTACATACGTTGAGAAAATTGTCTCTCATTGGCCTACAATGCTAGAATTTTTTAAAGAAAGCGTTACGAAAATCTGTCAACATTTGCATTATGCCTGATGACTTTAGTGAAGGTTTTTTAGGTAGAGAAAATCTCTTGATGAAAAGAGAGTAATTAAATCATGTGGCCATTTGTTTGAAAGTTTTTTAAGACCAAACACAGCCTTTAAAATTCTATTTATTATGAATAAGTATCATTCTTTGCAACCATAAAAAAATAACTTTTGAATATAAGTCAGTATGTGAGTTTCTGTGTCTTAGGGTGATAGTTACCTGCTGGGCGGTGGTCAGGAAACCTGTCGCTTTATCAGGTCTTTACTAATTGGCATTTGTGTGACCTTGAGTAAGCTATGTAAAAGCTCTGAGCTGTCTTTAAATGTGTAAAATAATTAGGATTCTTTGCATAGTCTCTCTTAGTTCAGTACGTGTCATCTGTTTTATTACTTTACTAAATGGTGTGTGTGTGTGTATGTGCTCAGTCCTGCCTGACTCTGTGACTCCAGGGACTGTAGCCTGCCAGGCTCCTCTGTCCATGGAATCTCCTAGGCAAGAACCCTAGAGTGAGTTGCCATTTCCTCCTCCAGGGGATCTTCCCAACCAAGGATTAAACCCTTGTCTCTTGCACTCCTACGTTGGCAGGCAGATTGTTTACTACTGGCGCCACCTGGGAAGCCTACCTGCCTCATCTATTTTATTAAAACTAAGCTTTTACTTTACCACTCTTCTTAACACAAATGTAAGTTTTGTTTCTGATTTTATTTAAAACCATGGAATCTCTAGCTGCTTGAGCTATTATCATTCTTTCTCTCTATATATATTTGAAGAGAAGGCATCCCTTAAATGTTAGAATTGACATAACTGACCCCAAATGACAGAGTTCACACGAGAGAGAAGCAATCATAAAAAATTTAAAACTCACCTCTGCTCCTCAGTGCCCTTTCATTGTGCAGACAGAGGAGCCTTTGCCCTGTTTTCCTTGGAGACTTGGGAGGTGGAATCATAGAAAGGCAAGGGAAGAATCCCAGAGACCACCTGGACTCTTAGGTAAACCATGTTAAGCTGTCTGGCTCTGATCAGTTCCAGACACCACAGTTTTAAAAGACGCAATGACATGCAATTACTGTCCAGGACAGAGAGAATGGGAGAGCGAGAGTTCTGAATTTGCATTCTGAGTATGATGTGACTAAGGGGAGACAGACGCCCTGCTCTAGATGCTAAAGGATGTTTACTTAAGAACAGAACTAGACTAGCTCTCTGAGTTGTTGCAGAAACAGGATGACCAACAACCAACCAATGATGGTGCTTGGAGAGAGACCGACCTGAGCTCCGTACAGGAGCTTTCTAGTACTTAACTATGTTTTCTGTTGAGTCAAGCTTTCCCATGAGATGGGAACACTACCATCCTGGGATACCTCCCCACTAGGTAAGATGGCCATGAGCAATTCCATACACTACACCCTCCTTTTTATGAGTTGTTGTGTTTAGGATTTCTGAGATCTCTTTCAGCTCTCCAATTTGATGCCTGAATCTAACACACATCTGATAATGCATTTGAGTGTAGTGCTTCCTTTAGGGTCCAAATGTGTTGTCTTTTCTGCCTAATTAAGTTGCCTTTATCAACCTTTCCATGGTTCAGCAGTGGGAATAGAATGGAAAGACTTCAATTTTGAGGATTATACTAATATAAGGGGATAATTCTAAAGCGTCCTTTATGCCCATAGCAAACTTGAATTCTCATCAGAAACATGAGCTTTGGTCTCTATATTTCCAGGGTATTTTGAATCTGAGAGATCTCTGTGTGAAAGTGTGAAATTTTGAATACAATAACAGTCACAAACCGCAAATTTAAAAGTCTCTTGTCTAAGTCATCTGAATCATGTAGATGTTTCATGGAAGCAGTTAAGTGATAAGGTAAATTAATCTTTTTAAATATTGCAAAAAATCAAAATAATCTTATGTCTCCCCAAGAAAACAGTGTTTACTGGTCATATTTACAAATAAATATTTATTTACTCAGACAGATTACTTATTTTCTGGTCTACCATTAGCAAGTCAATAAAAAAACATGTATGCATTAACAAAAAACAATAATTTTGGCTATAGGAATTAACTTTTGTTTGTCAGTGAGGGTTATTGGTTCCTGCCATGGTCCGTGTGCTGGCTGAGTTTGGAAAGGTTGGTGGAGAGGCTGAGTCATGGTCTAAGATAGGGTTACATCTGGGACTTACACTCTAATAAGCTCACTGTCCTGAGTGAAGAAACAGGGATGCATTCATTCATCCCCTTGATTTTCATTGATGTCTATTCGATATTAAGTACCAACATGCAAGATGTAGTCTTTAGTCTTAAGAAGTTTATGGTCTGGTGGGAAAATCATATGTGTAAATTAGTAATTACATGACCTTTCCAACCTAAAAAAACAACTTTGGAGAGATGACAAAACTGTCCATTTTAAACCATTGTGGTTCCCCAGACAGCTATAGGTAACGGTCCATCAGAACAAATTGTTTTCTTTGTCTCTAGAGCTTGAAAGGGGTTTTTAGGTGGTGGAAATCTGTAAGAATCTTTAGTGCTATGTCACTGTTGAGAGATTGAATGTTGATGAGAAAGAGTGAACAAGGATTCAGGGAAAACTCAGTGTCCGGTGAGCAGCAGATCTGGGGGAAGGCCTTGACACCCATCCAGGGAGCCATGTGGCTGCAAGTGGCCCAGGGCAGAAAAGAAAGAGAAATGAATTAGAAGCTGGAGAGACAAAGATATGCTCAGAGACAACATAAAGTAAAAGTGAAAGTGAAGTCACTCAGTCATGTCCAACTCTTTGTGACCCTATGAACTGTAGCCTATCAGGCTCCTCCATCCATGGAATTTTCCAGTCAAAAGTACTGGAGTGGGTTGCCATTAGACAACGTAAGCAGCAGAGAAATGGAAAAACTTTGAAAAAGGACTTCAGAGTTAGCAGCATGAAGAGTGATGGACTGACATCCTACAGAGAATATGTTGGTCATGAAATGATGACTCCTGATCTTTTAACCTTATTTATCAGTCTTCAAAACACTGTAAAACGTTTAAGACAATAATATGTAAAACACGCAGTCTGAAAGATCAATGCAATGCATTAATATGTGCTTTTATATAGCAAGATGAGATTTCAGTGTGAGAATCAGATGTTTAGATCAATAGTCAACACCCCATGACAGAGGATGAGCAATTTCTCTGTGGTTGACTTCTTGCTACATGCTGGAGCTTAACTGTTCTTTCAGCTAAACTGAAAGAACTTAGTTTTCACATAAAAATGTACCTTGGTACTTAAGATTCATTTTGTTTAGGAAAGTTTGTTACTAAAATCAATTTTGTTTTCAATAGGTGTTAAGAAAACACTGAGAGATATGGATATGGATAAAACATCCTTATTCCTCTGAATAGATTTCTTTGGGTTTCAGTATTTCTTAGTCTAATTGTCTACTTTCCATTTGTCTCTGGTCAACAGCTATTTTAAAGATTGTTTTTATTTTATTTAGGAAATGCATTTTGTAGGAAGCTGCTCTTGAACATCTATGGCAAACCTGGTTTCAGTTCAGTTCAGTTGCCCAGTCGTGTCCGACTCTTTGTGACCCCATGAATCGTAGCATGCCAGGCCTCCCTCTCCATCACCAACTCCTGGAGTTCACTCAAACTCATGTCCATTGAGTCAGTGATGTCATCCAGCCATCTCATCCTTTGTCGTCCCCTTCTCCTCCTGCCCCCAATCCCTCCC
>NW_011494640.1:9761034-9781534 GCF_000754665.1 Bison bison bison | reverse complement strand
GCTCAGCTTTCTTCACAGTCCAACTCTCACATCCATACAAGACCACTGGAAAAACCATAGCCTTGACTAGACAGACCTTTGTTGGCAAAGTAATGTCTCTGCTTTTTAATATGTTATCTAGGTTGGTCATAACTTTCCTTCGAAGGAGTAAGCGTCTTTTAATTTCATGGCTGCAATCACCACCTGGTTTACTCTCCAGTAAAATGCTCAATAGTACATTTATGATTTTCCTACTGATTTTTCAGACATGCCTTCTACTTATATATGAAGGTACAGGGGCACAAGGCTGAGTAGTATGATTTCTGCAAGTTTTTTGTTCAGGTTTCCCTAAATATACCTGCCAAAGTTCACTAAAGTCTAACTTCTGGGACTTGAAAACAAAGAAAGGAGAAAAGGGAAAAAAAGAACCCTTTTTGTTCCCAAAGCTGTACTGGGCTTTTATTTAGTTGAGGTTTGAGACCAAAGTGACACTTCCCTGGTGCCTGTAAGTGAGTAATTTGAATGAGAACAAAGAAACTGAGACTGGTATAGAGGGAGAAGCTTGACATACATCCTCAGCCTTTCTTATTTAAAATAGTATCCGAACCTGTAGGAACAGTAGCGAACCCAGTGATAAATTAGAGCATTTTTTTTTAAGTTGGTTAGTTTCAATTCCAGTGGTAGAAGACTCTGTGTGTGTGTGTGTGTGTGTGTGTGCGACCGCATGCGCACGAGAGAGAGAGAGAGAGAGAGAGAGAGAGAGAGAGAGAGAGAGAGAAGAAAAAAAATTTTAACTGCTTAATGATGGCAGGGGAATAAAACCTAGAAAGTGATAATAAGGCGAACATCCCAACGTTAAGTTTGAAATCTGGAAGAGAAAGCGAGGTGAAACAGATGGGTCATTAGGTTCTGAGGCTGTGACATTTGGAAGCCAGTCACATTTTCTTTGAAACTGTGAATAAACAGCTTGGAAATAGTCTAGGATGTTCTTTTCTGATACTCATTTTATTCCATTTGACTCAGGGCACAGAAAAGCAATTGTTAGTTAAATTGTCTTGCTGTAATTAATTGCTGGGATGTATTAGTTTGAAAATATTTTTTTCTTATATTTGATTTCAGTATAACTGGGACTTAAGCTTATAAATGGGTCCAGGGATCTTTCTGAGGTTGTTTTATGGAACTGCCCTCCTGGTTTACGTTCTGTCTCATAGAATTATATTTTTGACAAGTGTTTATACAACTTCATAGCATCTTGACTCTGGAAGGGACCTCAGTAATGTGGAAATTAGTGAAGACCAAACAAATGAGAACACACGGGGCTATTTATTCAGACTTTGCTGTAGCAAGGCAGTCAGCCACCAGGATGGGCAGAGACTCAAGGCAGGGAGAAAGTGCAAAGCTTTATAGTGGGAAAACGGACTGCTTCGGGTATGCCCCCAGTGGAGGCAGTTGGCATAGGCGAGTTGCAGGCAACCTAACCTAGAAACAGGGTTGTTTCGTTGCCAAGTCCTGTCCTACTTTTTGTGACCCCATGGACTGTAGCCCACCAGGCTCCTCTCTCCATGGGATTTCCCAGGCAAGAATACTGGAATGGGTTGCCATTTCCTTCTGTAGGGGATCTTCCCGACCCAGGGATCAAACCCATGTCTTCTGCATTAGCAGGTGGATATCTACCTCTGAGCCATCTCTGGGAAGCCCAGAAGCAGGGTATCTTATGTTATTGTTAGGGGAACATATTTGACTTTCTCTGTTTGGTCCTATGTTAAAAGCAGGGATAAAAACTGCAGACGCTGACAGTTTTTAATCAAATCCTGTCTGTTTTGGGCCAATTCTTACACAGGTTGCAGTTTGCTAGAGATAGCAGTCCAAAGTCTCTACAAGTCTGACTTATGCATTGCAGGTTAGCTTTCTAGACTGATTACTGTAGATGATCAGCTAGAATTCTATTTTTATATGTGGTCTGGCAAGTTTACATCTGTATCTTCAGTCTCTCAGTGATTATCCAAAACAAACATAGAAAGAATAAATAAATTCATGAAGGACAAATTGCCGTAGTTTTTTTTTTTTTTTTTTAATGAATACTCTG
Organism: Bison bison bison; assembly: GCF_000754665.1. Lineage (NCBI taxonomy): Eukaryota > Metazoa > Chordata > Mammalia > Artiodactyla > Bovidae > Bison > Bison bison. Next base: position 9,779,469 of record NW_011494640.1, on the reverse strand, counting down.
TTTAATATGTGTGGCCCTGTTTCATTTTTAAAATATTAAAAATGTAGGATATGATTAGATCCTTCAAATTAAATTGGGAAAGTTAGGCAGGGCTGGTCTTACGTCCGTTTTGTAGTTAAGCAAAGCAGAGATCCAAAAGGTAAAGCCAAGGGCTCAGTGTCATGGGTCACCAGCCATGTGGCCACAGTGGCTAAGGATTCCAGCTAGGCCTCTCAGATCCCTCTCCCAGCTGCTTACTGTATTACAAACTATTCTATCTCTGCCCCACAGATTCAAATCACAGGGAACCGAAGTATGACATTTGTCTTATCACACTGCTGGAAGATGATGAGCGTTTGAACTTCCATGCAAAGACAACAAAATACAGATTCTCTGAACCTCTTCTGTCACTGTTCATTATACTCTTTCTCAAAGATTCTTTCTTTGAATTAAACTTTCAACCTGGCAAACTTTACAGCTTGTGATTGTCAGGTAATTAGACTTTTGCAAATACCGTTAGCTCTGTGCCACTTGAATACATTTGTATCACTCACCAGATCCCTGTCTTCCATTAGGAATGTTGTATTTCCTACACACATTGGAAAGATGCCGGAGGATTTAGGAAAACTATTCCATAAATGAGTTAGTTACATACCCACTGAGCAATATGCTAAGAGCTAGAGGCACCAATGGAAAAAAAAGCAAAAATCAACATTCAGATCCTGCCTTTAAAGAACTCGGGGCCTTTTAAGAAGAACAAGTACACAGAAAAAAATGATACAAGACAATGTCAGTACAGAGATGTTATCCCACCATGGGCTATATATGAAGTAGGGTGGCTTCAAAGGATACTTAAACTGAGCAAAGATGACTGAGGAAAGAGTTCTCTGATGAAAGGAAAGGATATAAGGGTTTTTCAATGTAGGTGAGGTAGGAGATAGTAGCTATGGAAACCAGCATTGTTTTTGTTGGAGAGGGAGTAGAGAGGAAGAAGCTACAGCTAATTTATTGATGTTTCTTGAATACAGTGTTCAAGTAAGAAGTGAAAAAGTTAAAGAGGCAAAGAGTGAGATGGAGAATCATGCGGGTCATAGGGACCTTAGACATACTTCTGTAACAGGAAGCTTCTGGAAGGATTTTAGCCAGGGATACATTATGAATAGATTTGCATTTTTTGTTTTTGTTTTTTGTCTTTAAATACTTATCTATATGCACTACAGAATGACTATCACATCAGTTCCCTGAAATAACATTATTCTGAATGTAGCAAGCTGGTATCACTCCTAAACCATATTTATTTACTACATATGCTCTTTTAAAAATTAGGAAGTGATTATATTTTTAAAAGAATTTCCCATAAGCTATTTTTTAAAAAATTGAAGAGTAGTTTATTTACAATGTTGTGTTAGTTTTAGATGTACAGCAAAGTCATTCAGTTTTATGTATGTATATACATTCTATACATAGAAATTTATATATGTATATATAATTTACATCCATATATACATTTATATATGTATATATATTTCTATATATAGAAATACATATGTATAGAAATGTATATATACACGTATAGAAATGTATATGTATAAAAATGTTTATATACATTTCTATGTATAGAAATGTATATATATTATATATAGATGCATTTTTATATTTGTTGTTTAGTCGTTAAGTCATGTCTGACTCTTTTGCGACCCCATGGTGGACTGTAGCTCACCAAGCTCCTCTGCCCATGGGGTTTCCCAGGCAAGAATACTGGAGTGGGTTTTCATGTCCTTCTCCATGGGAATCTTCCCAACCCAGGGATCAAACCCACATCTCCTGTATTGGCAGGTTTTTTTACCAGTGGAGCATCAGGGAAGCCATACATATGTAATATCTATCTATCTATTCACATATATATTCTTTTCAGATTCTCTTCCTTTATAGATTTTTACAAAATATTGATATAATCCCCTGTGCTATCTGGTACGTCCTGGTCGGTATCTATTTTATATATCACAGATATAATATGTATAATATTATAGTACTATATAGTGTCTATCTGTTAATTCCAAACTATATGTGCTTTTAAATACTAATGTACATGACTTACAGAATGGCTATCACATCTAGTCCCTGAAAAAACACTTGATCAAATTTGCATTTTACACGATCACTTTGGCAGTAGATGGAGCTTATTTTTTGGGAAGTCAAAGACAGAGTCAAGGAGGTAAGTTTGGTGATGATTAGAGCTTGAACCAGAACAGCTGAGATAGACATGATAGAAAGAGCAACAGAAGGTAAAACAAGATATTCACAGATAAAATCTGTAGAATTTGCAGACTGATGGATTGGAGAGTAGCAGTTAAAAAAGAGATAGATAAGTTTCTAACTTGGATGGTTGGCAGAACAGAAGGAATCATTAGTTTAGTTAGAAATGGTGTCAGCACAGTGTGTGAAATGTTAAATTTGTTTTATCTAAGGGACATCCAGATGGAGCATCCAGTAGGCAGTTGGATGAAAAAGTCCACAGCTCAGGAGAATGGTCCAGCCTTCCCATAAACTATTCAGAAACCACCAGCCTCCAACAATTGCTAGTAGAATCCTGGAGGATGAAAGCATAGAAAGAATATATTCTTTCAAGTTGTGACTGTATTTTTTAGTCAACACAACCCAAATGGAAGGGACACTTGGAAGAAGAGAAGGTGTGAATGACACAGAAAAGGTGTTAGACAACACACCACAGAGAAATGGCCATCAGTGACACCAAGAGAATTGAAAATATCAATAAGAGAGTAATACGCAGATTAATCTGGTTACTCTCTTATGGTAATGATGTAAAGAGAGTGGCTTAAAGTGTCTTCTAAATTTGCCAACTAAAAGGCACTAAGTGATTTTAGCAAAAGCACTTTGTAGTAGAGTGGCTGGGCTAAATTTATGTCACAGGTGGGTAGCACAATGAGAATGTAAAGAGAAGGACTGTAAAAGTGCTTTTTATGAAATTTCCTTGAAGATTTGCACCCGGGAAGAGTTACTGAAGAATACTCAAGGTTCATTGAGGTTCTCCATTCCAAAGGTGTAACTGTTTCTCACTGATGATAACCTGCAAAGCTCGGAAAAACGGGCCTGTGTGATGTGTCCCTGATTTATTTAAATGTTATCATCTCCAACACACCTAAGTTTCCAAAAATACATTAAAATATTTTATAAAATATTAAATATTTGCTAGAAATTAGAAAAACATTAAATATTCTTTAATTTTTAAAGGAATCTGGGGAGGATGTGACTTTTGTTTAAGAGAATATAATTCTGGTTAATACACAGAATCCACAGAGGAGCTGAAGGTTCGGAGCCACAGCACGGAGCCAATACCAAAGTTGGACAGCAAAGAGAGAGGCCATCATGGGGCATCGTCCTCCAGAGAGCCTATCAAAGCTCAGGAATGGGATGGGACCCCTGGGCCACCTGTGGTCACCAGCAGACTGGGAAGATGCTCCGTGAGCCCCACATTACTAGCAGGAAACCACAGCTCAGGTAAGAAAGAGAGTAATCCCCCAAATGGTAAGTCCTCATGGCTCTAGAAACTGTTTTTATGCAATTATCCCTTAGAAAATCATAACCGCAGGTATCTCTGTCTCTACTCATAGAGACAGTGTAAGTAGCCCTTCACACAAAAGGAGGGAACAGTATGTGGTACACTCCAGGGAACATTCTTCACATGGATGATGGAGAAGTGAATGGTGCTTTTCAGAGCTGTACAATGCAGCAACCCTGACAATTCCAACCATCTGTACTAAATTTCTTAACAAAACAAAACAAAAAAACACTAGGGGCTCATCTAAAGCAGTTTTCATTTTATAAAGTTGAAGTAATTTAGAGTTTATGCCTCCTTTGCTTTAAAAAAGATTTTAGACTACTGGGAAAAATAAATAGGAAGTAACATGGAGAAAAAAATGTAGCAAAGATGATTGGAAGGCAATAGAGAGAGTACATATTATAAGGCATCTGCTGTCATAAGATGAAGACAGTAACTGGTCATTGGGCAAGGTACTATGTTTCCATATAAGCTGAAAGAGTTACAAAATTATAATTTAATACATCTTAAATTCACAACTTGAAATTAAAATCTGAAATGCAGTTTTGCAATGTTAATTGTTGTTGTTTAGTCGCTAAGTCCTATCTGACTCTCTGCAACCTTGTGGATTGCAGCAATATTGATAGATAAATATTATTAAACAACATTTTTAAAAACACAGAATATATGTGCTTTGAATTGATTGATCAACATGGTGGATTCACAGAGAACTGTTAACTGAAATAAACAACAATCAGGCAGACGCCTGTAGTTTTCAGCTTTCTATTCTTTAAGAGTGTTAGGACTCTGAAAGACCAATCCTTTAATGTTCTTTTCAACTCTGATAGTCATCTTGGAAAGCAATTAGCGTGAATTTAGCCTGGGGTCTCTGACTGTCATGCACAAGATAAAATTGGAACAGGATGGATGATATATGTATTGGGAAAAGGATGCTTCCAGGACATTAGCCAGGCGAGGCAGAACAATAGCTTCCTCAGACTTAAATGTAACTAAAAGCTTCGGTGCTATTGCCATATCACAAATCATATGGGTCATCAGCTTGATAGTGTGAGTTCAAATTTCAGAGAAGGAACATGTGAATTTAGTAGAAATCTAAAAATAGATTTTTGATCATAAAATATAAATATCTATAGGTATATGAGAAGATATCTGTTCATTTTGTCATGAAGAAGAAAAACATAGGAAACAAATGGAATTTTGTAGGATAAAAGCCACTCCCAAAGAAGGTTGACATCACTATTCTATTGGGAATTGTGATTCATTTTAGTTTATTTATTAGTATATTTTTGGTTATTTTGTTATTAGTATATTATTAATTGTATTGTTTTTAGTTATTTGGTTATTAATATATTAGTATCAATAATGTTTTTAATATTAATATATTTTTAGTGATTAAGTTTGTGCCACTATCCAAAAAAAAAAAGTATAGTATTTGCTCCTGTTGTGACCACAGATATTTTATAAAATCCAGAAGCATTAGCTGAATGTTTATTATGTAACAGCACGGTTTGAGGATCTGTGAGTACAGTAATGAGTAAGACATCTTCATATACGGGGCCTCAAAGACAAGTGCAGGACAGATGAGTGGACCATTGCAATAGAATGTATTGTATACAAATAATATGCAAACCTAGTAGGGAGAAATAAGCTAGTTTTTCTTGGGAGGGTATGATTTCAGGGAAAACAATGAGAGGCTTTTGGTGTATAGATGAAATCATCATTGCTTACAGAGGTAACTAGAGCTTGAACTATCAGAAACCTGCTTACCAGGAGGACACAGAAGAAATGTCTGCCTTCTAAATGAAAATCTGAAATACTGTAGGATGGACTCTAGCACATTTGGTGTGACGATTTACAGAAGGTTTACAGAAAAAACTGCAAAGTAGGTTGGGACCAGATAGCAAGAATCGTGAAGGGCCTTGTGCATTAAGCAGAAATTCTTTCAGTCACAGAGTACCAATTAACAGTGGTTAAAAAGGAAGTTCTTTGGAAGGAATGATGCTAAAGCTGAAACTCCAGTACTTTGGCCACCTGATGTGAAGAGTTGACTCATTGGAAAAGACTCTGATGCTGGGAGGGATTGGGGGCAGGAGGAGAAGGGGACAACAGAGGAGAGATGGCTGGATGACATCATTGATTCAATGGACATGAGTTTGAGTGAACTCAGGGAGTTGGTGATGGACAGGGAGGCCTGGCGTGCTGTGATTCATGGGGTCGCAAAGAGTCGAACACGACTGAGTGACTGAACTGAACTGAAAGTAACCCTGGCTTCTGTTAAGACTCCATAGCCTAGAGCAGGAGGTAGGTGGTTTCAAGATTATCGTAACTGTTTAGTGATGTCACTAAGGGCTGAGAAACTTCCTGTCCTATAACTCTTCTCTTTTGCTACCCTGGATGGTACCTTTGTGATCACAAGCTGAGGGCATGGTTCTGAGTATCATGTTCCAACAGACTCTTTTTGATCTACTTGGGCAAATCTAGGAAGCATTCTCTAGATCAGTCACTGAGTGAAGAGGAAGGGACTTCCACGAGCTTATAGAGGGCCTTTCTTTCCCTTACATAAAGAGACCTCTGCTTTATACCTGAAGATGAAATCAACAGTCTATTGCATAAGCAATGGACAGTTATCTGTCCCATTGTGGTTAGGTTTAGCACATTATGTGGTGGACTTTTGTAGTCATTTGTATATTTTTAAGAGAGATAAAACATAAATTTAGTTTTCATCATGAAAAGCCCAATGATAACACCAAGGCTTCAAGCATAGTCAGCATTGTTATTGAATCCAAGCTTGTACTGCTCACTGCATGACAAGTCAATAAATTGAGAGATGAGTTGTTGGGGCAAGGAATAGTGACTTTACTTGTAAAATCATCAGATTCAGAAGATGGTGGACTAGTGTCCCAAAGAACCATCTTCCCCAAGTTAGAATTCTGGCTTTTTTATTCTGAAAAGGGAGGGAGTGTGGCTGGATGCTGCCAGCTTCCTGGTGCCAGAATCCTTTGTACTTGTAGCTGTCCAGACAGGTCTGGTAATGTGTTCCTGCAAACCTCCAATAAGATAAGTGTTATTTTCTGTTCTGTAACTTTTTACCTTTGCACGAATGGGAAGCTATTATCAGATACTTGAGAATGTGCTATCTTGTATATATATTTCAGGCTATAGGCAAACTTGGCTTCCTGGGTGGCACTAGTGGTAAAGAAAGAACCTGGTAAAGCAAGAGACATAAGAGACCTGGGTTGGATCCCTGGATCAGGAAGATCTCCTGGAGAAAGGAATGGCAACCCACTCCAGTATTCTGGCCTGGAGAATTCCATGGACAGAGGAACCTGGGGGGCTACAGCCCATAGAGTCACAAAGAATCGGACATGACTGAGGTGACTTAGCACCGAATATGTTTGTCTCATAGGCAAAATTAGTTTACAAAAGGCACAGAGTTAGCATGACTGAGCATAGACAACAGAACAGAGTATAGAGCTAAAGGAGTAGATCCAACAAGGAGTAACATTTGCTTTTCTCTGTTATACAGCATGAGATATGGAGCAAGGTTAAGATGGGAAAGCCAATATTTACATTTTAATGATGTTAATTTAGAAATGCTCTGGGTCGTCTAACTGAGAAGTCAGCATACAGTTGGAATTGTACGTCTAGAGCTAAAGAGATTTAGTGATGTTAGAGAATGAGACTAGGGCTTTTTGACATGGCTGGTACTATACACCTGGATGATTCTAATCTAGGAGGGCAAGAAACTGAGATGAGAAGGAGCCGGAAACTGTACCCTGGGGAGTGCAGACATTACTAAGTGTGGGCAGAGAGGAAGCACCTGTGGAACAAATGGAAACAAAACCATCAAATAAGACACAAATGAAGTTTTACTGAACACAGCATGTTGCTTAAAAATGGGTAAACTGGCTTCACCTGTTGGCCTCTTGAGAGATGCCCGCGGGATAGAGGGACGCCGCCGCTCGCGCCCTTACCTGGCTCTCCGTACGGAATGGTCTCGGCCCAAGCGCTCGGCTCCTCTTCCTGGATGTCCAGGACCCTGTCAATGGACTTCTGGGCCTGAGACAGGGCCTGCTTGGCGAAGCTGGAAAGCTGGGAGGCGTTGAACCAGCTCATCTCCCCTCCTCAACCGCCGGCGTTGGCGGCGGCGGCGGCGGCAGCACCGAGCGGGAAGGCCAAGGGAAAGGCCGACGGTCGGGGGCCCCGGGGAGGGTGCACGGAGAGCCTCCCCTGCTTCTCAAAAAAAAAAAAAAAAGGGTAAACTGTAATATGTCTTTGACACTCTGACATAATTCTTCTACAAGATTCAGAGTGTAAACTGAATTTATAATGTGCTTTCACTTCCTTCAACTGAAAACTCCTGAAACATCTCTTTCAGTTGATGGCACCTAAAAATCTCCTCTTTTAGGTCCTTAAGCTCTGTTTGTAGAGTGATAAGTTGACTACTGACCAGAAGAAATAGCATAGATAGCTTTCGTTTTGCACTCTCTCCATATTAGATTATGAAGGAAGTAAATAAGGTGGAAGAAAAGATTTTTGTTACAATTTTGATAAAGACATTTTTGTATCCATTTTACAAGAAATGTGAAATGCAGGGGCAAATATAGAGTTACATATACAGTGTCCGTGCCAATTAGGGCTTATTCAGTGATACTGAAACATATTAGCATGATATAATCCTTGAAAGAACATTACAAGTATTGAACTTTTAGAAGTCCCTGCCTCCCAAATACTGGGTTAGCCTAAAAGTTCATTTGGGTTTCCATAAGCTGTTACAGAACAAACGTTTTGGCCAGCCCCATAGATCGTTGAAATCCTATCTGTCAAGCCTACTCATATTCCAATTTTGAGAGGAAAAGTGAAAGTTGCTCAGTCATGTCCGACTCTTTGCTACCCCATAGACTATATAGTCCATGGAATTCTCCAGGCCAGAATACTAAGAAGAATAGGAAAATATTTGTTATGTTGGTAGTTCTAATTTTTCTAAAAAGAAAGGACCTAAAATGTGCCAATTCTATATTAGAAAAGGGTATATTTCCACTAGCAAGGAGAGGTTTACTATTTGAATTATAAAGTTCACTCACTTTTGGGGTTTTAAACAAATGGGACACTCCTTAAAGAATCACCTCCGTCAGTGAGATGGCCTTCATCCAGACTAGGTAAATAGCTATGTGAACAGAACATGTTGGACTTGCTATTTTGGAACAGAAGAGAGTGACTCAGTATTTACGCTTTATCCCTCTTCTCCTCACACTTTCTCTTCATTATCGTATCCTTGACGTGGGACCACTGGATGAGGAATACTCCTGCACTACACTAGAACTGCAGGTGATAACCCTCCTCCCTAAACGAGGAATCACACAACTCCACACCTGATACTCAAAAGGAATGCAAATTCCACCAGTTCCAACTTTGAATCCCTCCTCTCTGTGTGAGTCGACTTTCTGCCTCTGGTTCTTTCTCTCTCTCTCTCTCTCTCACTGACACACAAACACACGTATGCACACAAAGACACAAACTGCTACCAGTCACAGACTATTTGCTTTAACAAACGTAGTTTAGCCACTTGAAATGGTTGTTCTTAACAGCTCTTCTGAGGGATGAAGGAAATGCTGAAGTAAAGCAGATGAGTGTATCAGGAGATCTCAGTTCTAATTACTGGTGCTACTGTTTGCTGTGGCATTTTTTTCAAGTCACTGTTGTTTAGTAAATCAGAAATTCTGCAGAGGGGAGAGTCTTGCGGTAGTGGAGAACTGGGACGCCAGTGCTCATGAAAACAATGAGCAAAAGTAGAAATTATACCAGTATATATTATATTCACAGCAATTTAGATTTCAAAAATTAAATCCATCAACAAGTAGTTTCTAAGCTTGTATCCATCTCTGTTATGTTTTCTGGGGGACAAGCACATACACACATTATAGGGTATATAAAACATAAACATGGTCCCTGCCACTCTAAAACATTACTATGCTTCTTTTTGACACAAAACTATTGAATGTAAATTAATTAGATTATAATTGAACATATTATTTTTCTTATTGTCTCTACTTTTAAAATGATTCAGAGATCAAAAAATGAGGGCAAGCTAGAAAAAGGATGGAGAGATTAATGAGACACATTGAGTCTTTAAATAGGATTGTATCAGGTCTTTTGAAAAAATCATTTATTATTATTATTAATTGAGTAGAAATCTAGAATGAGGACTTTCTACATGGGATGAAGAAGATAAGTAGCACATCAGACTTCCCTGTCCATCACCATCTCTCAGAGCTTGCTCAAACTCATATCTGTTGAGTCGGTGATGCCATCCAACCATCTCATCCTCTGTTGTCCCCTTCTCCTCCTGCCTTCAATCTTTCCCAGCATTAGCATCTCATCCAATGAGTCAGCTCTTCTCATTAGGTGGCCAATGAGTTGGAATTTCAGCTTCAGCATAAGTCCTTCCAATGAATATTCAGGGTTGATTTCCTTTAGGACTGAATGGTTTGATCTCCTTACAGTCCAAGGGACTTTCAAGAGTCTTCTCCAGCATCACAATTCAAAAGCATCAATTATTTGGTGCTCAGTCTTATTTATGGTCCAATTCTCACATGCATATGTTACTAATGGAAAAATTATAGCTTTGATTATATGGACCTTTGTCGGCAAAGTGCTGTCTCTGCCCTTTTAATGCGCCTTGTCATAGCTTTCCTTCCAAGGATCAAGTGTCCTTTTCTACTCTACTTCATATTCTAATCATGTTTTTGAAGACTGGAAAGATCACAAAGATGTGAGTGTTTTAGCCAAAGCCTAATAGTATATAGGATATCTGGGAAGATTTGGCAGAATGGGAACCATTTAATATAAGCAACTGAAAACTAGGATTCGAGAAAGGGAACTATATACAATTGAACCCAAGAGTGTAGTCTTTGAAAATTGATGATTAGTTGATTTATAAGAAAGATGCTTTCCTCTTGAAGTTCTGAAACATACTTTACTTGATAACCTGGGATAACTGGTAACTTTGCTGATAAACCTCCAGGCAACCATAACTGAAAAATATTTCTATCCAGAAAGTCTTATGTGTACAAGTTCAGAGAATGAAAAACACATGAGAAGCATGCATTGGGCTGCAGAACTGAGGATAGTGGAATAGTATTTATGACAATAATTCCTGGCAAACCATAATAAATCTATGTGGTTTTCCCGCTTTGTTTATGTAAGCCATGCTTTACAGTAGTGTTAATAAATTAATATTTTGGTGTTAATAACATGTAACACTGCTATGCCCCAGTTTATCTTTATAGAAAAGATAAAGGGAATCTCATAATGTAGGTTGTTATGAGGATTAAACTCAGAAATGTATAAGCAGGTCTGGTACAAATCTGACTTGTAATAGCTAGAGACCACGGTTTATTGTGTTCCCATTCAGTTTTATTAGAAAGATCTCCAATTCTTTTTTTCTAGGACAAAACCTGAGTATTTCCTTTGGAAAGCTCAACTCATTGCAAATATAAGGTTTTCTTGAGTCACACAGAATATAATTGGCTATAGGACCACTACTAAAGGAACACGACCACACCATCCTGTCTTTCATTTATTTGTGCATTTCTGACAAAGACTGTAAGTCAATGTAAAGGCCATTTTTGGATTCTCTTGAGTCTGAATTTATGAAATCTGGAGAAAGTATCAGGTACAGGCTTTAAAATTTACTTGCTGTATTATACAGTTATCAGAAAGTCATCTTAAACTCTCATAGTGTTTCTTTTCTGCTTCATAGCAATGAATGAAATTTAAATACACAGATTAGTAAGGACATGGGAATCACAAGAAAACACTGATATACACAAAGGTACACATTTCTTTAATAAATACTCAACTTGACATTCATTCATCTGTTAATTCAGTCATTCATTCCCTTTGTGTATATTTAACAAACACGTATTCAGCATCTACTCTGTGATATTCAGGGACTAGGTTCTGGGGGTGCAGGGTAAGTGGGGTAGACCTGATCTCCCCTTTCCAGAGCTCATGTTCTAACAGGAAAGATGGAGAGTAAAGTTTAACAGATTCTTATAAATGATATAAGGGGGAAATTCTGGGCACAGTTCAGTTCAGTTCAGGTACTCATTCGTGTCCGACTCTGCGACCCCACGGACTGCAGCATGCCAGGCTTCCTGTCCATCACCGACTACCAGAGCTTGCTCAAACTCATGTCCACTGAATCGGTGATGTCATCCAACCATCTTATCCTCTGTCCTCCCCTTCTCCTCCTGCCTTCAATCTTTCCTAGAATCAGAGTCTTTTCTAGGGTCTTTTCTGGGCACAGTCACATGATTTATTCATCTAAAAGGGAATGTAATTCAGACAGGCTTCCTTGAGAAAGTGATATTAAATTTGGTACTAGTATGATGAGTAAGACCTAGGCACATAAAAGGGGATAAAGTGCTCTGTGCAGCTCACTCACTGATGGGTGGATGAAAAAGATTTATTGTTAAAAGCTGATTAGTAGTAAACTGTTTAATATGGCTGTGTAATTCCCAAACTTTATACTCTTCTCCATATTTTCTTATGGCTTGATGCCTTATAGTTGCAATAACAGTCTCAATCGTTCTCATCTTCCTGAATGCACACTCTTTGCAATGTGCTTTAATAACTCCTTATCAACTAGTAAGGTCTATTTCTTACCCCTTAAATCTGGGGTATCCTTGTTTCTTGCATTGACCAATAGAATGAGACGGAGGTGACTTTGTGTCAGTCATGAGCCTCAGCCTCAAGAGGCCATGAATGCTTCCAATCCTACCTCCACCATAAAAACAAGCCTGAACTAGCCCACTGGGAAATGGGATACATATGGAAGAAAGCCAAGAGTCTTCAGCCTTCAGCCAGCCAACTCCCAGGCATGTGAGAAAGCACAGCATGAAACAGCAGAAATGCTTGTCTGACCCAGAGCTGACCACGGATGCATGAGTGAGCCCAGCCCAGACCAGAATAACCACCCAGCTGACCCATAGACTCAGGAACAAGACTCAGTGAGCGTCATTTGAAATCGCTGGGTTTGGTTGCAGTGTGAAATCATGAACTGACTGCAGCCGCCATGGTCTGTTTCACTTTTGCTGGTTTTCCATCAAATGGAAATATTTAATTACTATTATTTGATTGCAGTATGCTTCTTAAAAACCCAAAAGTCACAGAAAAAAAAGTGAAAGCCCACCCACCTTTTGCGTTAGCATTCCACTTTTCAAAGCATCATTTTTTCATAATTATATTTATTTATTTTTAATTGATTGATGATTGCTTTACAGTATTGGTTTGATTTCTGTTATGCATCACCATGAATTAACCATGGGTATACCTATGTCCCCTACTTCTTGAATTTCTCTCCCACCTCCCACCTTTTCCCACCCCTCTAGGTTGTCACAGAGCCCCAGTTTGAGTTCCCTGAGTCATACAGCAGATTCCCACTGGCTATCTATTTTACATATGGTAGTGCATATGCTTACATGCTACTCTCTCCATTCATCTCACTCTCTCCTTGCTGTCTCTGGCCCTTTCAAAGCATGATTTTTAACTGTCAAGGTTGCATCACGTTTGGGGCCTGTGCATAGATAGAAACTGTCATTTCTATTATTTTCATTGTTATTATGCAACAGGAACCACAAACCAGTCGGTAGCATTCAGGCCTCATGGTGATTTGGGCTTCGCTGCAGGAAATTGACTCACTTCCTGTTTGGCTCTGTATGAGCCACAGGCGGCTGTAGGCTTCAGCATCTATGACCCTCAAGGCTGCCATTCTGTGCTGTCAGCTCAGGCAGCAGAGCTCAGTTCCCCACATCTGCTCTCCTTCTCAGTTCTAATTGGATGCTGGGTTATTTCCTCGGGGAACACTGGCCAAATCCGGTTGCTAGGTTCTGCTGGCTAATTTCACACTCCAGAGTTTAACGCTCCCTTACTGAATTCTAGTAGTAAACACATACCAGAATTCTCACGTGGAGTCTTTGGAGAGTATAAGTCATATTCCCAGTCGTCCCACTTTCACTTCTCTGCGGAAAACTGTGACTTCTGGCTGCTAGAATTTGTGTTCACCAGAGAAATGGTTTTATTTGTCTTTCTCTTGATACTGGTGATACAGCTTTGAGAAACAACCAGGACAGGAGAAGTTGGTCTTAACCATTGTAAACAACCCAAATGTGTCTTTTTGGGGTTCGAATGTGCTAATGGGCTAATTACAGAATGTTAGAAGGTGATTGCGCTCATATTTCAAGGCTAAAAGCTAAACCACAGAAGCAGAATTTGCAAAGGAGGTTATGGAAGTGAGTGTCCTTAACTGAACCCCTTTCTCTAGCCTAGGAAAAGGGCTGGAGGCTGGGAGGCTAGAAATCAGCTGTTAGAGACTTAGAGTGTGTGTTTGTGTGTGTGTGTATGTATGTGTGAGAGAGAGAGGCAGAGACATAGAGGGAGAGAGAGAGAGATGAATCTCCATTCCTTATAGACGAGGGATGAGAAAATTGTCTCTCCCAGTGAAAAATCAAGTGATAGAGACGTTTACGGGACCACCTGGAAAATTTGTTATTTTTTTCCAGTCGTTGAAGGGACGCCATTAAGGGAAAAAAAAGTACAAGAGGTTAGCTGAATAGCCTATGACCACAGAGCAGACAGCTTCCTAGCTAGTAACTCTTCAGCTACTGCTTATGGGTTAAAGATGTGTGCAAACTGTGTTTTCTGTGGACCAGATTAAGCCATGGAGAGAAACCCATGGAGGTCGTTTAGGTCATGTGACTAGCCAGAGTGGCAAGGCCTCTGCAGGACATGGCTCAAGGCCCATCCACAGGATGCCCACTGGGCAAACAGATCTCAGGTGAGAGATGGCCAGCCATGTGGGCCTTTCAGGGTGCACTTGAAAGCACCCCACGAAGAGTATTCTCCTCTCTTTCCTTCCCTGCTACACCACAGCGTGAGGCACACCAGCTCATGCTAGCACCAGGCAAGAAGGCTTTCTTATCCCTTCACCTCCCCTCTTTCCTCCTACCTCAACCCTTGTGAAGGCAGACATAGGGAGGGTCAAGTTGGAGGCACTGGGGTTAGAACATTGTCAGGCACAATGACAGTGTGTGCCGGAGCTGACCAGAATGGACCAGGAGAGAAGCATCTACTTGAAACAAAGTTCAAAATTGTAATTAATGTAAGCAACTAGGGATTTAAATGATTATTTCATTAAGACTTTTGTGACTTGAAGAAACCAAACGATTTTAAGGTTCTTTATGTTAACAGCTAAATGGAAAACTTAAAAAAAAAAGAAAAACAGAATCAGATGTAATTACAAATTTTCTCTAAGATTATTGCAGATTCCATTTAGCCAAGTTATGAAATTTCAATTTATCACCTTTGTTGATTATCTGTGACCCATTTAAAACAATGGGTTTCTCTGGTGGCTCAGACGGTTACAAATCTGCCTGTAATGTAGGAGATGCGGGTTTGTTCCCTGGGTCAGGAAGATACCCTGGAGTAGGAAATGGCAACCCACTACAGTATTCTTGCTGGAGAATCCCATGGACAGAGGAGGCTGGCAGGCTACAGTCCATGGGGTCACAAAGAGTCAGACACAGTTCAGTTCAGTTCAGTTCAGTTGCTCAGTCATGTCCGACTCTTTGCGACCCCATGAACTGCAGCATGCCAGGCCTTCCTGTCCATCACCAACTCCCGGAATCCACCCACACCCATGTCCATCGAGTCGGTGATGCCATCCAACCATCTCATCCTCTATCATCCCCTTCTCCTCCTGCCCTCAATCTTTCCCAACATCAGGGTCTTTGCAAATGAGTCAGCTCTTTGCATCAGGTGGCCAAAGTACTGGAGTTTCAGCTTCAACATCAGTCCTTCCACTGAACACCCAGGACTGATTACCTTTAGGATGGACCGGTTGGATCTCCTTGCAGTCCAAGGGACTCTCAAGAGTCTTCTCCAACATCACAGTTCAAAAGCATCAATTCTTCCGCACTCAGCTTTCTTCACAGTCCAACTCTCACATCCATACGTGACCACTGGAGAAACCATAGCCTTGACTAGACGGACCTTTGTTGGCAAAGTAATGTCTCTGCTTTTTAATATGCTGTCTAGGTTGGTCATAACTTTCCTTCCAAGGAGTAAGTGTCTTTTAATTTCATGGCTTGCAATCACCATCTGCAGTGGTTTTGGAGCCCAGAAAAATAAAGTCAGCCACTGTTTTCACTGTTTCCCCATCTATTTGCCATGAAGTGATGGGACCAGATGCCATGATCTTAGTTTTCTGAATGTTGAGCTTTAAGCCAACTTTTGAACTCTCCTCTTTCACTTTCTTCAAGAGGTTCTTTAGTTCTTCTTCACTTTCTGCCATAAGGATGGTGTCATCTGCATATCTGAGGTGATTGATATTTTTCATGGCAATCTTGATTCCAGCTTGTACTTCCTCCAATCCAGCGTTTTGCATGATGTACTCTGCATATAAGTTAAATAAGCAGGGTGACAATATACAGCCTTGACATATTCCTTTTCCTATTTGGAACCAGTCTGTTGTTCCATGTCCAGTTCTAACTGTTGCTTTCCTGACCTGCATTCAGGTTTTTCAAGAGTCAGCTCAGGTAGTCTGGTATTCCCATCTCTTTCAGAATCTTCCACAGTTTATTGTGATCCACACAGTCAGAGGCTTTGGCATAGTCAATAAAGCAGAAATAGATGGTTTTCTGGAACTCTCTTGCTTTTTCCATGATCCAGCGGATGTTGGCAATTTGATTTCTGGTTCCTCTGCCTTTTCTAAAACCAGCTTGAACATCTGGAAGTTCATGGTTCACCTATTGCTGAAGCCTGGCTTGGAGAATTTTAAGCATTACTTTACTAGTGTGTGAGATGAGTGCAATTGTGCAGTAGTTTGAGCATTCTTTGGCATTGCTTTCTTGGGGATTGTAATGAAGACTGACCTTTTCCAGTCCTGTGGCCACGACTGAGTTTTCCAAATTTGCTGCCATATTGAGTGCAGCACTTTCACAGCGTTATCTTTCAGGATTTGGAATAGCTCAACTGGAATTCCATCACCTCCACTAGCTTTGTTCGTAGTGATGCTTTCTAAGGCCCACTTGACTTCACATTCCAGGATGTCTGGCTCTAGGTGAGTGATCACACCATCATGATTATCTGGGTCATGAAGATCTTTTTTGTACAGTTCTTCTGTGTATTCTTGCCACCTCTTCTTAATATCCTCTGCTTCTGTTAGGTCCATACCATTTCTGTCCTTTTTGAGCCCATCTTTGCATGAAATGTTCCCTTGGTATCTCTAATTTTCTTGCAGAGAACTCTAGTCTTTCCCATTCTGTTGTTTTCCTCTATTTCTTTGCATTGATCGCAACTGAATGATTAACACACATTTAAAATAGTGTTTTTATTTATACACCATGTGTTAACTTCTAAAATAAGTGCTATTTCATCTGATCTTCACAAACACCCATACATCTGCAGATTAGTGTTATGATCCAAGTTATTTAGGTGACCAAACTGTAGCTCAGGAGAAATCAATTAAACAGCCCACACTCATCGATCAGTAATGGGTTCAAATCAAGAATGGGATTTCAAGTTTCTGAACAATAGTACAGCTCCCTTCCCATGACTGAATTAGGTTGTTTCCACATTTTCACCTCCATGTTCATAAATTCATTTGTTTATCTATGCATTCATTTATTCTTCTATTTTTCCAATATAAAGGTCCCAGGCACTGAGCATGAGCCGGTGAGGGAGACTGCTATTAATCACAAAAGTTAAAAATGTAATTACAATCTGTGACAAAATTCACCAAGGAAAATGACACCACACTCCCTTTGAAGTCACAGGGCCTCCTGGTCCCTTGGGAGCTAAGATCTCATGTGATTTAGGAGAAAAACTAATCCAGGGAGAGGACCCAAGAGGTGTAACAACTCTGGAACTTGGGGGCATGTGTGAGAGAGTGGCAAAAGGCGGCTGCCTGACAGTGTGAGGCTGAGGTGACCACGTCAGTGATTCAAGTCTTACCTAAAAGTGCCAGGAAGCCGTTTATGGATTTTAAACTCCTGGGATTATAAACTCAGGGATCAGGTTTACAAAGTCAGCTAATGTATTTTCATCCTAAACCAAGGGGAACCGAATTATGAAGATAAATATGCTGCCCCCCAAAAACCTGAAAAACCTGCCTTATCTATTCAAAGAAGTGTTTTCTCTTCTCTCTAGTCCGTGAAATTTCTCTGTTCTTGTGACTAACTCAGAGTTGTTCATAACTGTTTGTTTTGCTATATCTAAACATTAACTCTCAAGCACCTGAGCAACTGTGTCATGTATGGTTTTTTTGCTAATAAAATAGCAACATGATCTGTCCTTGTCTTTCTTTGGTTCAGCCATTTACTCATCCAGCAGGCTTGTGAGAATACCTGTTTTTGAACAGCACCCTATAAGGTGGTGACAAGTGACCTCTGCCTTCAAGGAGCCTATGCTAGCCTATGATGGTGCTTGAGTTTTTACGAGAGGGCACCACTGTCCCAGATTCAGAAAGGACCCTGGACTTTGTTTTTCAGTGGTTTGTAAGGATTTCCCTAAAGTACTTAATTCTTTTTCTCATTTATTTCCTAGCAAGATGACTTGTTAAAGCTATGGGAACAGTTCTGGAGTCAAGCAATTTGATGATATTAACTGGTGTATGTGTGTGTGTGTGTGTATCTATAGCTACTTATAGATTTTAAACTTGAGTTTTATGTGGTCTGATTTGCAGTCAGGAGAAGGCAATGGCACCCCACTCCAGTACTTTTGCCTAGAAAATCCCATGGACGGAGGAGCCTGGTTGGCTGCCGTCCATGGGGTCGCTAGAGTCGGACACGACTGAGCGACTTCACTTTCACTTT
>NW_011494640.1:9759420-9760934 GCF_000754665.1 Bison bison bison | reverse complement strand
TGAGGGTCGGACACGACTGAGCGACTTCACTTTCACTTTTCACTTCCATGCATTGGAGAAGGAAATGGCAACCCACTCCAGTGTTCTTGCCTGGAGAATCCCAGGGACGGGGAAGCCTGGTTGGCTGCCGTCTATGGGGTCGCACAGAGTCGGACACGACTGAAGCGACTTAGCAGCAGCAGCTTATTATCATATTCTGTACATAACCATGTGACTACACACACATATATACACATAAAGTTCCTTAAACCTGATTTCTAATAAACGCCATGCATAGACCATGACATTGCATATCATACAGATACCCTGGGAGCTGCTAGAAAAAATCCAGTTTGATAGTAGTTCACTCTCGTTAGAGAAATTCTGAATTTCTACCTACTCTCTGTTTGATTCTCTTGGGGGCAAAAATCATTTATCCGGCATAATTCAGAGAATGCAGAAGGTACCTTCACCTTACTCGCCTCTCAGCAGGTTAACCCTGTTTAAGCATCATGATGACACTATGCTTGAGTTCTGACTGCAGCGCCAGCTCCTCCGGTCTTTCACTGCAGGGAACCTGCCCCACCCTGTGCCCCCTTCGGGGGAGAAGTGGCTCTGACATCGCTCCTGGTTGACAGTTGGCTTTCTTTGAAAAAGCGCTGTGGGTACAGCACACCACTAAACTAGTTTTCACAAAGCATGTTCTTTCTGCATCTGTGAAAAGCCATAAGAGACATGACAGAAAAGAAGGTTCTGTCTGACTTATGCTGGGAGTGTACAGAAACTAGTTCTGGGAACTTGTAGTCACACCAGAATACGTAGCAAACTGCATTTGCACTGCCATCTCCTGTCCAAGTCAGGCATTGCAGTTTTCCCCATCATGAGGTTTTTTTTTTTTTTCAAGTTAAATTCAACTATAATCTGGAATGGACCTAACAGAAGCAGAAGATATTAAGAAGATATGGCAAGAATACACAGAACTGTACAAAAAAGATCTTCACGACCAAGATAATCACGATGGTGTGATCACTCACCTAGAGCCAGACATCCTGGAATGTGAAGTCAAGTGGGCCTTAGAAAGCATCACTACGAACAAAGCTAGTGGAAGTGATAGAATTCCAGTTGAGCTATTCCAAATCCTGAAAGATAACGCTGTGAAAGTGCTGCACTCAATATGGCAGCAAATTTGGAAAACTCAGTCGTGGCCACAGGACTGGAAAAGGTCAGTCTTCATTACAATCCCCAAGAAAGCAATGCCAAAGAATGCTCAAACTACTGCACAATTGCACTCATCTCACATGCTAGTAAAGTAATGCTCAAAATTCTCCAAGCCAGGCTTCAGCAATATGTGAACCATGAACTTCCAGATGTTCAAGCTGGTTTTAGAAAAGGCAGAGGAACCAGAAATCAAATTGCCAACATCCGCTGGATCATGGAAAAAGCAAGAGAGTTCCAAAAAACCATCTATTTCTGCTTTATTGACTATGCCAAAGTCTTTGACTGTGTGGATCACAATAAGCTGTGGAGAATTCTGA